>NW_027490135.1:650069-975103 GCF_050948175.1 Xylocopa sonorina | reverse complement strand
TTAAGAATCATAAGAACTCTATTGCTACGATACGTAGACATCTGCAAACGCTATTACCTAGCGAGGAAGTATCGCATTCACATTCATTTGAAGTGTAGACGAGGTATACATAACACTTCGCAAATCATGTTATATCTTACCATGAAACATAGAAATGAGATGCGATATCGCGTTTTAAGAAGCATTAGAACTCTATCGCTACGATACCTAGACTTCTGCAGACGCAATTTCCTAGCAAGGAAGTGTCGCATTTACATTCATTTGAAGTGTAGTCGAGGAATACATAACACTTCGCAAATCATATTGTATCTTACCATGAAACATAGAAATGAGATGCGATATCGCGTTTTAAGAGTCATAAGAACTCTATTGCTATGACACGTAGACATCTGCAAACGCTATTTCCTTGCAAGGAAGTGTCGCATTTACAATCATTTGAAGTGTAGACGAGGAATACATGACACGTCGCAAATCATATTATATCTTACCATGAAACATAGAAATGAGATGCGATATCGCGTTTTAAGAAGCAGTATAACCCTATTGCTACGATACCTAGACATCTGCAGACGCTATTTCCTAGCAAGGAAGTGTCGCATTTACATTCATTTGAAGTGTAGACGAGGAATACGTGACACTTCGCAAATCATATTATAACTTACCATGTAACAGAAATGAGCTGCGATATCGCGTTTTAAGAAGCATTAGAAATCTATTGCTACGATAGGTAGACATTTGCAAACGCTATTTCCTTGCAAGGAAGCGTCGCATTTACATTCATTTGAAGTGTAGAGGAGGAATACATAACAATTCGCAAATCATATTACATCTTACCATGAAACATAGAAATGAGATGCGATATCGCGTTTTAAGAAGCATTAGAACTCTATTGCTACGATACCTAGACATCTGCAGACGCTATTTCCTAGCAAGGAAGTGTCGCATTTACATTCATTTGAAGTGTAGACGAGGAATACATGACACTTCGCAAATCATATTATATCTTACCATGAAACATAGAAATGAGAAGCGATATCGCGTTTTAAGGAGCATTAGAACTCTATTGCTACGATACGTAGACATCTGCAAACGCTACTTCCTTGCAAGGAAGTGTCGCATTTACATTCATTTGAAGTGTAGACGAGGAATACATAACACTTCGCAAATCATATTATATCTTACCATGAAACATAGAAACCAGATGCGATATCGCGTTTTAAGAAGCATTAGAACATTATTGCCACGATAGGTAGACATTTGCAAACGCTATTTCCTGACAAGGAAGTGTCGCATTTACATTCATTTGAAGTGTAGACGAGGAATACATGACACTTCGCAAATCATATTATATCTTACCATGAAACATAGAAATGAGATGCGATATCGCTTTTGAAGAAGCATTAGAAAGCTATTGCAACGATACGTAGACATCTGCAAACGCTATTTCCTAGCGAGGAAGAATCGCATTCACATTCATTTGAAGTGTAGACGAGGAATAATTAACACTTCGCAAATCATGTTATATCTTACCATGAAACATAGAAATGAGATGCGATATCGTGTTTTAAGAATCATATGAACTCTATTGCTACGATACGTAGACATCTGCAAACGCTATTTCCTTGCAAGGAAGTGTCGCATTTACATTCATTTGAAGTGTAGGCGAGGAATACATAACACTTCGCAAATCATATTATATCTTACCATGAAACATAGAAATGAGATGCGATATCGCGTTTTAAGAAGCATTAGAGCACTATTGCTACGATAGGTAGACATTTGCAAACGCTTTTCCCTTGCAAGGAAGTGTCGCATTTACATTCATTTGAAGTGTAGACGAGGAAAACATAACACTTCCCAAATCATATTATATCTTACCATGAAACATAGAAATGAGATGCTATATCGCGTTTTAAGAAGCATTAGAAATCTATTGCTACGATACGTAGACATCTGCAATCGTTATATCCTTGCAAGGAAGTGTCGCATTTACTTTCATTTGAATCGTAGACGAGAAATGCAAGAGACCTCGCAATGAATATTATATCTTATCATGAAACATAGATATGAGATGCAATATCTCGTTTTAAGAAGCATTAGAACTCTATTGCTGCGATACCTAGACATCTGCAGACGCTATTTCCTATGCAAGGAAGTGTCGCATTTACATTCATTTGAAGTGTAGACGAGGAATACATGACACTTCGCAAATCATATTATATCTTACCATGAAACATAGAAATGAGATGCGATATCGCGTTTTTAGAAGCATTAGAACTCTATTGCTATTATAGGTAAACATCTGCAAACGCTATTTCCTTGCAAGGAAGTGTCGCATTTACAATCATTTGAAGTGTAGACGAGGAATACATGACACTTCGCAAATCATATTATATCTTACCATGAAACATAGAAATGGGATGCGATATCGCGTTCTAAGAAGCATTAGAAATCTATTGCTACGATACGTAGACATCTGCAAACGCTATTTCCTAGCGAGGAAGTGTCGCATTCACATTCATTTGAAGTGTAGACGAAGAATACATAACACTTCGCAAATCATATTATATCTTACCATGAAACATAGAAATGAGATGCGATTTCGCGTTTTAAGTAGCATTAGAAAGCTATTGCTACGATACGTAGACATCCGCAAACGCTATTTCCTAGCGAGGAAGTATCGCATTCACATTCATTTGAAGTGTAGACGAGGAATACATAACACTTCGCAAATAATGTTATATCTTACCATGAAACATAGAAATGAGATGCGATATCGCGTTTTAAGAATCATATGGACTCTATCGCTACGATACCTGGACATCTGCAGACGCTATTCCCTAGCAAGCAAGTATCGCATTTACATTAATTTGAAGTGTAGACGAGGAATACATAACACTTCGCAAATCATATTTTATCTTACCATGAAACATAGAAATGAGATGCGATATCGCGTTTTAAGAAGCATTAGAACTCTATTGCTACGATGGGTAAAAATCTGCAAACGCTATTTACTTGCAAGGAAGGGTCGCATTTACATTCATTTGAAGTGTAGCCGAGGAATACATAACACTTCGCAAATCATATTATATCTTACCATGAAACATAGAAATGAGATGCGATTTCGCGTTTTAAGAAGCATTAGAAAGCTATTGCTACGATACGTAGACATCTGCAAACGCTATTTCCTAGCGAGGAAGTATCGCATTCTCATTCTTTTGAAGTGTACACGAGGAATACATAACACTTCGCAAATCATGTTATATCTTACCATGAAACATAGAAATGAGATGCGATATCGTGTTTTAAGAATCATATGAACTCTATTGCTACGATACGTAGACATCTGCAAACGCTATTTCCTTGCAAGGAAGTGTCGCATTTACATTCATTTGAAGTGTAGGCGAGGAATACATAACACTTCGCAAATCATATTATATCTTACCATGAAACATAGAAATGAGATGCGATATCGCGTTTTAAGAAGCATTAGAGCACTATTGCTACGATAGGTAGACATTTGCAAACGCTTTTCCCTTGCAAGGAAGTGTCGCATTTACATTCATTTGAAGTGTAGACGAGGAAAACATAACACTTCCCAAATCATATTATATCTTACCATGAAACATAGAAATGAGATGCTATATCGCGTTTTAAGAAACATTAGAAATCTATTGCTACGATACGTAGACATCTGCAATCGTTATATCCTTGCAAGGAAGTGTCGCATTTACTTTCATTTGAATCGTAGACGAGAAATGCAAGAGACCTCGCAATGAATATTATATCTTATCATGAAACATAGATATGAGATGCAATATCTCGTTTTAAGAAGCATTAGAACTCTATTGCTGCGATACCTAGACATCTGCAGACGCTATTTCCTATGCAAGGAAGTGTCGCATTTACATTCATTTGAAGTGTAGACGAGGAATACATGACACTTCGCAAATCATATTATATCTTACCATGAAACATAGAAATGAGATGCGATATCGCGTTTTAAGAAGCATTAGAACTCTATTGCTATTATAGGTAAACATCTGCAAACGCTATTTCCTTGCAAGGAAGTGTCGCATTTCAATCATTTGAAGTGTAGACGAGGAATACATGACACTTCGCAAATCATATTATATCTTACCATGAAACATAGAAATGGGATGCGATATCGCGTTCTAAGAAGCATTAGAAATCTATTGCTACGATACGTAGACATCTGCAAACGCTATTTCCTAGCGAGGAAGTGTCGCATTCACATTCATTTGAAGTGTAGACGAAGAATACATAACACTTCGCAAATCATATTATATCTTACCATGAAACATAGAAATGAGACGCGATTTCGCGTTTTAAGTAGCATTAGAAAGCTATTGCTACGATACGTAGACATCCGCAAACGCTATTTCCTAGCGAGGAAGTATCGCATTCACATTCATTTGAAGTGTAGACGAGGAATACATAACACTTCGCAAATAATGTTATTTCTTACCATGAAACATAGAAATGAGATGCGATATCGCGTTTTAAGAATCATATGGACTCTATCGCTACGATACCTGGACATCTGCAGACGCTATTCCCTAGCAAGCAAGTATCGCATTTACATTAATTTGAAGTGTAGACGAGGAATACATAACACTTCGCAAATCATATTTTATCTTACCATGAAACATAGAAATGAGATGCGATATCGCGTTTTAAGAAGCATTAGAACTCTATTGCTACGATGGGTAAAAATCTGCAAACGCTATTTACTTGCAAGGAAGTGTCGCATTTACATTCATTTGAAGTGTAGCCGAGGAATACATAACACTTCGCAAATCATATTATATCTTACCATGAAACATAGAAATGAGATGCGATTTCGCGTTTTAAGAAGCATTAGAAAGCTATTGCTACGATACGTAGACATCTGCAAACGCTATTTCCTAGCGAGGAAGTATCGCATTCACATTCTTTTGAAGTGTAGACGAGGAATACATAACACTTCGCAAATCATGTTATATCTTACCATGAAACATAGAAATGAGATGAGATATCGTGTTTTAAGAATCATATGAACTCTATTGCTACGATACGTAGACATCTGCAAACGCTATTTCCTTGCAAGGAAGTGTCGCATTTACAATCATTTGAAGTGTAGACGAGGAATACATGACACTTCGCAAATCATATTATATCTTACCATGAAACATAGAAATGGGATGCGATATCGCGTTCTAAGAAGCATTAGAAATCTATTGCTACGATACGTAGACATCTGCAAACGCTATTTCCTAGCGAGGAAGTGTCGCATTCACATTCATTTGAAGTGTAGACGAAGAATACATAACACTTCGCAAATCATATTATATCTTACCATGAAACATAGAAATGAGATGCGATTTCGCGTTTTAAGTAGCATTAGAAAGCTATTGCTACGATACGTAGACATCCGCAAACGCTATTTCCTAGCGAGGAAGTATCGCATTCACATTCATTTGAAGTGTAGACGAGGAATACATAACACTTCGCAAATCATGTTATATCTTACAATGAAACATAGAAATGAGATGCGATATCGCGTTTTAAGAATCATATGGACTCTATCGCTACGATACCTGGACATCTGCAGACGCTATTCCCTAGCAAGCAAGTATAGCATTTACATTAATTTGAAGTGTAGACGAGGAATACATAACACTTCGCAAATCATATTTTATCTTACCATGAAACATAGAAATGAGATGCGATATCGCGTTTTAAGAAGCATTAGAACTCTATTGCTACGATGGGTAAAAATCTGCAAACGCTATTTCCTTGCAAGGAAGTGTCGCATTTACTATCATTTGAAGTGTAGACGAGGAATACATAACACTTCGCAAATCATATTATATCTTACCATGAAACATAGAAATGAGATGCGATTTCGCGTTTTAAGAAGCATTAGAAAGCTATTGCTACGATACGTAGACATCTGCAAACGCTATTTCCTAGCGAGGAAGTATCGCATTCACATTCTTTTGAAGTGTAGACGAGGAATACATAACACTTCGCAAATCATGTTATATCTTACCATGAAACATAGAAATGAGATGAGATATCGTGTTTTAAGAATCATATGAACTCTATTGCTACGATACGTAGACATCTGCAAACGCTATTTCCTTGCAAGGAAGTGTCGCATTTACATTCATTTGAAGTGTAGACGAGGAATACATAACACTTCGCAAATCATATTATATCTTACCATGAAACATAGAAATGAGATGCGATATCGCGTTTTAAGAAGCATTGGAGCACTATTGCTACGATAGGTAGACATTTGCAAACGCTTTTCCCTTGCAAGGAAGTGTCGCATTTACATTCATTTGAAGTGTAGACGAGGAATACATAACACTTCCCAAATCATATTATATCTTACCATGAAACATAGAAATGAGATGCAATATCGCGTTTTAAGAAGCATTAGAAATCTATTGCTACGATACTTAGACATCTGCAATCGTTATTTCCTTGCAAGGAAGTGTCGCATTTACTTTCATTTGAATCGTAGACGAGAAATGCAAGAGACTTCGCAATGAATATTATATCTTATCATGAAACACAGATATGAGATGCAATATCTCGTTTTAAGAAGCATTAGAACTCTATTGCTGCGATACCTAGACATCTGCAGACGCTATTTCCTAGCAAGGAAGTGTCGCATTTACATTCATTTGAAGTGTAGACGAGGAATACATGACACTTCGCAAATCATATTATATCATACCATGAAACATAGAAATGAGATGCGATATCGCGATTTAAGAAGCATTAGAACTCTATTGCTATTATAGGTAAACATCTGCAAACGCTATTTCCTTGCAAGGAAGTGTCGCATTTACAATCATTTGAAGTGTAGACGAGGAATACATGACACTTCGCAAACCATATTATATCTTACCATGAAACATAGAAATGGGATGCGATATCGCGTTCTAAGAAGCATTAGAAATCTATTGCTACGATACGTAGACATCTGCAAACGCTATTTCCTAGCGAGGAAGTGTCGCATTCACATTCATTTGAAGTGTAGACGAGGAATACATAACACTTCGCAAATCATATTATATCTTACCATGAAACATAGAAATGAGATGCAATTTCGCGTTTTAAGTAGCATTAGAAAGCTATTGCTACGATACGTAGACATCCGCAAACGCTATTTCCTAGCGTGGAAGTATCGCATTCACATTCATTTGAAGTGTAGACGAGGAATACATAACACTTCGCAAATCATGTTATATCTTACCATGAAACATAGAAATGAGATGCGATATCGCCTTTTAAGAATCATATGGACTCTATCGCTACGATACCTGGACATCTGCAGACGCTATTCCCTAGCAAGCAAGTATCGCATTTACATTAATTTGAAGTGTAGACGAGGAATACATAACACTTCGCAAATCATATTTTATCTTACCATGAAACATAGAAATGAGATGCGATATCGCGTTTTAAGAAGCATTAGAACTCTATTGCTACGATGGGTAAAAATCTGCAAACGCTATCTCCTTGCAAGGAAGTGTCGCATTTACATTCATTTGAAGTGTAGACGAGGAATACATAACACTTCGCAAATCATATTATATCTTACCATGAAACATAGAAATGAGATGCGATATCGCGTTTTAAGAAGCATTAGAGCACTACTGCTACGATAGGTAGACATTTGCAAACGCTTTTTCCTTGCAAGGAAGTGTCGCATTTACATTCATTTGAAGTGTAGACGAGGAATACATAACACTTTGCAAATCATATTACATCTTACCATGAAACATAGAAATGAGATGCGATATCGCGTTTTAAGAAGCATTAGAACTCTATTGCTACGATACCTAGACATCTGCAGACGCTATTTCCTAGCAAGGAAGTGTCGCATTTACATTCATTTGAAGTGTAGACGAGGAATACATGACACTTCGCAAATCATATTATATCTTACCATGAAACATAGAAATGAGATGCGATATCGCGTTTTAAGAAGCATTAGAAATCTATTGCTACGATACGTAGACATCTGCGAACGCTATTTCCTAGCGAGGAAGTATCGAATTCACATTCATTTGAAGTGCAGACGAGGAATACATAACACTTCCCAAATCATATTATATCTTACCATGAAACATAGAAATGAGATGCGATATCGCGTTCTAAGAAGCATTAGAACTCTATTGCTACGATACGTAGACATCTACAAACGCTATTTCCTTGCAGGGAAGTGTCGCATATACTTTCATTTGAATCGTAGACGAGGAATGCAGAACGCTTCGCAATGAATATTATATCTTGCCATGAAACATAGAAATGAGATGCGATTTCGCGTTTTAAGAAGCATTAGAAAGCTATTGCTACGATACATAGACATCTGCAAACGCTATTTCCTAGCGAGGAAGTATCGCATTCACATTCATTTGAAGTGTAGACGAGGAATACATAACACTTCGCAAATCATGTTATATCTTACCATCAAACATAGAAATGAGATGCGATATCGCGTTTTAAGAAGCATTATAACCCTATTGCTACGATACCTAGACATCTGCAGACGCTATTTCCTAGCAAGGAAGTGTCGCATTTACATTCATTTGAAGTGTAGACGAGGAATACGTGACACTTCGCAAATCATATTATATCTTACCATGAAACAGAAATGAGCTGCGATATCGCGTTTTAAGAAGCATTAGAAATCTATTGCTACGATAGGTAGACATTTGCAAACGCTATTTCCTTGCAAGGAAGCGTCGCATTTACATTCATTTGAAGTGTAGAGGAGGAATACATAACACTTCGCAAATCATATTACATCTTACCATGAAACATAGAAATGAGATGCGATATCGCGTTTTAAGAAGCATTAGAACTCTATTGCTACGATACCTAGACATCTGCAGACGCTATTTCCTAGCAAGGAAGTGTCGCATTTACATTCATTTGAAGTGTAGACGAGGAATACATGACACTTCGCAAATCATATTATATCTTACCATGAAACATAGAAATGAGATGCGATATCGCGTTTTAAGAAGCATTAGAACTCTATTGCTACGATACCTAGACATCTGCGGACGCTATTTCCTAGTAAGGAAGTGTCGCATTTACATTCATTTGAAGTGTAGACGAGGAATACATGACACTTCGCAATGAATATTATATCTTATCATGAAACATAGATATGAGATGCGATATCTCGTTTTAAGAAGCATTTGAACTCTATTGCTACGATACCTAGACATCTACAGATGCTATTTCCTAGCAAGGAAGTGTCACATTTACATTCATTTGAAGTGTAGACGAGGAATACATGACACTTCGCAAATCATATTATATCTTACCATGAAACATAGAAATGAGATGCGATATCGCGTTTTAAGAAGCATTAGAACACAATTGCTACGATAGGTAGACATTTGCAAACGCTATTTCCTAGCAAGGAAGTGTCGCATTTGTATTCATTTGAAGTGTAGGCGAGGAATACATAACACTTCGCAATGAATATTACATCTTATCATGAAACATGGAAATGAGATGCGATATCTCGTTTTAAGAAGCATTTGAACTCTATCGCTACGATACCTGGACATCTGCAGACGCTATTTCCTAGCAAGCAAGTATCGCATTTACATTAATTTGAAGTGTAGACGAGGAATACATAACACTTCGCAAATCATATTATATCTCACCATGAAACATAGAAATCAGATGCGATATCGCGTTTTAAGAAGCATTAGAACATTATTGCCACGATAGGTAGACATCTGCAAATTCTTCTTCCTTGCAAGGAAGTGTCGCATTTACATTCATTTGAAGTGTAGACGAGGAATACATAACACTTCGCAAATCATATTATATCTTACCATGAAACATAGAAATGAGATGCGATATCGCGTTTTAAGAAACATTAGAACTCTATTGCTACGATAGGTAAACATCTGCAAACGCTATTTCCTTGCAAGGAAGTGTCGCATTTACATTCATTTGTAGTGTAGAGGAGGAATACATGACACTTCGCAAATCATATTATATCTTACCATGAAACATAGAAATGAGATGCGATATCGCGTTATTAGAATCATATGAACTCTATTGCTACGATACGTAGACATCTGCAAACGCTATTTCCTTGCAGGGAAGTATCGCATTCACATTCATTTGAAGTGTAGACGAGGAATACATAACACTTCGCAAATCATGTTATATCTTACCATGAAACATAGAAATGAGATGCGATATCGCGTTTTAAGAATCATATGAACTCTATCGCTACGATACCTGGACATCTGCAGACACTATTTCCTAGCAAGCAAGTATCGCATTTACATTAATTTGAAGTGTAGACGAGGAATACATAACACTTCGCAAATCATATTATATCTTACCATGAAACATAGAAATCAGATGCGATATCGCGTTTTAAGAAGCATTAGAACATTATTGCCACGATAGGTAGACATTTGCAAACGCTATTTCCTGACAAGGAAGTGTCGCATTTACATTCATTTGAAGTGTAGACGAGGAATACATGACACTTCGCAAATAATATTACATCTTACCATGAAACATAGAAATGAGATGCGATATCGCGTTTTAAGAAGCATTAGAAAGCTTTTGCTACGATACGTAGACATCTGCAAACGCTATTTCCTAGCGAGGAAGAATCGCATTCACATTCATTTGAAGTGTAGACGAGGAATACATAACACTTCGCAAATTATGTTATATCTTACCATGAAACATAGAAACGAGATGCGATATCGCGTATTAAGAATCATATGAACTCTATTGCTACGACACGTAGACATCTGCAATCGTTATTTCCTTGCAAGGAAGTGTCGCATTTACTTTCATTGGAATCGTAGACGAGGAATGCATAACACTTCGCAATGAATATTATATCTTATCATGAAACATGGATATGAGATGCAATATCTCGTTTTAGGAAGCATTAGAACTCTATTGCTACAATACCTAGATATCTGCAGACGCTATTTCCTAGCAAGGAAGTGTCGCATTTACATTCATTTGAAGTGTAGACGAGGAATACATGACACTTCGCAAATCATATTATATCTTACCACGAAACATAGAAATGAGATGCGATATCGCGTTTTAAGAAGCATTAGAAAGCTATTGCTACGATACGTAGACATCTGCAAACGCTATTTCCTAGCGAGGAAGTATCGCATTCACATTCATTTGAAGTGTAGACGAGGAATACATAACACTTCGCAAATCATGTTATATCTTACCATCAAACATAGAAATGAGATGCGATATCGCGTTTTAAGAGGCATTAGAACCCTATTGCTACGATACCTAGACATCTGCAGACGCTATTTCCTAGCAAGGAAGTGTCGCATTTACATTCATTTGAACTGTAGACGAGGAATACATGACACTTCGCAAATCATATTACATCTTACCATGAAACATAGAAATGAGATGCGATATCGCGTTTTAAGAAGCATTAAAACTCTATTGCTACGATACCTAGACATCTGCGGACGCTATTTCCTAGTAAGGAAGTGTCGCATTTACATTCATTTGAAGTGTAGACGAGGAATACATGACACTTCGCAATGAATATTATATCTTACCATCAAACATAGAAATGAGATGCGATATCGCGTTTTAGGAAGCATTATAACCCTATTGCTACGATACCTAGACATCTGCAGACGCTATTTCCTAGCAAGGAAGTGTCGCATTTACATTCATTTGAAGTGTAGACGAGGAATACGTGACACTTCGCAAATCATATTATATCTTACCATGAAACAGAAATGAGCTGCGATATCGCGTTTTAAGAAGCATTAGAAATCTATTGCTACGATAGGTAGACATTTGCAAACGCTATTTCCTTGCAAGGAAGCGTCGCATTTACATTCATTTGAAGTGTAGAGGAGGAATACATAACACTTCGCAAATCATATTACATCTTACCATGAAACATAGAAATGAGATGCGATATCGCGTTTTAAGAAGCATTAGAACTCTATTGCTACTATACCTAGACATCTGCAGACGCTATTTCCTAGCAAGGAAGTGTCGCATTTACATTCATTTGAAGTGTAGACGAGGAATACATGACACTTCGCAAATCATATTATATCTTACCATGAAACATAGAAATGAGATGCGATATCGCGTTTTAAGAAGCATTAGAACTCTATTGCTACGATACCTAGACATCTGCGGACGCTATTTCCTAGTAAGGAAGTGTCGCATTTACATTCATTTGAAGTGTAGACGAGGAATACATGACACTTCGCAATGAATATTATATCTTATCATGAAACATAGATATGAGATGCGATATCTCGTTTTAAGAAGCATTTGAACTCTATTGCTACGATACCTAGACATCTACAGATGCTATTTCCTAGCAAGGAAGTGTCACATTTACATTCATTTGAAGTGTAGACGAGGAATACATGACACTTCGCAAATCATATTATATCTTACCATGAAACATAGAAATGAGATGCGATATCGCGTATTAAGAAGCATTAGAACACAATTGCTACGATAGGTAGACATTTGCAAACGCTATTTCCTAGCAAGGAAGTGTCGCATTTGTATTCATTTGAAGTGTAGGCGAGGAATACATAACACTTCGCAATGAATATTACATCTTATCATGAAACATGGAAATGAGATGCGATATCTCGTTTTAAGAAGCATTTGAACTCTATCGCTACGATACCTGGACATCTGCAGACGCTATTTCCTAGCAAGCAAGTATCGCATTTACATTAATTTGAAGTGTAGACGAGGAATACATAACACTTCGCAAATCATATTATATCTCACCATGAAACATAGAAATCAGATGCGATATCGCGTTTTAAGAAGCATTAGAACATTATTGCCACGATAGGTAGACATTTGCAAACGCTTCTTCCTTGCAAGGAAGTGTCGCATTTACATTCATTTGAAGTGTAGACGAGGAATACATAACACAAATAATATTACATCTTACCATGAAACATAGAAATGAGATGCGATATCGCGTTTTAAGAAGCATTAGAAAGCTTTTGCTACGATACGTAGACATCTGCAAACGCTATTTCCTAGCGAGGAAGAATCGCATTCACATTCATTTGAAGTGTAGACGAGGAATACATAACACTTCGCAAATTATGTTATATCTTACCATGAAACATAGAAATGAGATGCGATATCGCGTATTAAGAATCATATGAACTCTATTGCTACGACACGTAGACATCTGCAATAGTTATTTCCTTGCAAGGAAGTGTCGCATTTACTTTCATTGGAATCGTAGACGAGGAATGCATAACACTTCGCAATGAATATTATATCTTATCATGAAACATGGATATGAGATGCAATATCTCGTTTTAGGAAGCATTAGAACTCTATTGCTACAATACCTAGATATCTGCAGACGCTATTTCCTAGCAAGGAAGTGTCGCATTTACATTCATTTGAAGTGTAGACGAGGAATACATGACACTTCGCAAATCATATTATATCTTACCACGAAACATAGAAATGAGATGCGATATCGCGTTTTAAGAAGCATTAGAAAGCTATTGCTACGATACGTAGACATCTGCAAACGCTATTTCCTAGCGAGGAAGTATCGCATTCACATTCATTTGAAGTGTAGACGAGGAATACATAACACTTCGCAAATCATGTTATATCTTACCATCAAACATAGAAATGAGATGCGATATCGCGTTTTAAGAGGCATTAGAACCCTATTGCTACGATACCTAGACATCTGCAGACGCTATTTCCTAGCAAGGAAGTGTCGCATTTACATTCATTTGAACTGTAGACGAGGAATACATGACACTTCGCAAATCATATTACATCTTACCATGAAACATAGAAATGAGATGCGATATCGCGTTTTAAGAAGCATTAAAACTCTATTGCTACGATACCTAGACATCTGCGGACGCTATTTCCTAGTAAGGAAGTGTCGCATTTACATTCATTTGAAGTGTAGACGAGGAATACATGACACTTCGCAATGAATATTATATCTTATCATGAAACATAGATATGAGATGCGATATCTCGTTTTAAGAAGCATTTGAACTCTATTGCTACGATACCTAGATATCTGCAGACGCTATTTCCTAGCAAGGATGTGTCGCATTTACTTTCATTGGAATCGTAGACGAGGAATGCACAACACTTCGCAATGAATATTATATCTTATCATGAAACATGGATATGAGATGCAATATCTCGTTTTAGGAAGCATTAGAACTCTATTGCTACAATACCTAGATATCTGCAGACGCTATTTCCTAGCAAGGAAGTGTCGCATTTACATTCATTTGAAGTGTAGACGAGGAATACATGACACTTCGCAAATCATATTATATCTTACCACGAAACATAGAAATGAGATGCGATATCGCGTTTTAAGAAGCATTAGAAAGCTATTGCTACGATACGTCGATATCTGCAAACGCTATTTCCTAGCGAGGAAGTATCGCATTCACATTCATTTGAAGTGTAGAAGAGGAATACATAACACTTCGTAAATCATGTTATATCTTACCATGAAACATAGAAATGAGATGCGACATCGCGTTTTAAGAATCATATGAACTCTATTGCTACGATACGTAGACATCTGCAAACGCTATTTCCTAGCGTGGAAGTGTCGCATTCACATTCATTTGAAGTGTAGGCGAGGAATACATGACACTTCGCAAATCATATTATATCTTACCATGAAACATAGAAATGAGATGCGATATCGCGTTTTAAGAAGCATTAGATCTCTATTGCTACGATAGGTAAACATCTGCAAACGCTATTTCCTTGCAAGGAAGTGTCGCATTTACATTCATTTGAAGTGTAGACGAGGATTACATGACACTTCGCAAATCATATTATATCTTACCATGAAACATAGAAATGAGATGCGATATCGCGTTATTAGAATCATATGAACTCTATTGCTACGATACGTAGACATCTGCAAACGCTATTTCCTTGCAGGGAAGTGTCGCATTTACTTTCATTTGAATCGTAGACGAGGAATGCAGAACGCTTTGCAATGAATATTATATCTTACCATGAAACATAGAAATGAGATGCGATTTCGCGTTTTAAGAAGCATTAGAAAGCTATTGCTACGATACGTAGACATCTGCAAACGCTATTTCCTAGCGAGGAAGTATCGCATTCACATTCATTTGAAGTGTAGACGAGGAATACATAACACTTCGCAAATCATGTTATATCTTACCATCAAACATAGAAATGAGATGCGATATCGCGTTTTAAGAGGCATTAGAACCCTATTGCTACGATACCTAGACATCTCCAGACGCTATTTCCTAGCAAGGAAGTGTCGCATTTACATTCATTTGAACTGTAGACGAGGAATACATGACACTTCGCAAATCATATTACATCTTACCATGAAACATAGAAATGAGATGCGATATCGCGTTTTAAGAAGCATTAAAACTCTATTGCTACGATACCTAGACATCTGCGGACGCTATTTCCTAGTAAGGAAGTGTCGCATTTACATTCACTTGAAGTGTAGACGAGGAATACATGACACTTCGCAATGAATATTATATCTTATCATGAAACATAGATATGAGATGCGATATCTCGTTTTAAGAAGCATTTGAACTCTATTGCTACGATACCTAGATATCTGCAGACGCTATTTCCTAGCAAGGATGTGTCGCATTTACATTCATTTGAAGTGTAGACGAGGAATACATGACACTTCGCAAATCATATTATATCTTACCATGAAACATAGAAATGAGATGCGATATCGCGTTTTAAGAAGCATTAGAAAGCTATTGCTGCGATACGTCGATATCTGCAAACGCTATTTCCTAGCGAGGAAGTATCGCATTCACATTCATTTGAAGTGTAGACGAGGAATACATAACACTTCGTAAATCATGTTATATCTTACCATGAAACATAGAAATGAGATGCGATATCGCGTTTTAAGAATCATATGAACTCTATTGCTACGATACGTAGACATCTGCAAACGCTATTTCCTAGCGAGGAAGTGTCGCATTCACATTCATTTGAAGTGTAGGCGAGGAATACATGACACTTCGCAAATCATATTATATCTTACCATGAAACATAGAAATGAGATGCGATATCGCGTTTTAAGAAGCTTTAGAAAGCTACTGCTACGATACGTAGACATCTGCAAACGCTATTTCCTAGCGAGGAAGTATCGCATTCACATTCATTTGAAGTGTAGACGAGGAATACATGACACTTCGCAATGAATATTATATCTTACCATGAAACATAGAAATGAGATGCGATATCGCGTTTTAAGAATCATTAGAAAGCTATTGCTACGATACGTCGATATCAGCAAACGCTATTTCCTAGCGAGGAAGTATCGCATTCACATTCATTTGAAGTGTAGAGGAGGAATACATAACACTTCGTAAATCATGTTATATCTTACCATGAAACATAGAAATGAGATGCGATATCGCGTTTTAAGAATCATATGAACTCTATTGCTACGATACGTAGACATCTGCAAACGCTAATTCCTAGCGAGGAAGTGTCGCATTCACATTCATTTGAAGTGTAGGCGAGGAATACATGACACTTCGCAAATCATATTATATCTTACCATGAAACATAGAAATGAGATGCGATATCGCGTTTTAAGAAGCATTAGAAAGCTATTGCTACGATACGTCGATATCTGCAAACGCTATTTCCTAGCGAGGAAGTATCGCATTCACATTCATTTGAAGTGTAGACGAGGAATACATAACACTTCGTAAATCATGTTATATCTTACCATGAAACATAGAAATGAGATGCGATATCGCGTTTTAAGAATCATATGAACTCTATTGCTACGATACGTAGACATCTGCAAACGCTAATTCCTAGCGAGGAAGTGTCGCATTCACATTCATTTGAAGTGTAGGCGAGGAATACATGACACTTCGCAAATCATATTATATCTTACCATGAAACATAGAAATGAGATGCGATATCGCGTTTTAAGAAGCATTAGAAAGCTATTGCTACGATACGTCGATATCTGCAAACGCTATTTCCTAGCGAGGAAGTATCGCATTCACATTCATTTGAAGTGTAGACGAGGAATACATAACACTTCGTAAATCATGTTATATCTTACCATGAAACATAGAAATGAGATGCGATATCGCGTTTTAAGAATCATATGAACTCTATTGCAACGATACGTAGACATCTGCAAACGCTAATTCCTAGCGAGGAAGTGTCGCATTCACATTCATTTGAAGTGTAGGCGAGGAATACATGACACTTCGCAAATCATATTATATCTTACCATGAAACATAGAAATGAGATGCGATATCGCGTTTTAAGAAGCATTAGAAAGCTATTGCTACGATACGTCGATATCTGCAAACGCTATTTCCTAGCGAGGAAGTATCGCATTCACATTCATTTGAAGTGTAGACGAGGAATACATAACACTTCGTAAATCATGTTATATCTTACCATGAAACATAGAAATGAGATGCGATATCGCGTTTTAAGAATCATATGAACTCTATTGCTACGATACGTAGATATCTGCAATCGTTATTTCCTTGCAAGGAAGTGTCGCATTTACTTTCATTTGAATCGTAGACGAGAAATGCAAGAGACTTCGCAATGAATATTATATCTTATCATGAAACATAGATATGAGATGCAATATCTCGTTTTAAGAAGCATTAGAACTCTATTGCTGCGATACCTAGACATCTGCAGACGCTATTTCCTAGCAAGGAAGTGTCGCATTTACATTCATTTGAAGTGTAGACGAGGAATACATGACACTTCGCAAATCATATTATATCTTACCATGAAACATAGAAATGAGATGCGATATCGTGTTTTAAGAATCATATGAACTCTATTGCTACGATACGTAGACATCGGCAAACGCTATTTCCTTGCAAGGAAGTGTCGCATTTACATTCATTTGAAGTGTAGACGAGGAATACATAACACTTCGCAAATCATATTATATCTTACCATGAAACATAGAAATGAGATGCGATATCGCATTTTAAGAAGCATTAGAGCACTATTGCTACGATAGGTAGACAATTGCAAACGCTTTTTCCTTGCAAGGAAGTGTCGCATTCACATTCATTTGAAGTGTAGACGAGGAATACATAACACTTCGCAAATCATATTATATCTTACCATGAAACATAGAAATGAGATGCGATTTCGCGTTTTAAGAAGCATTAGAAAGCTATTGCTACGATACGTAGACATCTGCAAACGCTATTTCCTTGCAAGGAAGTGTCGCATTTACATTCATTTGAAGTGCAGACGAGGAATACATAACACTTCGCAAATCATATTATATCTTACCATGAAACATAGAAATGAGATGCGATATCGCGTTCTAAGAAGCATTAGAACCCTATTGCTACGATACCTAGACATCTGCAGACGCTATTTCCTAGCACGGAAGTGTCGCATTTACATTCATTTGAACTGTAGACGAGGAATACGTGACACTTCGCAAATCATATTATATCTTACCATGGAACAGAAATGAGCCGCGATATCGCGTTTTAAGAAGCATTAGAAATCCATCCCTACGATAAGTAGACATCTGCAAACGCCATTTCCTAGTAAGGAAGTGTCGCATTTACATTCATTTGAAGTGTAGACGAGGAATACATGACACTTCGCAATGAATATTACATCTTACCATGAAACATAGAAATGAGATGCGATATCGCGTTTTAAGAAACATTAGAACTCTATTGCTACGATACCTAGACATCTGCAGACGCTATTTCCTAGCAAGGAAGTGTCACATTTACATTCATTTGAAGTGTAGACGAGGAATACATGACACTTCGCAATGAATAATATATCTTATCATGAAACATAGATATGAGATGCGATATCTCGTTTTACGAAGCATTTGAACTCTATTGCTACGATACCTAGACATCTGCGGACGCTATTTCCTAGCAAGGATGTGTCACATTTACATTCATTTGAAGTGTAGACGAGGAATACATGACACTTCGCAAATCATATTATATCTTATCTTGAAACATAGATATGAGATGCGATATCACGTTTTAAGAAGCATTAGAACTCCATCCCTACGATAAGTAGACATCTGCAGACACTATTTCCTTGCAAGGGAGTGTCGCATTAACATTCATTTGAAGTGTAGACGAGGAATACATAAAATTTCGCCAATCATATTATATCTTACCATGATACATAGAAATGAGTTGCGATATCGCGTTTTAAGGAGCATTAGAACTCTATTGCTACGATAGGTAGACATCTGCAGACGCTATTTCCTAGCATGGAAGTGTCGCATTTACATTCATTTGAAGTGTAGACGAGGAATACATGACACTTCGCAAATCATATTATATCTTACCATGAAACATAGAAATGTGATGCGATATCGCGCTTTAAGAAGCATTAGAACTCTATTGCTACGATATCTAGACATCTGCAGACGCTATTTCCTAGTAAGGAAGTGCCGCATTTACATTCATTTGAAGTGTAGACGAGGAATACATGACACTTCGCAATGAATATTATATATTATCATGAAACATAGATGTGAGATGCGATATCTCGTTTTAAGAAGCATTTGAACTCTATTGCTACGATACCTAGACATCTGCAGACGCTATTTCCTAGCAAGGACGTGTCACATTTACATTCATTTGAAGTGTAGACGAGGAATACATGACACTTCGCAAATCATATTATATCTTACCATGAAACATAGAAATGAGATGCGATATCGCGTTTTAAGAAGCATTTGAACTCTATTGCTACGATACCTAGACATCTGCAGACGCTATTTCCTAGCAAGGAAGTGTCACATTTACATTCATTTGAAGTGTAGACGAGGAATACATGACACTTCGCAAATCATATTATATCTTACCATGAAACATAGAAATGAGATGCGATATCCCGTTTTAAGAAGCATTAGAACACATTTGCTACGATAGGTAGACATTTGCAAACGCTATTTCCTGGCAAGGAAGTGTCGCATTTACATTCATTTGAAGTGTAGAGGAGGAATACATAACACTTCGCAAAACATATTACATCTTACCATGAAACATAGAAATGAGATGCGATATCGCGTTTTAAGAAGCATTATATCTCTATTGCTACGATACCTAGACATCTGCAGACGCTATTTCCTAGCAGAGAAGAGTCGCATTTACATTCATTTGAAGTGTAGACGAGGAATACATGACACTACGCAAATCATATTATATCTTACCATGAAACATAGAAATGGGATGCGATATCGCGTTGTAAGAAGCATTAGAACTCTATTGCTACGGTACCTAGACATCTGCAGACGCTATTTCCTAGCAAGGAAGTGTCGCATATACATTCATTTGAATTGCAGTCGAGGAATACATAACACTTCGCAATGAATACTACATCCTATCATGAAACATGGAAATGAGATGCGATATCTCGTTTTAAGAAGCATTTGAACTCTATTGCTTCGATACGTAGACATCTGCAAACGCTATGTCCTAGCAAGGAAGTGTCGCATTTACATCCATTTGAATCGTAGACGAGGAATGCATAACACTTCGCAATGAATATTATATCTTATCTTGAAACATAGATATGAGATGCGATATCACGTTTTAAGAAGCATTAAAACACCATCCCTACGATAAGTAGACATCTGCAAACGCTATTTCCTTGCAAGGAAGTGTCGCATTTACATTCATTTGAAGTGTAGACGAGGAATACGTAACACTTCGCAAATCATGTTATATCTTACCATGAAACATAGAAATGAGATGCCATATCGCGTTTTAAGAAGCATTAGAACTCTATTGCTACGATACGTAGACATCTGCAAACGCTTTTTCCTAGCAAGGAAGTATCGCATTTACATTCATTTGAAGTGTAGGCGAGGAATACATAACACTTCGCAATGAATATTACATCTTATCATGAAACATGGAAATGAGATGCGATATCTCGTTTTAAGAAGCATTTGAACTCTATTGCTTCGATACGTAGACATCTGCAAACGCTATGTCCTAGCAAGGAAGTGTCGCATTTACATCCATTTGAATCGTAGACGAGGAATGCATAACATTTCGCAATGAATATTATATCTTATCCTGAAACATAGATATGAGATGCGATATCACGTTTTAAGAAGCATTAGAACTCCATCCCTACGATAGGTAGACATTTGCAGACGCTATTTCCTAGCAATGAAGTGTCGCATTTACATTCATTTGAAGTGTAGACGAGGAATACATGACACATCGCAAATCATATTATATCTTACCATGAAACATAGAAATGAGATGCGATATCTCGTTTTAGGAAGCATTTGAACTCTATTGCTTCGATACGTAGACATCTGCAAGCGCTATGTCCTAGCAAGGAAGTGTCGCATTTTCACTCATTTGAAGTGTAGACGAGGAATACATAACACTTCGCAAATCCTATTATATCTTACCATGAAACATAGAAATGAGATGCGATATCGCGTTTTAAGAAGCATTAGAACACTAGTGCTGCGATAGGTAGACATTTGCAAACGCTATTTCCTTGCAAGGAAGTGTCGCATTTACATTCATTTGAAGTGTAGACGAGGAATACATGACACTTCGCAAATCATATTATATCTTACCATGAAACATAGAAATGAGATGCGATATCGCGTTGTAAGAAGCATTAGAACTCTATTGCTACGATACATAGACATCTGCAGACGCTATTTCCTAGCAAGGAAGTGTCGCATTTACATTCATTTGAAGTGTAGACGAGGAATACATAACACTTCGCAAATCATATTATATCTTACCATGAAACATAGTAATGAGATGCGATATCGCGTTCTAAGAAGCATTAGAACTCTATTGCTACGATACGTAGACATCTGCAAACGTTATTTCCTAGCAAGGAAGTGTCGCATTTACATTCATTTGAAGTGTAGGCGAGGAATACATAACACTTCGCAATGAATATTATATCTTACCATGAAACATAGAAATGAGATGCGATATCGCGTTTTAAGAAGCATTTGAACTCTATTGCTTCGATACGTAGACATCTGCAAACGCTATGTCCTAGCAGGGAAGTATCGCATTTACATTTATTTGAAGTGTAGACGAGGAATGCATAACACTTCGCAATGAATATTATATCTTATCATGAAACATAGATATGAGATACAATATCTCGTTTTAAGAAGCATTAGAACTCTATTGCTACGATACCTAGACATCTGCATACGCTATTTCCTAGCAAGGAAGTGTCGCATTTACATCCATTTGAATCGTAGACGAGGAATGCATAACACTTCGCAATGAATATTATATCTTATCATGAAACATAGGTATGAGATGCAATATATCGTTTTAAGAAGCATTTGAACACTATTGCTTCGATACGCAGACATCTGCAAATCCTATTTCCTTGCAAGGAAGTGTCGCATTTACATTCATTTGAAGTGTAGACGAGGAATAAATAAAACTTCGATAATCATATTATATCTTACCATGAAACATAGAAATGAGATGCGATATCGCGTTTTAAGAAGCATTAGAACACTATTGCTACGATAGGTAGACATCTGCAAACGCTATTTCCTTGCAAGGAAGTGTCGCATTTTCATTCATTTGAAGTGTAGACGAGGAATACATAACACTTCGCAAATCATATTATATCTTACCATGAAACATAGAAATGAGATGCGATATCGCGTTTTAAGAAGCATTAGAACACTATTGCTACGATAGGTAGACATTTGCAAACGCTATATCCTTGCAGGGAAGTGTCTGATTTCCATTCATTTGAAGTGTAGACGAGGAATACATAACACTTCGCAAATCATATTATATCTTACCATGAAACATAGAAATGAGATGCGATATCGCGGTTTAAGAAGCATTAGAACTCTATTGCTACGATACCTAGACACCTGCAGACGCTATTACCTAGCAAGGATGTGTCGCATTTACATTCATTTGAAGTGTAGACAAGGAATACATAACACTTCGCAATGAATACTACATCCTATCATGAAACATGGAAATGAGATGCGATATCTCGTTTTAAGAAGCATTTGAACTCTATTGCTTCGATACGTAGACATCTGCAAACGCTATGTCCTAGCAAGGAAGTGTCGCATTTACATCCATTTGAATCGTAGACGAGGAATGCATAACATTTCGCAATGAATATTATATCTTATCCTGAAACATAGATATGAGATGCGATATCACGTTTTAAGAAGCATTAGAACTCCATCCCTACGATAGGTAGACATTTGCAGACGCTATTTCCTAGCAAGGAAGTGTCGCATTTACATTCATTTGAAGTATAGACGAGGAATACATGACACATCGCAAATCATATTATATCTTACCATGAAACATAGAAATGAGATGCGATATCTCGTTTTAGGAAGCATTTGAACTCTATTGCTTCGATACGTAGACATCTGCAAGCGCTATGTCCTAGCAAGGAAGTGTCGCATTTACATCCAATTGAATCGTAGACGAGGAATGCATAACACTTCGCAATGAACATTATATCTTATCTTGAAACATAGATGTGAGATGCGATATCGCGTTTTAAGAAGCATTAGAACTCTATTGCTACGATACCTAGACATCTGCAGACGCCATTTCCTAGCAAGGAAGTGTCGCATTTACATTCATTTGAAGTGTAGGCGTGGAGTACATAACACTTCGCAAATCATGTTATATCTTACCATGAAACTTACAAATAAGATGCGATATCGCGTTTTAAGTATCATATGAACTCTATTGCTACGATACGTAGACATCTGCAATCGTTATTTCCTTGCAAGGAAGTGTCGCATTTACTTTCATTTGAATCGTAGACGAGGAATGCATAACACTTCGCAATGGATATTATACCTTATCATGAAACATAGAAATGAGATGCGATATCGCGTTTTAAGAAGCATTAGAACACTATTGCTACGATAGGTAGACATTTGCAAACGCTATATCCTTGCAGGGAAGTGTCTGATTTCCATTCATTTGAAGTGTAGACGAGGAATACATAACACTTCGCAAATCATATTATATCTTACCATGAAACATAGAAATGAGATGCGATATCGCGGTTTAAGAAGCATTAGAACTCTATTGCTACGATACCTAGACACCTGCAGACGCTATTACCTAGCAAGGATGTGTCGCATTTACATTCATTTGAAGTGTAGACAAGGAACACATGACACTTCGCAAATCATATTATATCTTACCATGAAACATAGAAATGTGATGCGAATCGCGTTTTAAGAATCATTAGAACTATATCCCTACGATACGTAAACATCTGCAAACGCTATTTCCTAGCAAGGAAGTGTCGCATTTACATTCATTTGAATCGTAGAGGAGGAATGCATAACACTTCGCAATGAATATTATATCTTACCATGAAACGTAGAAATGAGATGCGATATCTCGTTTTAAGAAGCATTTGAACTCTATTGCTCCGATACGCAGACATCTGCAAACGCTATTTCCTTGCAAGGAAGTGTCGCATTTACATTCATTTGAAGTGTAGACGAGGAATACATAAAACTTCGCAATGAATATTATATCTTATCATGAAACATAGATATGAGATACAATATCTCGTTTTAAGAAGCATTAGAACTCTATTGCTACGATACCAAGACATCTGCAGACGCTATTTCCTAGCAAGGAAGTGTCGCATTTACGTTCTTCGGAAGTGAATACGTGGTATACACAACACTTTACAATGAATATTATATCTTACCATGCAACATAGTAATGAGATGCGATATCGCGTTTTAAGAAGCATTTGAACACTATTGCTTCGATACGCAGACATCTGCAAATCCTATTTCCTTGCAAGGAAGTGTCGCATTTACATTCATTTGAAGTGTAGACGAGGAATAAATAAAACTTCGATAATCATATTATATCTTACCATGAAACATAGAAATGAGATGCGATATCGCGTTTTAAGAAGCATTAGAACACTATTGCTACGATAGGTAGACATCTGCAAACGCTATTTCCTTGCAAGGAAGTGTCGCATTTTCATTCATTTGAAGTGTAGACGAGGAATACATAACACTTCGCAAATCATATTATATCTTACCATGAAACATAGAAATGAGATGCGATATCGCGTTTTAAGAAGCATTAGAACACTATTGCTACGATAGGTAGACATTTGCAAACGCTATATCCTTGCAGGGAAGTGTCTGATTTCCATTCATTTGAAGTGTAGACGAGGAATACATAACACTTCGCAAATCATATTATATCTTACCATGAAACATAGAAATGAGATGCGATATCGCGGTTTAAGAAGCATTAGAACTCTATTGCTGCGATACCTAGACACCTGCAGACGCTATTACCTAGCAAGGATGTGTCGCATTTACATTCATTTGAAGTGTAGACGAGGAATACATGGCACTTCGCAAATCATATTATATCTTACCATGAAACATAGAAATGAGATGCGATACCGCGTTTTAAGAATCATAAGTACTCTATTGCTACGATACGTAGACATCTGCAAACGCTATTTCCTTGCAAGGATGTGTCGCATTTACATTCTTCTGAAGTGAATACGAGATATGCATAACACTTTACAATGAATATTATATCTTATCATGCAACATAGTAATGAGATGCGATATCGCGTTTCAAGAAGCATTAGAGCTCTATTGCTACGATACGTAGACATCTGCAAACGCTATTTCCTTGCAAGGAAGTGTCGCATTTACGTTCTTCGGAAGTGAATACGTGGTATACACAACACTTTACAATGAATATTATATCTTACCATGCAACATAGTAATGAGATGCGATATCGCGTTTTAAGAAGCATTTGAACACTATTGCTTCGATACGCAGACATCTGCAAATCCTATTTCCTTGCAAGGAAGTGTCGCATTTACATTCATTTGAAGTGTAGACGAGGAATACATAAAACTTCGATAATCATATTATATCTTACCATGAAACATAGAAATGAGATGCGATATCGCGTTTTAAGAAGCATTAGAACACTATTGCTACGATAGGTAGACATCTGCAAACGCTATTTCCTTGCAAGGAAGTGTCGCATTTTCATTCATTTGAAGTGTAGACGAGGAATACATAACACTTCGCAAATCATATTATATCTTACCATGAAACATAGAAATGAGATGCGATATCGCGTTTTAAGAAGCATTAGAACACTATTGCTACGATAGGTAGACATTTGCAAACGCTATATCCTTGCAGGGAAGTGTCTGATTTCCATTCGTTTGAAGTGTAGACGAGGAATACATAACACTTCGCAAATCATATTATATCTTACCATGAAACATAGAAATGAGATGCGATATCGCGGTTTAAGAAGCATTAGAACTCTATTGCTACGATACCTAGACATCTGCAGACGCTATTACCTAGCAAGGATGTGTCGCATTTACATTCATTTGAAGTGTAGACAAGGAACACATGACACTTCGCAAATCATATTATATCTTACCATGAAACATAGAAATGTGATGCGATATCGCGTTTTAAGAAGCATTAGAACACTATTGCTACGATAGGTAGACATCTGCAAACGCTATTTCCTTGCAAGAAAGTTTCGCATTTTCATTCATTTGAAGTGTAGACGAGGAATACATAACACTTCGCAAATCATATTATATCTTACCATGAAACATAGAAATGGTATGCGATATCGCGTTTTAAGAAGCATTAGAACTCTATTGCTACGATACCTAGACATCTGCAGACGCTATTTCCTAGCAAGGATGTGTCGCATTTACATTCATTTGAATCGTAGAGGAGGAATGCATAACACTTCGCAATGAATATTATATCTTACCATGAAACGTAGAAATGAGATGCGATATCTCGTTTTAAGAAGCATTTGAACTCTATTGCTTCGATACGCAGACATCTGCAAACGCTATTTCCTTGCAAGGAAGTGTCGCATTTACATTCATTTGAAGTGTAGACGAGGAATACATAAAACTTCGCAATGAATATTATATCTTATCATGAAACATAGATATGAGATACAATATCTCGTTTTAAGAAGCATTAGAACTCTATTGCTACGATACCAAGACATCTGCAGACGCTATTTCCTAGCAAGGAAGTGTCGCATTTACATTCATTTGAAGTGTAGACGAGGAATACATGGCACTTCGCAAATCATATTATATCTTACCATGAAACATAGAAATGAGATGCGATACCGCGTTTTAAGAATCATAAGTACTCTATTGCTACGATACGTAGACATCTGCAAACGCTATTTCCTTGCAAGGATGTGTCGCATTTACATTCTTCTGAAGTGAATACGAGGTATGCATAACACTTTACAATGAATATTATATCTTATCATGCAACATAGTAATGAGATGCGATATCGCGTTTCAAGAAGCATTAGAGCTCTATTGCTACGATACGTAGACATCTGCAAATGCAATTTCCTTGCAAGGAAGTGTCGCATTTACGTTCTTCGGAAGTGAATACGTGGTATACACAACACTTTACAATGAATATTATATCTTACCATGCAACATAGTAATGAGATGCGATATCGCGTTTTAAGAAGCATTAGAACACTATTGCTACGATAGGTAGACATCTGCAAACGCTATTTCCTTGCAAGGAAGTGTCGCATTTTCATTCATTTGAAGTGTAGACGAGGAATACATAACACTTCGCAAATCATATTATATCTTACCATGAAACATAGAAATGAGATGCGATATCGCGTTTTAAGAAGCATTAGAACACTATTGCTACGATAGGTAGACATTTGCAAACGCTATATCCTTGCAGGGAAGTGTCTGATTTCCATTCATTTGAAGTGTAGACGAGGAATACATAACACTTCGCAAATCATATTATATCTTACCATGAAACATAGAAATGAGATGCGATATCGCGGTTTAAGAAGCATTAGAACTCTATTGCTACGATACCTAGACATCTGCAGACGCTATTACCTAGCAAGGATGTGTCGCATTTACATTCATTTGAAGTGTAGACAAGGAACACATGACACTTCGCAAATCATATTATATCTTACCATGAAACATAGAAATGTGATGCGATATCGCGTTTTAAGAAGCATTAGAACACTATTGCTACGATAGGTAGACATCTGCAAACGCTATTTCCTTGCAAGAAAGTTTCGCATTTTCATTCATTTGAAGTGTAGACGAGGAATACATAACACTTCGCAAATCATATTATATCTTACCATGAAACATAGAAATGGTATGCGATATCGCGTTTTAAGAAGCATTAGAACTCTATTGCTACGATACCTAGACATCTGCAGACGCTATTTCCTAGCAAGGATGTGTCGCATTTACATACATTTGAAGTGTAGACGAGGAATACATAACACTTCGCAAATCATATTATATCTTACCATGAAACATAGAAATGAGATGCGATATCGCGGTTTAAGAAGCATTAGAACTCTATTGCTACGATACCTAGACATCTTCAGACGCTATTGCCTAGCAAGGATGTGTCGCATTTACATTCATTTGAAGTGTAGACGAGGAACACATGACACTTCGCAAATCATATTATATCTTACCATGAAACATAGAAATGAGATGCGAATCGCCTTTTAAGAATCATTAGAACTATATCCCTACGATACGTAAACATCTGCAAACGCTATTTCCTAGCAAGGAAGTGTCGCATTTACATTCATTTGAATCGTAGACGAGGAATGCATAACACTTCGCAATGAATATTATATCTTCTCATGAAACATAGATATGAGATGCGATATCTCGTTTTAAGAAGCATTTGAACTCTATTGCTTCGATACGTAGACATCTGCAAACGCTATGTCCTAGCAGGGAAGTGTCGCATTTACATTCATTTGAAGTGTAGACGAGGAATACATAACACTTCGCAAATCATATTATATCTTACCATGAAACATAGAAATGAGATGCGATATCGCGTTTTAAGGAGCATTAGAACTCTATTGCTACGATACGTAGACATCTGCAAACGCTATTTCCTAGCAAGGAAGTGTCGCATTTACATCCATTTGAATCGTAGACGAGGAATGCATAACACTTCGCAATGAATATTATATCTTATCATGAAACATAGATATGAGATGCAATATCAAGTTTTAAGAAGCATTTGAACTCTATTGCTTCGATACGCAGACATCTGCAAACGCTATTTCCTTGCAGGGAAGTGTCGCATTCACATTCACTTGAAGTGTAGACGAGGAATACATAACATTTCGCAAATCATATTATATCTTACCATGAAAAATAGAAATGAGATGCAATATCGCGTTTTAAGAAGCATTAGAACTCTATTGCTACGATACCTAGACATCTGCATACGCTATTTCCTAGCAGGGAAGTGTCGCATTTACATTTATTTGATGCGTAGACGAGGAAGACATGACACTTCGCATTGAATATTATACCTTATCGTGAAACATAGATATGAGATGCAATATCTCGTTTTAAGAAGCATTTGAACTCTATTGCTACAATACCTAGACATCTGCATACGCTATTTCCTAGCAGGGAAGTGTCGCATTTACATTTATTTGAAGTGTAGACGAGGAATACATAACACTTCGCAAATCATATTATATCTTACCATGAAACATAGAAATGAGATGCGATATCGCGGTTTAAGAAGCATTAGAACCCTATTGCTACGATACCTTGACATCTTCAGACGCTATTGCCTAGCAGGGATGTGTCGCATTTACATTCATTTGAAGTGTAGACGAGGAACACATGACACTTCGCAAATCATATTATATCTTACCATGAAACATAGAAATGAGATGCGAATCGCCTTTTAAGAATCATTAGAACTATATCCCTACGATACGTAAACATCTGCAAACGCCATTTCCTAGCAAGGAAGTGTCACATTTACATTCATTTGAATCGTAGACGAGGAATGCATAACACTTCGCAATGAATATTATATCTTATCATGAAACATAGATATGAGATGCGATATCTCGTTTTAAGAAGCATTTGAACTCTATTGCTTCGATACGTAGACATCTGCAAACGCTATGTCCTAGCAGGGAAGTGTCGCATTTACATTCATTTGAAGTGTAGACGAGGAATACATAACACTTCGCAAATCATATTATATCTTACCATGAAACATAGAAATGAGATGCGATATCGCGTTTTAAGGAGCATTAGAACTCTATTGCTACGATACGTAGACATCTGCAAACGCTACTTCCTAGCAAGGAAGTGTCGCATTTACATCCATTTGAATCGTAGACGAGGAATGCATAACACTTCGCAATGAATATTATATCTTATCATGAAACATAGATATGAGATGCAATATCTCGTTTTAAGAAGCATAAGAACTCTATTGCTACGATACGTAGACATCTGCAAACGCTATAGCCTAGCAAGGAAGTGTCGCATTTACATCCATTTGAGTCGTAGACGAGGAATGCATAACACTTCGCAATGAATATTATATCTTATCATGAAACATAGATATGAGATGCAATATCTCGTTTTAAGAAGCATTTGAACTCTATTGCTTCGATACGCAGACATCTGCAAACGCTATTTCCTTGCAAGGAAGTGTCGCATTTACATTCATTTGAAGCGTAGACGAGGAATACATAAAACTTCGCCAATCATATTATATCTTACAATGAAACATAGAAATGAGATGCGATATCGCGTTTTAAGAAGCATTAGAACTCTATTGCTATGATACGTAGACATCTGCAAACGCTATTTCCTAGCAAGGAAGTGTCGCATTTACATCCATTTGAATCGTAGACGAGGAATGCATAACACTTCGCAATGAATATTATATCTTATCATGAAACATAGATATGAGATGCAATATCAAGTTTTAAGAAGCATTTGAACTCTATTGCTTCGATACGCAGACATCTGCAAACGCTATTTCCTTGCAGGGAAGTGTCGCATTCACATTCACTTGAAGTGTAGACGAGGAATACATAACATTTCGCAAATCATATTATATCTTACCATGAAAAATAGAAATGAGATGCGATATCGCGTTTTAAGAAGCATTAGAACTCTATTGCTACGATACCTAGACATCTGCATACGCTATTTCCTAGCAGGGAAGTGTCGCATTTACATTTATTTGAAGTGTAGACGAGGAAGACATGACACTTCGCAATGAATATTATACCTTATCATGAAACATAGATATGAGATGCAATATCTCGTTTTAAGAAGCATTTGAACTCTATTGCTACGATACCTAGACATCTGCATACGCTATTTCCTAGCAGGGAAGTGTCGCATTTACATTTATTTGAAGTGTAGACGAGGAATGCATAACACTTCGCAATGAATATTATATCTTATCATGAAACATAGATATGAGATACAATATCTCGTTTTAAGAAGCATTAGAACTCTATTGCTACGATACCAAGACATCTGCAGACGCTATTTCCTAGCAAGGAAGTGTCGCATTTACATTCATTTGAAGTGTAGACGAGGAATACATGGCACTTCGCAAATCATATTATATCTTACCATGAAACATAGAAATGAGATGCGATATCGCGGTTTAAGAATCATTAGAAATCTATTGCTACGATACGTAGATATCTTCAGACGCTATAGCCTAGGAAGGAAGTGTCTCATTTACATCCGTTTGAATCGTAGACGAAGAATGCATAACACTTCGCAATGAATATTATATCATATCATGAAACATAGATATGAGATGCAATATCTCGTTTTAAGAAGCATTTGAACTATATTGCTTCGATACGCAGACATCTGCAAACGCCATTTCCTAGCGAGGAAGTGTCGCATTCACATACATTTGAAGTGTAGACGAGGAATACATAACACTTCGCAATGAATATTATATCTTACCGTGAAACATAGAAATGAGATGCGATATCGCGTTTTAAGAATCATAAGAACTCTATTGCTACGATACGTAGACATCTGCAAACGCTATTTCCCTGCAAGGAAGTGTCGCATTTTCATTCATTTGGAGTGTAGACGAGGAATACATAACACTTCGCAAATTATATTATATCTTACCATGAAACATAGAAATGAGATGCGATATCGTGTTTTAAGAAGCATTGGAACTCTATCCCTACTATACGTAAACATCTGCAAACGCTATTTCCTAGCAAGGAAGTGTCGCATTTACATCCATTTGAATCGTAGAGGAGGAATGCATAACACTTCGCAATGAATATTATATCTTATCATGAAACATAGGTTTGAGATGCAATATCTCGTTTTAAGAAGCATTTGAACTCTATTGCTTCGATACGCAGACATCTGCAAACGCTATTTCCTTGCAAGGAAGTGTCGCATTTTCATTCATTTGAAGTGTAGACGAGGAATACATAACACTTCGCAAATCATATTATATCTTACCATGAAACATAGAAATGAGATGCGATATCGCGTTTTAAGGAGCATTAGAACTCTATTGCTACGATACGTAGACATCTGCAAACGCTACTTCCTAGCAAGGAAGTGTCGCATTTACATCCATTTGAATCGTAGACGAGGAATGCATAACACTTCGCAATGAATATTATATCTTATCATGAAACATAGATATGAGATGCAATATCTCGTTTTAAGAAGCATTTGAACTCTATTGCTACGATACCTAGACACCTGCAGACGCTATTTCCTAGCAAGGAAGTGTCGCATTTACATTCATTTGAAGTGTAGACGAGGAATACATAACACTTCGCTAATCATATTATATCTTACCATGAAACATAGAAATGACATGCGATATCGCGGTTTAAGGAGCATTAGAACTCTATTGCTACGATACCTAGACATCTTCAGACGCTATTTCCTAGCAAGGAAGTGTCGCATTTACATTCATTTGAATCGTAGACGAGGAATGCATAACACTTCGCAATGAATATTATATCTTGCCATGAAACATAGAAATGAGATGCGATATCGCGTTTTAAGAAGCATAAGAACTCTATTGCTACGATACGTAGACATCTGCAAACGCTATAGCCTAGCAAGGAAGTGTCGCATTTACATCCATTTGAGTCGTAGACGAGGAATGCATAACACTTCGCAATGAATATTATATCTTATCATGAAACATAGATATGAGATGCAATATCTCGTTTTAAGAAGCATTTGAACTCTATTGCTTCGATACGCAGACATCTGCAAACGCTATTTCCTTGCAAGGAAGTGTCGCATTTACATTCATTTGAAGCGTAGACGAGGAATACATAAAACTTCGCCAATCATATTATATCTTACCATGAAACATAGAAATGAGATGCGATATCGCGTTTTAAGAAGCATTAGAACTCTATTGCTACGATACGTAGACATCTGCAAACGCTATTTCCTAGCAAGGAAGTGTCGCATTTACATCCATTTGAATCGTAGACGAGGAATGCATAACACTTCGCAATGAATATTATATCTTATCATGAAACATAGATATGAGATGCAATATCAAGTTTTAAGAAGCATTTGAACTCTATTGCTTCGATACGCAGACATCTGCAAACGCTATTTCCTTGCAGGGAAGTGTCGCATTCACATTCACTTGAAGTGTAGACGAGGAATACATAACATTTCGCAAATCATATTATATCTTACCATGAAAAATAGAAATGAGATGCGATATCGCGTTTTAAGAATCATAAGAACTCTATTGCTACGATACGTAGACATCTGCAAACGCTATTTCCTTGCAAGGAAGTGTCGCATTTTCATTCATTTGAAGTGTAGACGAGGAATACATAACACTTCGCAAATTATATTATATCTTACCATGAAACATAGAAATGAGATGCGATATCGTGTTTTAAGAAGCATTGGAACTCTATCCCTACTATACGTAAACATCTGCAAACGCTATTTCCTAGCAAGGAAGTGTCGCATTTACATCCATTTGAATCGTAGAGGAGGAATGCATAACACTTCGCAATGAATATTATATCTTATCATGAAACATAGGTATGAGATGCAATATCTCGTTTTAAGAAGCATTTGAACTCTATTGCTTCAATACGCAGACATCTGCAAACGCTATTTCCTTGCAAGGAAGTGTCGCATTCACATTCACTTGAAGTGTAGACGAGGAATACATAACATTTCGCAAATCATATTATATCTTACCATGAAACATAGAAATGAGATGCGATATCGTGTTTTAAGAAGCATTTGAACTCTATCCCTACTATACGTAAACATCTGCAAACGCTATTTCCTAGCAAGGAAGTGTCGCATTTACATCCATTTGAATCGTAGAGGAGGAATGCATAACACTTCGCAATGAATATTATATCTTATCATGAAACATAGGTATGAGATGCAATATCTCGTTTTAAGAAGCATTTGAACTCTATTGCTTCGATACGCAGACATCTGCAAACGCTATTTCCTTGCAAGGAAGTGTCGCATTTTCATTCATTTGAAGTGTAGACGAGGAATACATAACACTTCGCAAATCATATTATATCTTACCATGAAACATAGAAATGAGATGCAATATCGCGTTTTAAGAAGCATTAGAAATCTATTGCTACGATACCTAGGCATCTGCAGACGCTATTTCCTAGCAAGGAAGTGTCGCAATTACATACATTTGAAGTGTAGACGAGGAATAGATAACACTTCGCAAATCATATTATATCTTACCATGAAACATAGAAATGAGATGCGATATCCCGTTTTAAGAAGCATTCGAAATCTATTGCTACGATACGTATACATCTGCATACGCTCTTTCCTAGCAGGGAAGTGTCGCATTTACATATATTTGATGTGTAGACGAGGAATACATGACACTTCGCAAATCATATTATATCTTACCATGAAACACAGAAATGAGATGCGATATCGCGTATTAAGAAGCATTAGAAATCTATTGCTACGATACGTAGACATCTGCAAACGCTATTTCCTTGCAAGGAAGTGTCGCATTTACATTCATATGAAGTGTAGACGAGGAATACATAACACTTCGCAAATCATATTATATCTTACCATGAAACATAGAAATGAGATGCGATACCGCGTTTTAAGAATCATAAGTACTCTATTGCTACGATACGTAGACATCTGCAAACGCTATTTCCTTGCAAGGATGTGTCGCATTTACATTCTTCTGAAGTGAATACGAGGTATGCATAACACTTTACAATGAATATTATATCTTACCATGCAACACAGTAATGAGATGCGATATCGCGTTTTAAGAAGCATTAGAACTCTATTGCTACGATACCTAGACATCTGCAAACGCTATTTCCTAGCAAGGAAGTGTCGCATTTACATCCATTTGAATCGTAGACGAGGAATGCATAACACTTCGCAATGAATATTATATCTTATCATGAAACATAGGTATGAGATGCAATATCTCGTTTTAAGAAGCATTTGAACACTATTGCTTCGATTCGCAGACATCTGCAAACCCTATTTCCTTGCAAGGAAGTGTCGCATTTACATTCATTTGAAGTGTAGACGAGGAATACATAAAACTTCGATAATCATATTATATCTTACCATGAAACATAGAAATGAGATGCGATATCACGTTTTAAGAAGCATTAGAACACTATTGCTACGATAGGTAGACATCTGCAAACGCTATTTCCTTGCAAGGAAGTGTCGCATTTTCATTCATTTGAAGTGTAGACGAGGAATACATAACACTTCGCAAATCATATTATATCTTACCATGAAACATAGAAATGAGATGCGATATCGCGTTTTAAGAAGCATTAGAACACTATTGCTACGATAGGTAGACATTTGCAAACGCTATATCCTTGCAGGGAAGTGTCTGATTTCCATTCATTTGAAGTGTAGACGAGGAATACATAACACTTCGCAAATCATATTATATCTTACCATGAAACATAGAAATGAGATGCGATATCGCTGTTTAAGAAGCATTAGAACTCTAATGCTACGATACCTAGACATCTGCAGACGCTATTGCCTAGCAAGGATGTGTCGCATTTACATTCATTTGAAGTGTAGACAAGGAACACATGACACTTCGCAAATCATATTATATCTTACCATGAAACATAGAAATGTGATGCGAATCGCGTTTTAAGAATCATTAGAACTATATCCCTACGATACGTAAACATCTGCAAACGCTATTTCCTAGCAAGGAAATGTCGCATTTACATCCATTTGAATCGTAGACGAGGAATGCATAACACTTCGCAATGAATATTATACCTTATCATGAAACATAGATATGAGATGCAATATCCCGTTTTAAGAAGCATTTGAACTCTATTGCTACGATACCTAGACATCTGCATACGCTATTTCCTAGCAGGGAAGTGTCGCATTTACATTTATTTGAAGTGTAGACGAGGAATGCATAACACTTCGCAATGAATATTATATCTTATCATGAAACATAGATATGAGATACAATATCTCGTTTTAAGAATCATAAGAACTCTATTGCTACGATACGTAGGCATCTGCAAACGCTATTTCCCTGCAAGGAAGTGTCGCATTTTCATTCATTTGAAGTGTAGACGAGGAATACATAACACTTCGCAAATTATATTATATCTTACCATGAAACATAGAAATGAGATGCGATATCGTGTTTTAAGAAGCATTGGAACTCTATCCCTACTATACGTAAACATCTGCAAACGCTATTTCCTAGCAAGGAAGTGTCGCATTTACATCCATTTGAATCGTAGAGGAGGAATGCATAACACTTCGCAATGAATATTATATCTTATCATGAAACATAGGTTTGAGATGCAATATCTCGTTTTAAGAAGCATTTGAACTCTATTGCTTCGATACGCAGACATCTGCAAACGCTATTTCCTTGCAAGGAAGTGTCGCATTTTCATTCATTTGAAGTGTAGACGAGGAATACATAACACTTCGCAAATCATATTATATCTTACCATGAAACATAGAAATGAGATGCGATATCGCGTTTTAAGGAGCATTAGAACTCTATTGCTACGATACGTAGACATCTGCAAACGCTACTTCCTAGCAAGGAAGTGTCGCATTTACATCCATTTGAATCGTAGACGAGGAATGCATAACACTTCGCAATGAATATTATATCTTATCATGAAACATAGATATGAGATGCAATATCTCGTTTTAAGAAGCATTTGAACTCTATTGCTACGATACCTAGACACCTGCAGACGCTATTTCCTAGCAAGGAAGTGTCGCATTTACATTCATTTGAAGTGTAGACGAGGAATACATAACACTTCGCAAATCATATTATATCTTACCATGAAACATAGAAATGACATGCGATATCGCGGTTTAAGGAGCATTAGAACTCTATTGCTACGATACCTAGACATCTTCAGACGCTATTTCCTAGCAAGGAAGTGTCGCATTTACATTCATTTGAATCGTAGACGAGGAATGCATAACACTTCGCAATGAATATTATATCTTGCCATGAAACATAGAAATGAGATGCGATATCGCGTTTTAAGAAGCATAAGAACTCTATTGCTACGATACGTAGACATCTGCAAACGCTATAGCCTAGCAAGGAAGTGTCGCATTTACATCCATTTGAGTCGTAGACGAGGAATGCATAACACTTCGCAATGAATATTATATCCTATCATGAAACATAGATATGAGATGCAATATCTCGTTTTAAGAAGCATTTGAACTCTATTGCTTCGATACGCAGACATCTGCAAACGCTATTTCCTTGCAAGGAAGTGTCGCATTTACATTCATTTGAAGCGTAGACGTGGAATACATAAAACTTCGCCAATCATATTATATCTTACCATGAAACATAGAAATGAGATGCGATATCGCGTTTTAAGAAGCATTAGAACTCTATTGCTACGATACGTAGACATCTGCAAACGCTATTTCCTAGCAAGGAAGTGTCGCATTTACATCCATTTGAATCGTAGACGAGGAATGCATAACACTTCGCAATGAATATTATATCTTATCATGAAACATAGATATGAGATGCAATATCAAGTTTTAAGAAGCATTTGAACTCTATTGCTTCGATACGCAGACATCTGCAAACGCTATTTCCTTGCAGGGAAGTGTCGCATTCACATTCACTTGAAGTGTAGACGAGGAATACATAACATTTCGCAAATCATATTATATCTTACCATGAAAAATAGAAATGAGATGCGATATCGCGTTTTAAGAATCATAAGAACTCTATTGCTACGATACGTAGACATCTGCAAACGCTATTTCCTTGCAAGGAAGTGTCGCATTTTCATTCATTTGAAGTGTAGACGAGGAATACATAACACTTCGCAAATTATATTATATCTTACCATGAAACATAGAAATGAGATGCAATATCGCGTTTTAAGAAGCATTAGAAATCTATTGCTACGATACCTAGGCATCTGCAGACGCTATTTCCTTGCAAGGAAGTGTCGCATTTACATTCATTTGAAGTGTAGACGAAGAATACATAACACTTCGCAAATCATATTATATCTTACCATGAAACATAGAAATGAGATGCGATACCGCGTTTTAAGAATCATAAGTACTCTATTGCTACGATACGTAGACATCTGCAAACGCTATTTCCTTGCAAGGATGTGTCGCATTTACATTCTTCTGAAGTGAATACGAGGTATGCATAACACTTTACAATGAATATTATATCTTATCATGCAACATAGTAATGAGATGCGATATCGCGTTTCAAGAAGCATTAGAGCTCTATTGCTACGATACGTAGACATCTGCAAACGCTATTTCCTTGCAAGGAAGTGTCGCATTTACGTTCTTCGGAAGTGAATACGTGGTATACACAACACTTTACAATGAATATTATATCTTACCATGCAACATAGTAATGAGATGCGATATCGCGTTTTAAGAAGCATTAGAACTCTATTGCTACGATACCTAGACATCTGCAAACGCTATTTCCTAGCAAGGAAGTGTCGCGTTTACATCCATTTGAATCGTAGACGAGGAATGCATAACACTTCGCAATGAATATTATATCTTATCATGAAACATAGGTATGAGATGCAATATCTCGTTTTAAGAAGCATTTGAACACTGTTGCTTCGATACGCAGACATCTGCAAACCCTATTTCCTTGCAAGGAAGTGTCGCATTTACATTCATTTGAAGTGTAGACGAGGAATACATAAAACTTCGATAATCATATTATATCTTACCATGAAACATAGAAATGAGATGCGATATCGCGTTTTAAGAAGCATTAGAACACTATTGCTACGATAGGTAGACATCTGCAAACGCTATTTCCTTGCAAGGAAGTGTCGCATTTTCATTCATTTGAAGTGTAGACGAGGAATACATAACACTTCGCAAATCATATTATATCTTACCATGAAACATAGAAATGAGATGCGATATCGCGGTTTAAGAAGCATTAGAACTCTATTGCTACGATACATAGACATCTGCTGACGCTATTGCCTAGCAAGGATGTGTCGCATTTACATTCATTTGAAGTGTAGACAAGGAACACATGACACTTCGCAAATCATATTATATCTTACCATGAAACATAGAAATGTGATGCGAATCGCGTTTTAAGAATCATTAGAACTATATCCCTACGATACGTAAACATCTGCAAACGCTATTTCCTAGCAAGGAAGTGTCGCATTTACATTCATTTGAATCGTAGAGGAGGAATGCATAACACTTCTCAATGAATATTATATCTTACCATGAAACATAGAAATGAGATGCGATATCGCGTTTTAAGAAGCATTAGAACTCTATTGCTACGATACGTAGACATCTGCAAACGCTATTTCCTAGCAAGGAAATGTCGCATTTACATCCATTTGAATCGTAGACGAGGAATGCATAACACTTCGCAATGAATATTATACCTTATCATGAAACATAGATATGAGATGCAATATCTCGTTTTAAGAAGCATTTGAACTCTATTGCTACGATACCTAGACATCTGCATACGCTATTTCCTAGCAGGGAAGTGTCGCATCTACATTTATTTGAAGTGTAGACGAGGAATGCATAACACTTCGCAATGAATATTATATCTTATCATGAAACATAGATATGGGATACAATATCTCGTTTTAAGAAGCATTAGAACTCTATTGCTACGATACCAAGACATCTGCAGACGCTATTTCCTAGCAAGGAAGTGTCGCATTTACATTCATTTGAAGTGTAGACGAGGAATACATGGCACTTCGCAAATCATATTATATCTTACCATGAAACATAGAAATGAGATGCGATATCGCGGTTTAAGAATCATTAGAAATCTATTGCTACGATACGTAGATATCTTCAGACGCTATAGCCTAGCAAGGAAGTGTCTCATTTACATCCGTTTGAATCGTAGACGAAGAATGCATAACACTTCGCAATGAATATTATATCATATCATGAAACATAGATATGAGATGCAATATCTCGTTTTAAGAAGCATTTGAACTATATTGCTTCGATACGCAGACATCTGCAAACGCCATTTCCTAGCGAGGAAGCGTCGCATTCACATAGCTTTGAAGTGTAGACGAGGAATACATAACACTTCGCAATGAGTATTATATCTTACCGTGAAACATAGAAATGAGATGCGATATCGCGTTTTAAGAATCATAAGAACTCTATTGCTACGATAGGTAGACATCTGCAAACGCTATTTCCTTGCAAGGAAGTGTCGCATTTTCATTCATTTGAAGTGTAGACGAGGAATACATAACACTTCGCAAATTATATTATATCTTACCATGAAACATAGAAATGTGATGCGATATCGCGTTTTAAGAAGCATTAGAACACTATTGCTACGATAGGTAGACATCTGCAAACGCTATTTCCTTGCAAGAAAGAGTCGCATTTTCATTCATTTGAAGTGTAGACGAGGAATACATAACACTTCGCAAATCATATTATATCTTACCATGAAACATAGAAATGGTATGCGATATCGCGTTTTAAGAAGCATTAGAACTCTATTGCTACGATACCTAGACATCTGCAGACGCTATTTCCTAGCAAGGATGTGTCGCATTTACATACATTTGAAGTGTAGACGAGGAATACATAACACTTCGCAAATCATATTATATCTTGCCATGAAACATAGAAATGAGATGCGATATCGCGGTTTAAGAAGCATTAGAACTCTATTGCTACGATACCTAGACATCTTCAGACGCTATTGCCTAGCAAGGATGTGTCGCATTTACATTCATTTGAAGTGTAGACGAGGAACACATGACACTTCGCAAATCATATTATATCTTACCATGAAACATAGAAATGAGATGCGAATCGCCTTTTAAGAATCATTAGAACTATATCCCTACGATACGTAAACATCTGCAAACGCTATTTCCTAGCAAGGAAGTGTCGCATTTACATTCATTTGAATCGTAGACGAGGAATGCATAACACTTCGCAATGAATATTATATCTTATCATGAAACATAGATATGAGATGCGATATCTCGTTTTAAGAAGCATTTGAACTCTATTGCTTCGAAACGTAGACATCTGCAAACGCTATGTCCTAGCAGGGAAGTGTCGCATTTACATTCATTTGAAGTGTAGACGAGGAATACATAACACTTCGCAAATCATATTATATCTTACCATGAAACATAGAAATGAGATGCGATATCGCGTTTTAAGGAGCATTAGAACTCTATTGCTACGATACGTAGACATCTGCAAACGCTACTTCCTAGCAAGGAAGTGTCGCATTTACATCCATTTGAACCGTAGACGAGGAATGCATAACACTTCGCAATGAATATTATATCTTATCATGAAACATAGATATGAGATGCAATATCTCGTTTCGAGAAGCATTTGAACTCTATTGCTACGATACCTAGACACCTGCAGACGCTATTTCCTAGCAAGGAAGTGTCGCATTTACATTCATTTGAATCGTAGAGGAGGAATGCATAACACTTCGCAATGAATATTATATCTTACCATGAAACATAGAAATGAGATGCGATATCTCGTTTTAAGAAGCATTTGAACTCTATTGCTTCGATACGCAGACATCTGCAAACGCTATTTCCTTGCAAGGAAGTGTCGCATTTACATTCATTTGAAGTGTAGACGAGGAATACATAAAACTTCGATAATCATATTATATCTTACCATGAAACATAGAAATGAGATGCGATATCGCGTTTTAAGAAGCATTAGAACTCTATTGCTACGATACGTAGACATCTGCAAACGCTATTTCCTAGCAAGGAAATGTCGCATTTACATCCATTTGAATCGTAGACGAGGAATGCATAACACTTCGCAATGAATATTATACCTTATCATGAAACATAGATATGAGATGCAATATCTCGTTTTAAGAAGCGTTTGAACTCTATTGCTACGATACCTAGACATCTGCATACGCTATTTCCTAGCAGGGAAGTGTCGCATTTACATTTATTTGAAGTGTAGACGAGGAATGCATAACACTTCGCAATGAATATTATATCTTATCATGAAACATAGATATGAGATACAATATCTCGTTTTAAGAAGCATTAGAACTCTATTGCTACGATACCAAGACATCTGCAGACGCTATTTCCTAGCAAGGAAGTGTCGCATTTACATTCATTTGAATCGTAGACGAGGAATGCATAACACTTCGCAATGAATATTATATCTTGCCATGAAACATAGAAATGAGATGCGATATCGCGTTTTAAGAAGCATAAGAACTCTATTGCTACGATACGTAGACATCTGCAAACGCTATAGCCTAGCAAGGAAGTGTCGCATTTACATCCATTTGAGTCGTAGACGAGGAATGCATAACACTTCGCAATGAATATTATATCCTATCATGAAACATAGATATGAGATGCAATATCTCGTTTTAAGAAGCATTTGAACTCTATTGCTTCGATACGCAGACATCTGCAAACGCTATTTCCTTGCAAGGAAGTGTCGCATTTACATTCATTTGAAGCGTAGACGTGGAATACATAAAACTTCGCCAATCATATTATATCTTACCATGAAACATAGAAATGAGATGCGATATCGCGTTTTAAGAAGCATTAGAACTCTATTGCTACGATACGTAGACATCTGCAAACGCTATTTCCTAGCAAGGAAGTGTCGCATTTACATCCATTTGAATCGTAGACGAGGAATGCATAACACTTCGCAATGAATATTATATCTTATCATGAAACATAGATATGAGATGCAATATCAAGTTTTAAGAAGCATTTGAACTCTATTGCTTCGATACGCAGACATCTGCAAACGCTATTTCCTTGCAGGGAAGTGTCGCATTCACATTCACTTGAAGTGTAGACGAGGAATACATAACATTTCGCAAATCATATTATATCTTACCATGAAAAATAGAAATGAGATGCGATATCGCGTTTTAAGAATCATAAGAACTCTATTGCTACGATACGTAGACATCTGCAAACGCTATTTCCTTGCAAGGAAGTGTCGCATTTTCATTCATTTGAAGTGTAGACGAGGAATACATAACACTTCGCAAATTATATTATATCTTACCATGAAACATAGAAATGAGATGCAATATCGCGTTTTAAGAAGCATTAGAAATCTATTGCTACGATACCTAGGCATCTGCAGACGCTATTTCCTTGCAAGGAAGTGTCGCATTTACATTCATTTGAAGTGTAGACGAAGAATACATAACACTTCGCAAATCATATTATATCTTACCATGAAACATAGAAATGAGATGCGATACCGCGTTTTAAGAATCATAAGTACTCTATTGCTACGATACGTAGACATCTGCAAACGCTATTTCCTTGCAAGGATGTGTCGCATTTACATTCTTCTGAAGTGAATACGAGGTATGCATAACACTTTACAATGAATATTATATCTTATCATGCAACATAGTAATGAGATGCGATATCGCGTTTCAAGAAGCATTAGAGCTCTATTGCTACGATACGTAGACATCTGCAAACGCTATTTCCTTGCAAGGAAGTGTCGCATTTACGTTCTTCGGAAGTGAATACGTGGTATACACAACACTTTACAATGAATATTATATCTTACCATGCAACATAGTAATGAGATGCGATATCGCGTTTTAAGAAGCATTAGAACTCTATTGCTACGATACCTAGACATCTGCAAACGCTATTTCCTAGCAAGGAAGTGTCGCGTTTACATCCATTTGAATCGTAGACGAGGAATGCATAACACTTCGCAATGAATATTATATCTTATCATGAAACATAGGTATGAGATGCAATATCTCGTTTTAAGAAGCATTTGAACACTGTTGCTTCGATACGCAGACATCTGCAAACCCTATTTCCTTGCAAGGAAGTGTCGCATTTACATTCATTTGAAGTGTAGACGAGGAATACATAAAACTTCGATAATCATATTATATCTTACCATGAAACATAGAAATGAGATGCGATATCGCGTTTTAAGAAGCATTAGAACACTATTGCTACGATAGGTAGACATCTGCAAACGCTATTTCCTTGCAAGGAAGTGTCGCATTTTCATTCATTTGAAGTGTAGACGAGGAATACATAACACTTCGCAAATCATATTATATCTTACCATGAAACATAGAAATGAGATGCGATATCGCGGTTTAAGAAGCATTAGAACTCTATTGCTACGATACATAGACATCTGCAGACGCTATTGCCTAGCAAGGATGTGTCGCATTTACATTCATTTGAAGTGTAGACAAGGAACACATGACACTTCGCAAATCATATTATATCTTACCATGAAACATAGAAATGTGATGCGAATCGCGTTTTAAGAATCATTAGAACTATATCCCTACGATACGTAAACATCTGCAAACGCTATTTCCTAGCAAGGAAGTGTCGCATTTACATTCATTTGAATCGTAGAGGAGGAATGCATAACACTTCTCAATGAATATTATATCTTACCATGAAACATAGAAATGAGATGCGATATCGCGTTTTAAGAAGCATTAGAACTCTATTGCTACGATACGTAGACATCTGCAAACGCTATTTCCTAGCAAGGAAATGTCGCATTTACATCCATTTGAATCGTAGACGAGGAATGCATAACACTTCGCAATGAATATTATACCTTATCATGAAACATAGATATGAGATGCAATATCTCGTTTTAAGAAGCATTTGAACTCTATTGCTACGATACCTAGACATCTGCATACGCTATTTCCTAGCAGGGAAGTGTCGCATCTACATTTATTTGAAGTGTAGACGAGGAATGCATAACACTTCGCAATGAATATTATATCTTATCATGAAACATAGATATGGGATACAATATCTCGTTTTAAGAAGCATTAGAACTCTATTGCTACGATACCAAGACATCTGCAGACGCTATTTCCTAGCAAGGAAGTGTCGCATTTACATTCATTTGAAGTGTAGACGAGGAATACATGGCACTTCGCAAATCATATTATATCTTACCATGAAACATAGAAATGAGATGCGATATCGCGGTTTAAGAATCATTAGAAATCTATTGCTACGATACGTAGATATCTTCAGACGCTATAGCCTAGCAAGGAAGTGTCTCATTTACATCCGTTTGAATCGTAGACGAAGAATGCATAACACTTCGCAATGAATATTATATCATATCATGAAACATAGATATGAGATGCAATATCTCGTTTTAAGAAGCATTTGAACTATATTGCTTCGATACGCAGACATCTGCAAACGCCATTTCCTAGCGAGGAAGCGTCGCATTCACATAGCTTTGAAGTGTAGACGAGGAATACATAACACTTCGCAATGAATATTATATCTTACCGTGAAACATAGAAATGAGATGCGATATCGCGTTTTAAGAATCATAAGAACTCTATTGCTACGATAGGTAGACATCTGCAAACGCTATTTCCTTGCAAGGAAGTGTCGCATTTTCATTCATTTGAAGTGTAGACGAGGAATACATAACACTTCGCAAATTATATTATATCTTACCATGAAACATAGAAATGTGATGCGATATCGCGTTTTAAGAAGCATTAGAACACTATTGCTACGATAGGTAGACATCTGCAAACGCTATTTCCTTGCAAGAAAGAGTCGCATTTTCATTCATTTGAAGTGTAGACGAGGAATACATAACACTTCGCAAATCATATTATATCTTACCATGAAACATAGAAATGGTATGCGATATCGCGTTTTAAGAAGCATTAGAACTCTATTGCTACGATACCTAGACATCTGCAGACGCTATTTCCTAGCAAGGATGTGTCGCATTTACATACATTTGAAGTGTAGACGAGGAATACATAACACTTCGCAAATCATATTATATCTTGCCATGAAACATAGAAATGAGATGCGATATCGCGGTTTAAGAAGCATTAGAACTCTATTGCTACGATACCTAGACATCTTCAGACGCTATTGCCTAGCAAGGATGTGTCGCATTTACATTCATTTGAAGTGTAGACGAGGAACACATGACACTTCGCAAATCATATTATATCTTACCATGAAACATAGAAATGAGATGCGAATCGCCTTTTAAGAATCATTAGAACTATATCCCTACGATACGTAAACATCTGCAAACGCTATTTCCTAGCAAGGAAGTGTCGCATTTACATTCATTTGAATCGTAGACGAGGAATGCATAACACTTCGCAATGAATATTATATCTTATCATGAAACATAGATATGAGATGCGATATCTCGTTTTAAGAAGCATTTGAACTCTATTGCTTCGAAACGTAGACATCTGCAAACGCTATGTCCTAGCAGGGAAGTGTCGCATTTACATTCATTTGAAGTGTAGACGAGGAATACATAACACTTCGCAAATCATATTATATCTTACCATGAAACATAGAAATGAGATGCGATATCGCGTTTTAAGGAGCATTAGAACTCTATTGCTACGATACGTAGACATCTGCAAACGCTACTTCCTAGCAAGGAAGTGTCGCATTTACATCCATTTGAACCGTAGACGAGGAATGCATAACACTTCGCAATGAATATTATATCTTATCATGAAACATAGATATGAGATGCAATATCTCGTTTCGAGAAGCATTTGAACTCTATTGCTACGATACCTAGACACCTGCAGACGCTATTTCCTAGCAAGGAAGTGTCGCATTTACATTCATTTGAATCGTAGAGGAGGAATGCATAACACTTCGCAATGAATATTATATCTTACCATGAAACATAGAAATGAGATGCGATATCTCGTTTTAAGAAGCATTTGAACTCTATTGCTTCGATACGCAGACATCTGCAAACGCTATTTCCTTGCAAGGAAGTGTCGCATTTACATTCATTTGAAGTGTAGACGAGGAATACATAAAACTTCGATAATCATATTATATCTTACCATGAAACATAGAAATGAGATGCGATATCGCGTTTTAAGAAGCATTAGAACTCTATTGCTACGATACGTAGACATCTGCAAACGCTATTTCCTAGCAAGGAAATGTCGCATTTACATCCATTTGAATCGTAGACGAGGAATGCATAACACTTCGCAATGAATATTATACCTTATCATGAAACATAGATATGAGATGCAATATCTCGTTTTAAGAAGCGTTTGAACTCTATTGCTACGATACCTAGACATCTGCATACGCTATTTCCTAGCAGGGAAGTGTCGCATTTACATTTATTTGAAGTGTAGACGAGGAATGCATAACACTTCGCAATGAATATTATATCTTATCATGAAACATAGATATGAGATACAATATCTCGTTTTAAGAAGCATTAGAACTCTATTGCTACGATACCAAGACATCTGCAGACGCTATTTCCTAGCAAGGAAGTGTCGCATTTACATTCATTTGAAGTGTAGACGAGGAATACATGGCACTTCGCAAATCATATTATATCTTACCATGAAACATAGAAATGAGATGCGATATCGCGGTTTAAGAATCATTAGAAATCTATTGCTACGATACGTAGATATCTTCAGACGCTATAGCCTAGCAAGGAAGTGTCTCATTTACATCCGTTTGAATCGTAGACGAAGGATGCATAACACTTCGCAATGAATATTATATCATATCATGAAACATAGATATGAGATGCAATATCTCGTTTTAAGAAGCATTTGAACTATATTGCTTCGATACGCAGACATCTGCAAACGCCATTTCCTAGCGAGGAAGTGTCGCATTCACATACATTTGAAGTGTAGACGAGGAATACATAACACTTCGCAATGAATATTATATCTTACCGTGAAACATAGAAATGAGATGCGATATCGCGTTTTAAGAATCATAAGAACTCTATTGCTACGATACGTAGACATCTGCAAACGCTATTTCCTTGCAAGGAAGTGTCGCATTTACATTCATTTGAAGTGTAGACGAGGAATACATAACACTTCGCAAATCATATTATATCTTACCATGAAACATAGAAATGACATGCGATATCGCGGTTTAAGGAGCATTAGAACTCTATTGCTACGATACGTAGACATCTGCAAACGCTATTTCCTAGCAAGGAAATGTCGCATTTACATTCATTTGAATCGTAGAGGAGGAATGCATAACACTTCTCAATGAATATTATATCTTACCATGAAACATAGAAATGAGATGCGATATCGCGTTTTAAGAAGCATTAGAACTCTATTGCTACGATACGTAGACATCTGCAAACGCTACTTCCTAGCAAGGAAATGTCGCATTTACATCCATTTGAATCGTAGACGAGGAATGCATAACACTTCGCAATGAATATTATACCTTATCATGAAACATAGATATGAGATGCAATATCTCGTTTTAAGAAGCATTTGAACTCTATTGCTACGATACCTAGACATCTGCGTACGCTATTTCCTAGCAGGGAAGTGTCGCATTTACATTTATTTGGAGTGTAGACGAGGAATGCATAACACTTCGCAATGAATATTATATCTTATCATGAAACATAGATATGAGATGCAATATCTCGTTTTAAGAAGCATTTGAACTCTATTGCTACGATACCTAGACACCTGCAGACGCTATTTCCTAGCAAGGAAGTGTCGCATTTACATTCATTTGAAGTGTAGACGAGGAATACATAACACTTCGCAAATCATATTATATCTTACCATGAAACATAGAAATGACATGCGATATCGCGGTTTAAGGAGCATTAGAACTCTATTGCTACGATACCTAGACATCTTCAGACGCTATTTCCTAGCAAGGAAGTGTCGCATTTACATTCATTTGAATCGTAGACGAGGAATGCATAACACTTCGCAATGAATATTATATCTTGCCATGAAACATAGAAATGAGATGCGATATCGCGTTTTAAGAAGCATAAGAACTCTATTGCTACGATACGTAGACATCTGCAAACGCTATAGCCTAGCAAGGAAGTGTCGCATTTACATCCATTTGAGTCGTAGACGAGGAATGCATAACACTTCGCAATGAATATTATATCCTATCATGAAACATAGATATGAGATGCAATATCTCGTTTTAAGAAGCATTTGAACTCTATTGCTTCGATACGCAGACATCTGCAAACGCTATTTCCTTGCAAGGAAGTGTCGCATTTACATTCATTTGAAGCGTAGACGTGGAATACATAAAACTTCGCCAATCATATTATATCTTACCATGAAACATAGAAATGAGATGCGATATCGCGTTTTAAGAAGCATTAGAACTCTATTGCTACGATACGTAGACATCTGCAAACGCTATTTCCTAGCAAGGAAGTGTCGCATTTACATCCATTTGAATCGTAGACGAGGAATGCATAACACTTCGCAATGAATATTATATCTTATCATGAAACATAGATATGAGATGCAATATCAAGTTTTAAGAAGCATTTGAACTCTATTGCTTCGATACGCAGACATCTGCAAACGCTATTTCCTTGCAGGGAAGTGTCGCATTCACATTCACTTGAAGTGTAGACGAGGAATACATAACATTTCGCAAATCATATTATATCTTACCATGAAAAATAGAAATGAGATGCGATATCGCGTTTTAAGAATCATAAGAACTCTATTGCTACGATACGTAGACATCTGCAAACGCTATTTCCTTGCAAGGAAGTGTCGCATTTTCATTCATTTGAAGTGTAGACGAGGAATACATAACACTTCGCAAATTATATTATATCTTACCATGAAACATAGAAATGAGATGCAATATCGCGTTTTAAGAAGCATTAGAAATCTATTGCTACGATACCTAGGCATCTGCAGACGCTATTTCCTTGCAAGGAAGTGTCGCATTTACATTCATTTGAAGTGTAGACGAAGAATACATAACACTTCGCAAATCATATTATATCTTACCATGAAACATAGAAATGAGATGCGATACCGCGTTTTAAGAATCATAAGTACTCTATTGCTACGATACGTAGACATCTGCAAACGCTATTTCCTTGCAAGGATGTGTCGCATTTACATTCTTCTGAAGTGAATACGAGGTATGCATAACACTTTACAATGAATATTATATCTTATCATGCAACATAGTAATGAGATGCGATATCGCGTTCCAAGAAGCATTAGAGCTCTATTGCTACGATACGTAGACATCTGCAAACGCTATTTCCTTGCAAGGAAGTGTCGCATTTACGTTCTTCGGAAGTGAATACGTGGTATACACAACACTTTACAATGAATATTATATCTTACCATGCAACATAGTAACGAGATGCGATATCGCGTTTTAAGAAGCATTAGAACTCTATTGCTACGATACCTAGACATCTGCAAACGCTATTTCCTAGCAAGGAAGTGTCGCGTTTACATCCATTTGAATCGTAGACGAGGAATGCATAACACTTCGCAATGAATATTATATCTTATCATGAAACATAGGTATGAGATGCAATATCTCGTTTTAAGAAGCATTTGAACACTATTGCTTCGATACGCAGACATCTGCAAACCCTATTTCCTTGCAAGGAAGTGTCGCATTTACATTCATTTGAAGTGTAGACGAGGAATACATAAAACTTCGATAATCATATTATATCTTACCATGAAACATAGAAATGAGATGCGATATCGCGTTTTAAGAAGCATTAGAACACTATTGCTACGATAGGTAGACATCTGCAAACGCTATTTCCTTGCAAGGAAGTGTCGCATTTTCATTCATTTGAAGTGTAGACGAGGAATACATAACACTTCGCAAATCATATTATATCTTACCATGAAACATAGAAATGAGATGCGATATCGCGGTTTAAGAAGCATTAGAACTCTATTGCCACGATACCTAGACATCTGCAGACGCTATTGCCTAGCAAGGATGTGTCGCATTTACATTCATTTGAAGTGTAGACAAGGAACACATGACACTTCGCAAATCATATTATATCTTACCATGAAACATAGAAATGTGATGCGAATCGCGTTTTAAGAATCATTAGAACTATATCCCTACGATACGTAAACATCTGCAAACGCTATTTCCTAGCAAGGAAGTGTCGCATTTACATTCATTTGAATCGTAGAGGAGGAATGCATAACACTTCTCAATGAATATTATATCTTACCATGAAACATAGAAATGAGATGCGATATCGCGTTTTAAGAAGCATTAGAACTCTATTGCTACGATACGTAGACATCTGCAAACGCTATTTCCTAGCAAGGAAATGTCGCATTTACATCCATTTGAATCGTAGACGAGGAATGCATAACACTTCGCAATGAATATTATACCTTATCATGAAACATAGATATGAGATGCAATATCTCGTTTTAAGAAGCATTTGAACTCTATTGCTACGATACCTAGACATCTGCATACGCTATTTCCTAGCAGGGAAGTGTCGCATCTACATTTATTTGAAGTGTAGACGAGGAATGCATAACACTTCGCAATGAATATTATATCTTATCATGAAACATAGATATGGGATACAATATCTCGTTTTAAGAAGCATTAGAACTCTATTGCTACGATACCAAGACATCTGCAGACGCTATTTCCTAGCAAGGAAGTGTCGCATTTACATTCATTTGAAGTGTAGACGAGGAATACATGGCACTTCGCAAATCATATTATATCTTACCATGGAACATAGAAATGAGATGCGATATCGCGGTTTAAGAATCATTAGAAATCTATTGCTACGATACGTAGATATCTTCAGACGCTATAGCCTAGCAAGGAAGTGTCTCATTTACATCCGTTTGAATCGTAGACGAAGGATGCATAACACTTCGCAATGAATATTATATCATATCATGAAACATAGATATGAGATGCAATATCTCGTTTTAAGAAGCATTTGAACTATATTGCTTCGATACGCAGACATCTGCAAACGCCATTTCCTAGCGAGGAAGTGTCGCATTCACATACATTTGAAGTGTAGACGAGGAATACATAACACTTCGCAATGAATATTATATCTTACCGTGAAACATAGAAATGAGATGCGATATCGCGTTTTAAGAATCATAAGAACTCTATTGCTACGATACGTAGACATCTGCAAACGCTATTTCCTTGCAAGGAAGTGTCGCATTTTCATTCATTTGAAGTGTAGACGAGGAATACATAACACTTCGCAAATTATATTATATCTTACCATGAAACATGGAAATGTGATGCGATATCGCGTTTTAAGAAGCATTAGAACACTATTGCTACGATAGGTAGACATCTGCAAACGCTATTTCCTTGCAAGAAAGTGTCGCATTTTCATTCATTTGAAGTGTAGACTAGGAATACATAACACTTCGCAAATCATATTATATCATACCATGAAACATAGAAATGATATGCGATATCGCGTTTTAAGAAGCATTAGAACTCTATTGCTACGATACCTAGACATCTGCAGACGCTATTTCCTAGCAAGTATGTGTCGCATTTACATACATTTGAAGTGTAGACGAGGAATACATAACACTTCGCAAATCATATTATATCTTACCATGAAACATAGAAATGAGATGCGATATCGCGGTTTAAGAAGCATTAGAACTCTATTGCTACGATACCTAGACATCTTCAGACGCTATTGCCTAGCAGGGATGTGTCGCATTTACATATATTTGAAGCGTAGACGAGGAATACATGACACTTCGCAAATCAGATTATATCTTACCATGAAACACAGAAATGAGATGCGGTATCGCGTATTAAGAAGCATTAGAAATCTATTGCTACGATACGTAGACATCTGCAAACGCTATTTCCTTGCAAGGAAGTGTCGCATTTACATTCATTTGAAGTGTAGACGAGGAATACATAACACTTCGCAAATCATATTATATCTTACCATGAAACATAGAAATGAGATGCGATATCGCGGTTTAAGAAGCATTAGAACTCTATTGCTACGATACCTAGACATCTTCAGACGCTATTGCCTAGCAGGGATGTGTCGCATTTACATATATTTGAAGCGTAGACGAGGAATACATGACACTTCGCAAATCATATTATATCTTACCATGAAACACAGAAATGAGATGCGATATCGCGTATTAAGAAGCATTAGAAATCTATTGCTACGATACGTAGACATCTGCAAACGCTATTTCCTTGCAAGGAAGTGTCGCATTTACATTCATTTGAAGTGTAGACGAGGAATACATAACACTTCGCAAATCATATTATATCTTACCACGAAACATAGATATGAGATGCAATATCTCGTTTTAAGAAGCATTTGAACTCTATTGCTTCGATACGCAGACATCTGCGAACGCTATTTCCTAGGAGGGAAGTGTCGCATTCACATTCACTTGAAGTGTAGACGAGGAATACATAACACTTCGCAAATCATATTATATCTTACCATGAAAAATAGAAATGAGATGCGATATCGCGTTTTAAGAAGCATTAGAACTCTATTGCTACGATACCTAGACATCTTCAGACGCTATTGCCTAGCAGGGATGTGTCGCATTTACATATATTTGAAGCGTAGACGAGGAATACATGACACTTCGAAAATCATATTATATCTTACCATGAAACACAGAAATGAGATGCGATATCGCGTATTAAGAAGCATTAGAAATCTATTGCTACGATACGTAGACATCTGCAAACGCTATTTCCTTGCAAGGAAGTGTCGTATTTACATTCATTTGAAGTGTAGACGAGGAATACATAACACTTCGCAAATCATATTATATCTTACCATGAAACATAGAAATGAGATGCGATATCGCGGTTTAAGAAGCATTAGAACTCTATTGCTACGATACCTAGACATCTTCAGACGCTATTGCCTAGCAGGGATGTGTCGCATTTACATATATTTGAAGCGTAGACGAGGAATACATGACACTTCGCAAATCATATTATATCTTACCATGAAACACAGAAATGAGATGCGATATCGCGTATTAAGAAGCATTAGAAATCTATTGCTACGATACGTAGACATCTGCAAACGCTATTTCCTTGCAAGGAAGTGTCGCATTTACATTCATTTGAAGTGTGGACGAGGAATACATAACACTTCGCAAATCATATTATATCTTACCATGAAACATAGATATGAGGTGCAATATCTCGTTTTAAGAAGCATTTGAACTCTATTGCTTCGATACGCAGACATCTGCAAACGCTATTTCCTAGCAGGGAAGTGTCGCATTCACATTCACTTGAAGTGTAGACGAGGAATACATAACACTTCGCAAATCATATTATATCTTACCATGAAAAATAGAAATGAGATGCGATATCGCGTTTTAAGAAGCATTAGAACTCTATTGCTACGATACCTAGACATCTGCATACGCTATTTCCTAGCAAGGAAGTGTCGCATTTACGTCCATTTCAATCGTAGACGAGGAATGCATAACACTTCGCAATGAATATTATATCTTATCATGAAACATAGATATGAGATACAATATCTCGTTTTAAGAAGCATTAGAACACTATTGCAACGATACCTAGACATCTGCAGACGCTATTTACTAGCAAGGTAGTGCCGCATTTACATTCATTTGAAGTGTAGACGAGGAATACATAAAACTTCGCCAATCATATTATATCTTACCATGAAACATAGACATGAGATGCAATATCTCGTTTTAAGAAGCATTTGAACTCTATTGCTTCGATACGCAGACATCTGCAAACGCTATTTCCTAGCAGGGAAGTGTCGCATTCACATTCACTTGAAGTGTAGACGAGGAATACATATCACTTCGCAAATCATATTATATCTTACCATGAAAAATAGAAATGAGATGCGATATCGCGTTTTAAGAAGCATTAGAACTCTATTGCTACGATACCTAGACATCTGCATACGCTATTTCCTAGCAGGGAAGTGTCGCATTTACATTTATTTGAAGTGTAGACGAGGAAGACATGACACTTCGCAAATCATATTATATCTTACCATGCAACATAGTAATGAGATGCGATATCCCGTTTTAAGAAGCATTAGAACTCTATTGCTACGATACGTAGACATCTGCAGACTCTATTTACTAGCAAGGAAGTGTCGCATTTACGTCCATTTCAATCGTAGACGAGGAATGCATAACACTTCGCAATGAATATTATATCTTATCATGAAACATAGATATGAGATACAATATCTCGTTTTAAGAAGCATTAGAACTCTATTGCAACGATACCTAGACATCTGCAGACGCTATTTACTAGCAAGGTAGTGCCGCATTTACATTCATTTGAAGTGTAGACGAGGAATACATAAAACTTCGCCAATCATATTATATCTTACCATGAAGCTTAGAAATGAGATGCGATATCGTGTTTTAAGAAGCATTGGAACTCTATCCCTACTATACGTAAACATCTGCAAACGCTATTTCCTAGCAAGGAAGTGTCGCATTTACATCCATTTGAATCGTAGAGGAGGAATGCATAACACTTCGCAATGAATATTATATCTTATCATGAAACATAGGTATGAGATGCAATATCTCGTTTTAAGAAGCATTTGAACTCTATTGCTTCGATACGCAGACATCTGCAAACGCTATTTCCTTGCAAGGAAGTGTCGCATTTTCATTCATTTGAAGTGTAGACGAGGAATACATAACACTTCGCAAATCATATTATATCTTACCATGAAACATAGAAATGAGATGCAATATCGCGTTTTAAGAAGCATTAGAAATCTATTGCTACGATACCTAGGCATCTGCAGACGCTATTTCCTAGCAAGGAAGTGTCGCAATTACATACATTTGAAGTGTAGACGAGGAATAGATAACACTTCGCAAATCATGTTATATCTTACCATGAAACATAGAAATGAGATGCGATATCGCGTTTTAAGAAGCATTCGAAATCTATTGCTACGATACGTATACATCTGCATACGCTCTTTCCTAGCAGGGAAGTGTCGCATTTACATATATTTGAAGTGTAGACGAGGAATACATGACACTTCGCAAATCATATTATATCTTACCATGAAACACAGAAATGAGATGCGATATCGCGTATTAAGAAGCATTAGAAATCTATTGCTACGATACGTAGACATCTGCAAACGCTATTTCCTTGCAAGGAAGTGTCGCATTTACATTCATTTGAAGTGTAGACGAGGAATACATAACACTACGCAAATCATATTATATCTTACCATGAAACATAGAAATGAGATGCGATACCGCGTTTTAAGAATCATAAGTACTCTATTGCTACGATACGTAGACATCTGCAAACGCTATTTCCTTGCAAGGATGTGTCGCATTTACATTCTTCTGAAGTGAATACGAGATATGCATAACACTTTACAATGAATATTATATCTTATCATGCAACATAGAAATGAGATGCGATATCGCGTTTCAAGAAGCATTAGAGCTCTATTGCTACGATACGTAGACATCTGCAAACGCTATTTCCTTGCAAGGAAGTGTCGCATTTACGTTCTTCGGAAGTGAATACGTGGTATACACAACACTTTACAATGAATATTATATCTTACCATGCAACATAGTAATGAGATGCGATATCGCGTTTTAAGAAGCATTAGAACTCTATTGCTACGATACGTAGACATCTGCAGACTCTATTTACTAGCAAGGAAGTGTCGCATTTACGTCCATTTCAATCGTAGACGAGGAATGCATAACACTTCGCAATGAATATTATATCTTATCATGACACATAGATATGAGATACAATATCTCGTTTTAAGAAGCATTAGAACTCTATTGCAACGATACCTAGACATCTGCAGACGCTATTTACTAGCAAGGTAGTGCCGCATTTACATTCATTTGAAGTGTAGACGAGGAATACATGACTATTCGCAAATCATATTATATCTTACCATGAAACATAGAAATGAGATGCGAATCGCGTTTTAAGAATCATTAGAACTATATCCCTACGATACGTATACATCTGCAAACGCTATTTCCTAGCAAGGAAGTGTCGCATTTACATTCATTTGAATCGTAGACGGGGAATGCATAACACTTCGCAATGAATATTATATCTTATCATGAAACATAGATATGAGATGCGATATCTCGTTTTAAGATGCATTTGAACTCTATTGCTTCGATACGTAGACATCTGCAAACGCTATGTCCTAGCAGGGAAGTATCGCATTTACATTTATTTGAAGTGTAGACGAGGAATGCATAACACTTCGCAATGAATATTATATCTTATCATGAAACATAGATATGAGATACAATATCTCGTTTTAAGAAGCATTAGAACTCTATTGCTACGATACCTAGACATCTGCAAACGCTATTTCCTAGCAAGGATGTGTCTCATTTACATCCATTTGAATCGTAGACGAAGAATGCATAACACTTCGCAATGAATATTATATCATATCATGAAACATAGGTATGAGATGCAATATCTCGTTTTAAGAAGCATTTGAACTATATTGCTACGATACGCAGACATCTGCAAACGCCATTTCCTAGCGAGGAAGTGTCGCATTCACATACATTTGAAGTGTAGACGAGGAATACATAACACTTCGCAATGAATATTATATCTTACCGTGAAACATAGAAATGAGATGCGATATCGCGTTTTAAGAATCATAAGAACTCTATTGCTACGATACGTAGACATCTGCAAACGCTATTTCCTTGCAAGGAAGTGTCACATTTTCATTCATTTGAAGTGTAGACGAGGAATACATAACACTTCGCAAATCATATTATATCTTACCATGAAACATGGAAATGTGATGCGATATCGCGTTTTAAGAAGCATTAGAACACTATTGCTACGATAGGTAGACATCTGCAAACGCTATTTCCTTGCAAGAAAGTGTCGCATTTTCATTCATTTGATGTGTAGACGAGGAATACATAACACTTCGCAAATCATATTATATCATACCATGAAACATAGAAATGATATGCGATATCGCGTTTTAAGAAGCATTAGAACTCTATTGCTACGATACCTAGACATCTGCAGACGCTATTTCCTAGCAAGTATGTGTCGCATTTACATACATTTGAAGTGTAGACGAGGAATACATAACACTTCGCAAATCATATTATATCTTACCATGAAACATAGAAATGAGATGCGATATCGCGGTTTAAGAAGCATTAGAACTCTATTGCTACGATACCTAGACATCTTCAGACGCTATTGCCTAGCAGGGATGTGTCGCATTTACATATATTTGAAGCGTAGACGAGGAATACATGACACTTCGCAAATCATATTATATCTTACCATGAAACACAGAAATGAGATGCGATATCGCGTATTAAGAAGCATTAGAAATCTATTGCTACGATACGTAGACATCTGCAAACGCTATTTCCTTGCAAGGAAGTGTCGCATTTACATTCATTTGAAGTGTAGACGAGGAATACATAACACTTCGCAAATCATACTATATCTTACCATGAAACATAGAAATGAGATGCGATATCGCGGTTTAAGAAGCATTAGAACTCTATTGCTACGATACCTAGACATCTTCAGACGCTATTGCCTAGCAGGGATGTGTCGCATTTACATATATTTGAAGCGTAGACGAGGAATACATGACACTTCGCAAATCATATTATATCTTACCATGAAACACAGAAATGAGATGCGATATCGCGTATTAAGAAGCATTAGAAATCTATTGCTACGATACGTAGACATCTGCAAACGCTATTTCCTTGCAAGGAAGTGTCGCATTTAGATTCATTTGAAGTGTAGACGAGGAAGACATGACACTTCGCAAATCATATTATATCTTACCATGCAACATAGTAATGAGATGCGATATCGCGTTTTAAGAAGCATTAGAACTCTATTGCTACGATACGTAGACATCTGCAGACTCTATTTACTAGCAAGGAAGTGTCGCATTTACGTCCATTTCAATCGTAGACGAGGAATGCATAACACTTCGCAATGAATATTATATCTTATCATGAAACATAGATATGAGATACAATATCTCGTTTTAAGAAGCATTAGAACTCTATTGCAACGATACCTAGACATCTGCAGACGCTATTTACTAGCAAGGTAGTGCCGCATTTACATTCATTTGAAGTGTAGACGAGGAATACATAAAACTTCGCCAATCATATTATATCTTACCATGAAACATAGATATGAGATGCAATATCTCGTTTTAAGAAGCATTTGAACTCTATTGCTTCGATACGCAGACATCTGCAAACGCTATTTCCTAGCAGGGAAGTGTCGCATTCACATTCACTTGAAGTGTAGACGAGGAATACATAACACTTCGCAAATCATATTATATCTTACCATGAAAAATAGAAATGAGATGCGATATCGCGTTTTAAGAAGCATTAGAACTCTATTGCTACGATACCTAGACATCTGCATACGCTATTTCCTAGCAGGGAAGTGTCGCATTTACATTTATTTGAAGTGTAGACGAGGAAGACATGACACTTCGCAAATCATATTATATCTTACCATGCAACATAGTAATGAGATGCGATATCGCGTTTTAAGAAGCATTAGAACTCTATTGCTACGATACGTAGACATCTGCAGACTCTATTTACTAGCAAGGAAGTGTCGCATTTACGTCCATCTCAATCGTAGACGAGGAATGCATAACACTTCGCAATGAATATTATATCTTATCATGAAACATAGATATGAGATACAATATCTCGTTTTAAGAAGCATTAGAACTCTATTGCAACGATACCTAGACATCTGCAGACGCTATTTACTAGCAAGGTAGTGCCGCATTTACATTCATTTGAAGTGTAGACGAGGAATACATGTCTATTCGCAAATCATATTATATCTTACCATGAAACATAGAAATGAGATGCGAATCGCGTTTTAAGAATCATTAGAACTATATCCCTACGAAACGTAAACATCTGCAAACGCTATTTCCTAGCAAGGAAGTGTCGCATTTACATTCATTTGTATCGCAGAGGAGGAATGCATAACACTTCGCAATGAATATTATATCTTACCATGAAACATAGAAATGAGATGCGATATCGCGTTTTAAGAATCATAAGAACTCTATTGCTGCGATACCTAGACATCTGCAGACGCTATTTCCTAGCAAGGATGTGTCGCATTTACATTCATTTGAAGTGTAGACGAGGAACACATGACACTTCGCAAATCATATTATATCTTACCATGAAACATAGAAATGAGATGCGAATCGCGTTTTAAGAACCATTAGAACTGTATCCCTACGATACGTAAACATCTGCAAACGCTATTTCCTAGCAAGGAAGTGTCGCATTTACATTCATTTGAATCGTAGACGGGGAATGCATAACACTTCGCAATGAATATTATATCTTATCATGAAACATAGATATGAGATGCGATATCTCGTTTTAAGATGCATTTGAACTCTATTGCTTCGATACGTAGACATCTGCAAACGCTATGTCCTAGCAGGGAAGTATCGCATTTACATTTATTTGAAGTGTAGACGAGGAATGCATAACACTTCGCAATGAATATTATATCTTATCATGAAACATAGATATGAGATACAATATCTCGTTTTAAGAAGCATTAGAACTCTATTGCTACGATACCTAGACATCTGCAAACGCTATTTCCTAGCAAGGATGTGTCTCATTTACATCCATTTGAATCGTAGACGAAGAATGCATAACACTTCGCAATGAATATTATATCATATCATGAAACATAGGTATGAGATGCAATATCTCGTTTTAAGAAGCATTTGAACTATACTGCTTCGATACGCAGACATCTGCAAACGCCATTTCCTAGCGAGGAAGTGTCGCATTCACATACATTTGAAGTGTAGACGAGGAATACATAACACTTCGCAATGAATATTATATCTTACCGTGAAACATAGAAATGAGATGCGATATCGCGTTTTAAGAATCATAAGAACTCTATTGCTACGATACGTAGACATCTGCAAACGCTATTTCCTTGCAAGGAAGTGTCACATTTTCATTCATTTGAAGTGTAGACGAGGAATACATAACACTTCGCAAATCATATTATATCTTACCATGAAACATAGAAATGTGATGCGATATCGCGTTTTAAGAAGCATTAGAACACTATTGCTACGATAGGTATACATCTGCAAACGCTATTTCCTTGCAAGGAAGTGTCGCATTTTCATTCATTTGAAGTGTAGACGAGGAATACATAACACTTCGCAAATCATATTATATCTTACCATGAAACATAGAAATGAGATGCGATATCGCGTTTTAAGAAGCATTAGAACACTATTGCTACGATAGGTAGACATTTGCAAACGCTATATCCTTGCAGGGAAGTGTCTGATTTCCATTCATTTGAAGTGTAGACGAGGAATACATAACACTTCGCAAATCATATTATATCTTACCATGAAACATAGAAATGAGATGCGATATCGCGGTTTAAGAAGCATTAGAACTCTATTGCTACGATACGTAGACATCTTTAAACGCTATTTCCTTGCAAGGAAGTGTCGCATTTTCATTCATTTGAAGTGTAGACGAGGAATACATAACACTTCGCAAATCATATTATATCTTACCATGAAACATAGAAATGAGATGCGATATCGCGTTTTAAGAAGCATTAGAACACTATTGCTACGATAGGTAGACATTTGCAAACGCTATATCCTTGCAGGGAAGTGTCTGATTTCCATTCATTTGAAGTGTAGACGAGGAACACATGACACTTCGCAAATCATATTATATCTTACCATGAAACATAGAAATGAGATGCGAATCGCGTTTTAGGAATCATTAGAACTATATCCCTACGATACGTAAACATCTGCAAACGCTCTTTCCTAGCAAGGAAGTGTCGCATTTACATTCATTTGAATCGTAGACGAGGAATGCATAACACTTCGCAATGAATATTATATATTATCATGAAACATATATATGAGATGCGATATCTCGTTTTAAGAAGCATTTGAACTCTATTGCTTCGATACGTAGACATCTGCAAACGCTATGTCCTAGCAGGGAAGTGTCGCATTTACATTCATTTGAAGTGTAGACGAGGAATACATAACACTTCGCAAATCATATTATATCTTACCATGAAACATAGAAATGAGATGCGATATCGCGTTTTAAGGAGCATTAGAACTCTATTGCTACGATACGTAGACATCTGCAAACGCTACTTCCTAGCAAGGAAGTGTCGCATTTACATCCATTTGAATCGTAGACGAGGAATGCATAACACTTCGCAATGAATATTATATCTTATCATGAAACATAGATATGAGATGCAATATCTCGTTTCAAGAAGCATTTGAACTCTATTGCTACGATACCTAGACATCTGCATACGCTATTTCCTAGCAGGGAAGTGTCGCATTTACATTTATTTGAAGTGTAGACGAGGAATGCATAACACTTCGCAATGAATATTATATCTTATCATGAAACATAGATATGAGATACAATATCTCGTTTTAAGAAGCATAAGAACTCTATTGCTACGATACGTAGACATCTGCAAACGCTATTTCCTTGCAAGGATGTGTCGCATTTACATTCTTCTGAAGTGAACACGAGGTATACATAAAACTTTACAATGAATATTATATCTTATCATGCAACATAGTAATGAGTAGTAAACGCTATTTCCTAGCAAGGAAGTGTCGCATTTACATTCATTTGAAGTGTAGACGAGGAATACATAACACTTCGCAAATCATATTATATCTTACCACGAAACATAGATATGAGATGCAATATCTCGTTTTAAGAAGCATTTGAACTCTATTGCTTCGATACGCAGACATCTGCGAACGCTATTTCCTAGGAGGGAAGTGTCGCATTCACATTCACTTGAAGTGTAGACGAGGAATACATAACACTTCGCAAATCATATTATATCTTACCATGAAAAATAGAAATGAGATGCGATATCGCGTTTTAAGAAGCATTAGAACTCTATTGCTACGATACCTAGACATCTTCAGACGCTATTGCCTAGCAGGGATGTGTCGCATTTACATATATTTGAAGCGTAGACGAGGAATACATGACACTTCGAAAATCATATTATATCTTACCATGAAACACAGAAATGAGATGCGATATCGCGTATTAAGAAGCATTAGAAATCTATTGCTACGATACGTAGACATCTGCAAACGCTATTTCCTTGCAAGGAAGTGTCGTATTTACATTCATTTGAAGTGTAGACGAGGAATACATAACACTTCGCAAATCATATTATATCTTACCATGAAACATAGAAATGAGATGCGATATCGCGGTTTAAGAAGCATTAGAACTCTATTGCTACGATACCTAGACATCTTCAGACGCTATTGCCTAGCAGGGATGTGTCGCATTTACATATATTTGAAGCGTAGACGAGGAATACATGACACTTCGCAAATCATATTATATCTTACCATGAAACACAGAAATGAGATGCGATATCGCGTATTAAGAAGCATTAGAAATCTATTGCTACGATACGTAGACATCTGCAAACGCTATTTCCTTGCAAGGAAGTGTCGCATTTACATTCATTTGAAGTGTAGACGAGGAATACATAACACTTCGCAAATCATATTATATCTTACCATGAAACATAGATATGAGGTGCAATATCTCGTTTTAAGAAGCATTTGAACTCTATTGCTTCGATACGCAGACATCTGCAAACGCTATTTCCTAGCAGGGAAGTGTCGCATTCACATTCACTTGAAGTGTAGACGAGGAATACATAACACTTCGCAAATCATATTATATCTTACCATGAAAAATAGAAATGAGATGCGATATCGCGTTTTAAGAAGCATTAGAACTCTATTGCTACGATACCTAGACATCTGCATACGCTATTTCCTAGCAAGGAAGTGTCGCATTTACGTCCATTTCAATCGTAGACGAGGAATGCATAACACTTCGCAATGAATATTATATCTTATCATGAAACATAGATATGAGATACAATATCTCGTTTTAAGAAGCATTAGAACACTATTGCAACGATACCTAGACATCTGCAGACGCTATTTACTAGCAAGGTAGTGCCGCATTTACATTCATTTGAAGTGTAGACGAGGAATACATAAAACTTCGCCAATCATATTATATCTTACCATGAAACATAGACATGAGATGCAATATCTCGTTTTAAGAAGCATTTGAACTCTATTGCTTCGATACGCAGACATCTGCAAACGCTATTTCCTAGCAGGGAAGTGTCGCATTCACATTCACTTGAAGTGTAGACGAGGAATACATAACACTTCGCAAATCATATTATATCTTACCATGAAACATAGAAATGTGATGCGATATCGCGTTTTAAGAAGCATTAGAACACTATTGCTACGATAGGTATACATCTGCAAACGCTATTTCCTAGCAGGGAAGTGTCGCATTTACATTTATTTGAAGTGTAGACGAGGAAGACATGACACTTCGCAAATCATATTATATCTTACCATGCAACATAGTAATGAGATGCGATATCCCGTTTTAAGAAGCATTAGAACTCTATTGCTACGATACGTAGACATCTGCAGACTCTATTTACTAGCAAGGAAGTGTCGCATTTACGTCCATTTCAATCGTAGACGAGGAATGCATAACACTTCGCAATGAATATTATATCTTATCATGAAACATAGATATGAGATACAATATCTCGTTTTAAGAAGCATTAGAACTCTATTGCAACGATACCTAGACATCTGCAGACGCTATTTACTAGCAAGGTAGTGCCGCATTTACATTCATTTGAAGTGTAGACGAGGAATACATAAAACTTCGCCAATCATATTATATCTTACCATGAAGCTTAGAAATGAGATGCGATATCGTGTTTTAAGAAGCATTGGAACTCTATCCCTACTATACGTAAACATCTGCAAACGCTATTTCCTAGCAAGGAAGTGTCGCATTTACATCCATTTGAATCGTAGAGGAGGAATGCATAACACTTCGCAATGAATATTATATCTTATCATGAAACATAGGTATGAGATGCAATATCTCGTTTTAAGAAGCATTTGAACTCTATTGCTTCGATACGCAGACATCTGCAAACGCTATTTCCTTGCAAGGAAGTGTCGCATTTTCATTCATTTGAAGTGTAGACGAGGAATACATAACACTTCGCAAATCATATTATATCTTACCATGAAACATAGAAATGAGATGCAATATCGCGTTTTAAGAAGCATTAGAAATCTATTGCTACGATACCTAGGCATCTGCAGACGCTATTTCCTAGCAAGGAAGTGTCGCAATTACATACATTTGAAGTGTAGACAAGGAATAGATAACACTTCGCAAATCATGTTATATCTTACCATGAAACATAGAAATGAGATGCGATATCGCGTTTTAAGAAGCATTCGAAATCTATTGCTACGATACGTATACATCTGCATACGCTCTTTCCTAGCAGGGAAGTGTCGCATTTACATATATTTGAAGTGTAGACGAGGAATACATGACACTTCGCAAATCATATTATATCTTACCATGAAACACAGAAATGAGATGCGATATCGCGTATTAAGAAGCATTAGAAATCTATTGCTACGATACGTAGACATCTGCAAACGCTATTTCCTTGCAAGGAAGTGTCGCATTTACATTCATTTGAAGTGTAGACGAGGAATACATAACACTACGCAAATCATATTATATCTTACCATGAAACATAGAAATGAGATGCGATACCGCGTTTTAAGAATCATAAGTACTCTATTGCTACGATACGTAGACATCTGCAAACGCTATTTCCTTGCAAGGATGTGTCGCATTTACATTCTTCTGAAGTGAATACGAGATATGCATAACACTTTACAATGAATATTATATCTTATCATGCAACATAGAAATGAGATGCGATATCGCGTTTCAAGAAGCATTAGAGCTCTATTGCTACGATACGTAGACATCTGCAAACGCTATTTCCTTGCAAGGAAGTGTCGCATTTACGTTCTTCGGAAGTGAATACGTGGTATACACAACACTTTACAATGAATATTATATCTTACCATGCAACATAGTAATGAGATGCGATATCGCGTTTTAAGAAGCATTAGAACTCTATTGCTACGATACGTAGACATCTGCAGACTCTATTTACTAGCAAGGAAGTGTCGCATTTACGTCCATTTCAATCGTAGACGAGGAATGCATAACACTTCGCAATGAATATTATATCTTATCATGACACATAGATATGAGATACAATATCTCGTTTTAAGAAGCATTAGAACTCTATTGCAACGATACCTAGACATCTGCAGACGCTATTTACTAGCAAGGTAGTGCCGCATTTACATTCATTTGAAGTGTAGACGAGGAATACATGACTATTCGCAAATCATATTATATCTTACCATGAAACATAGAAATGAGATGCGAATCGCGTTTTAAGAATCATTAGAACTATATCCCTACGATACGTATACATCTGCAAACGCTATTTCCTAGCAAGGAAGTGTCGCATTTACATTCATTTGAATCGTAGACGGGGAATGCATAACACTTCGCAATGAATATTATATCTTATCATGAAACATAGATATGAGATGCGATATCTCGTTTTAAGATGCATTTGAACTCTATTGCTTCGATACGTAGACATCTGCAAACGCTATGTCCTAGCAGGGAAGTATCGCATTTACATTTATTTGAAGTGTAGACGAGGAATGCATAACACTTCGCAATGAATATTATATCTTATCATGAAACATAGATATGAGATACAATATCTCGTTTTAAGAAGCATTAGAACTCTATTGCTACGATACCTAGACATCTGCAAACGCTATTTCCTAGCAAGGATGTGTCTCATTTACATCCATTTGAATCGTAGACGAAGAATGCATAACACTTCGCAATGAATATTATATCATATCATGAAACATAGGTATGAGATGCAATATCTCGTTTTAAGAAGCATTTGAACTATATTGCTTCGATACGCAGACATCTGCAAACGCCATTTCCTAGCGAGGAAGTGTCGCATTCACATACATTTGAAGTGTAGACGAGGAATACATAACACTTCGCAATGAATATTATATCTTACCGTGAAACATAGAAATGAGATGCGATATCGCGTTTTAAGAATCATAAGAACTCTATTGCTACGATACGTAGACATCTGCAAACGCTATTTCCTTGCAAGGAAGTGTCACATTTTCATTCATTTGAAGTGTAGACGAGGAATACATAACACTTCGCAAATCATATTATATCTTACCATGAAACATGGAAATGTGATGCGATATCGCGTTTTAAGAAGCATTAGAACACTATTGCTACGATAGGTAGACATCTGCAAACGCTATTTCCTTGCAAGAAAGTGTCGCATTTTCATTCATTTGATGTGTAGACGAGGAATACATAACACTTCGCAAATCATATTATATCATACCATGAAACATAGAAATGATATGCGATATCGCGTTTTAAGAAGCATTAGAACTCTATTGCTACGATACCTAGACATCTGCAGACGCTATTTCCTAGCAAGTATGTGTCGCATTTACATACATTTGAAGTGTAGACGAGGAATACATAACACTTCGCAAATCATATTATATCTTACCATGAAACATAGAAATGAGATGCGATATCGCGGTTTAAGAAGCATTAGAACTCTATTGCTACGATACCTAGACATCTTCAGACGCTATTGCCTAGCAGGGATGTGTCGCATTTACATATATTTGAAGCGTAGACGAGGAATACATGACACTTCGCAAATCATATTATATCTTACCATGAAACACAGAAATGAGATGCGATATCGCGTATTAAGAAGCATTAGAAATCTATTGCTACGATACGTAGACATCTGCAAACGCTATTTCCTTGCAAGGAAGTGTCGCATTTACATTCATTTGAAGTGTAGACGAGGAATACATAACACTTCGCAAATCATACTATATCTTACCATGAAACATAGAAATGAGATGCGATATCGCGGTTTAAGAAGCATTAGAACTCTATTGCTACGATACCTAGACATCTTCAGACGCTATTGCCTAGCAGGGATGTGTCGCATTTACATATATTTGAAGCGTAGACGAGGAATACATGACACTTCGCAAATCATATTATATCTTACCATGAAACACAGAAATGAGATGCGATATCGCGTATTAAGAAGCATTAGAAATCTATTGCTACGATACGTAGACATCTGCAAACGCTATTTCCTTGCAAGGAAGTGTCGCATTTAGATTCATTTGAAGTGTAGACGAGGAAGACATGACACTTCGCAAATCATATTATATCTTACCATGCAACATAGTAATGAGATGCGATATCGCGTTTTAAGAAGCATTAGAACTCTATTGCTACGATACGTAGACATCTGCAGACTCTATTTACTAGCAAGGAAGTGTCGCATTTACGTCCATTTCAATCGTAGACGAGGAATGCATAACACTTCGCAATGAATATTATATCTTATCATGAAACATAGATATGAGATACAATATCTCGTTTTAAGAAGCATTAGAACTCTATTGCAACGATACCTAGACATCTGCAGACGCTATTTACTAGCAAGGTAGTGCCGCATTTACATTCATTTGAAGTGTAGACGAGGAATACATAAAACTTCGCCAATCATATTATATCTTACCATGAAACATAGATATGAGATGCAATATCTCGTTTTAAGAAGCATTTGAACTCTATTGCTTCGATACGCAGACATCTGCAAACGCTATTTCCTAGCAGGGAAGTGTCGCATTCACATTCACTTGAAGTGTAGACGAGGAATACATAACACTTCGCAAATCATATTATATCTTACCATGAAAAATAGAAATGAGATGCGATATCGCATTTTAAGAAGCATTAGAACTCTATTGCTACGATACCTAGACATCTGCATACGCTATTTCCTAGCAGGGAAGTGTCGCATTTACATTTATTTGAAGTGTAGACGAGGAAGACATGACACTTCGCAAATCATATTATATCTTACCATGCAACATAGTAATGAGATGCGATATCGCGTTTTAAGAAGCATTAGAACTCTATTGCTACGATACGTAGACATCTGCAGACTCTATTTACTAGCAAGGAAGTGTCGCATTTACGTCCATCTCAATCGTAGACGAGGAATGCATAACACTTCGCAATGAATATTATATCTTATCATGAAACATAGATATGAGATACAATATCTCGTTTTAAGAAGCATTAGAACTCTATTGCAACGATACCTAGACATCTGCAGACGCTATTTACTAGCAAGGTAGTGCCGCATTTACATTCATTTGAAGTGTAGACGAGGAATACATGTCTATTCGCAAATCATATTATATCTTACCATGAAACATAGAAATGAGATGCGAATCGCGTTTTAAGAATCATTAGAACTATATCCCTACGAAACGTAAACATCTGCAAACGCTATTTCCTAGCAAGGAAGTGTCGCATTTACATTCATTTGTATCGCAGAGGAGGAATGCATAACACTTCGCAATGAATATTATATCTTACCATGAAACATAGAAATGAGATGCGATATCGCGTTTTAAGAATCATAAGAACTCTATTGCTGCGATACCTAGACATCTGCAGACGCTATTTCCTAGCAAGGATGTGTCGCATTTACATTCATTTGAAGTGTAGACGAGGAACACATGACACTTCGCAAATCATATTATATCTTACCATGAAACATAGAAATGAGATGCGAATCGCGTTTTAAGAACCATTAGAACTGTATCCCTACGATACGTAAACATCTGCAAACGCTATTTCCTAGCAAGGAAGTGTCGCATTTACATTCATTTGAATCGTAGACGGGGAATGCATAACACTTCGCAATGAATATTATATCTTATCATGAAACATAGATATGAGATGCGATATCTCGTTTTAAGATGCATTTGAACTCTATTGCTTCGATACGTAGACATCTGCAAACGCTATGTCCTAGCAGGGAAGTATCGCATTTACATTTATTTGAAGTGTAGACGAGGAATGCATAACACTTCGCAATGAATATTATATCTTATCATGAAACATAGATATGAGATACAATATCTCGTTTTAAGAAGCATTAGAACTCTATTGCTACGATACCTAGACATCTGCAAACGCTATTTCCTAGCAAGGATGTGTCTCATTTACATCCATTTGAATCGTAGACGAAGAATGCATAACACTTCGCAATGAATATTATATCATATCATGAAACATAGGTATGAGATGCAATATCTCGTTTTAAGAAGCATTTGAACTATACTGCTTCGATACGCAGACATCTGCAAACGCCATTTCCTAGCGAGGAAGTGTCGCATTCACATACATTTGAAGTGTAGACGAGGAATACATAACACTTCGCAATGAATATTATATCTTACCGTGAAACATAGAAATGAGATGCGATATCGCGTTTTAAGAATCATAAGAACTCTATTGCTACGATACGTAGACATCTGCAAACGCTATTTCCTTGCAAGGAAGTGTCACATTTTCATTCATTTGAAGTGTAGACGAGGAATACATAACACTTCGCAAATCATATTATATCTTACCATGAAACATAGAAATGTGATGCGATATCGCGTTTTAAGAAGCATTAGAACACTATTGCTACGATAGGTATACATCTGCAAACGCTATTTCCTTGCAAGGAAGTGTCGCATTTTCATTCATTTGAAGTGTAGACGAGGAATACATAACACTTCGCAAATCATATTATATCTTACCATGAAACATAGAAATGAGATGCGATATCGCGTTTTAAGAAGCATTAGAACACTATTGCTACGATAGGTAGACATTTGCAAACGCTATATCCTTGCAGGGAAGTGTCTGATTTCCATTCATTTGAAGTGTAGACGAGGAATACATAACACTTCGCAAATCATATTATATCTTACCATGAAACATAGAAATGAGATGCGATATCGCGGTTTAAGAAGCATTAGAACTCTATTGCTACGATACGTAGACATCTTTAAACGCTATTTCCTTGCAAGGAAGTGTCGCATTTTCATTCATTTGAAGTGTAGACGAGGAATACATAACACTTCGCAAATCATATTATATCTTACCATGAAACATAGAAATGAGATGCGATATCGCGTTTTAAGAAGCATTAGAACACTATTGCTACGATAGGTAGACATTTGCAAACGCTATATCCTTGCAGGGAAGTGTCTGATTTCCATTCATTTGAAGTGTAGACGAGGAACACATGACACTTCGCAAATCATATTATATCTTACCATGAAACATAGAAATGAGATGCGAATCGCGTTTTAGGAATCATTAGAACTATATCCCTACGATACGTAAACATCTGCAAACGCTCTTTCCTAGCAAGGAAGTGTCGCATTTACATTCATTTGAATCGTAGACGAGGAATGCATAACACTTCGCAATGAATATTATATATTATCATGAAACATATATATGAGATGCGATATCTCGTTTTAAGAAGCATTTGAACTCTATTGCTTCGATACGTAGACATCTGCAAACGCTATGTCCTAGCAGGGAAGTGTCGCATTTACATTCATTTGAAGTGTAGACGAGGAATACATAACACTTCGCAAATCATATTATATCTTACCATGAAACATAGAAATGAGATGCGATATCGCGTTTTAAGGAGCATTAGAACTCTATTGCTACGATACGTAGACATCTGCAAACGCTACTTCCTAGCAAGGAAGTGTCGCATTTACATCCATTTGAATCGTAGACGAGGAATGCATAACACTTCGCAATGAATATTATATCTTATCATGAAACATAGATATGAGATGCAATATCTCGTTTCAAGAAGCATTTGAACTCTATTGCTACGATACCTAGACATCTGCATACGCTATTTCCTAGCAGGGAAGTGTCGCATTTACATTTATTTGAAGTGTAGACGAGGAATGCATAACACTTCGCAATGAATATTATATCTTATCATGAAACATAGATATGAGATACAATATCTCGTTTTAAGAAGCATAAGAACTCTATTGCTACGATACGTAGACATCTGCAAACGCTATTTCCTTGCAAGGATGTGTCGCATTTACATTCTTCTGAAGTGAACACGAGGTATACATAAAACTTTACAATGAATATTATATCTTATCATGCAACATAGTAATGAGTAGTAAACGCTATTTCCTAGCAAGGAAGTGTCGCATTTACATTCATTTGAAGTGAAGACGAGGAATACATGACACTTCGCAAATCATATTATATCTTACCATGAAACATAGAAATGGGATGCGATAACGCGTTTTAAGAAGCATTAGAAATCTATTGCTACGATACGTATACATCTGCATACGCTATTTCCTAGCAGACGAGGAATACATAACACTTCGCAATGAATATTATATCTTACCATGAAACATAGAAATGAGATGCGATATCGCGTTTTAAGAATCATAAGACCACTATTGCTACGATACGTAGACATCTGCAAACGCTATTTCCTTGCAGGGAAGTGTCTCATTTCTATTCATTTGAAGTGTAGACGAGGAATACATAACACTTCGCAAATCATATTATATCTTACCATGCAACATAGAAATGAGATGCGATATCGCGTTTTAAGAAGCATTAGAACCCGATTGCTACGATACCTAGACTTCTGCAGACGTTATTTCCTAGCAAGGAAGTGTCGCATTTACATTCATTTGAAGTGTAGACGAGGAATGCATAACACATCGCAAATCATATTATATCTTACCATGAAACATAGAAATGACATGCGATATCGCGGTTTAAGAAGCATTAGAACTCTATTGCTACGATACCTAGACATCTTCAGACGCTATTTCCTAGCAAGGAAGTGTCGTATTTACATTCATTTGAATCGTAGACGAGGAATGCATAACACATCGCAATGAATATTATATCTTACCATGAAACATACAAATGAGATGCGATATCGCGTTTTAAGAAGCATAAGAACTCTATTGCTACGATACTTAGACATCTGCAAACGCTATTTCCTTGCAAGGAACTGTCGCATTTACGTTCTTCTGAAGTGAATACGTAGTATACATAACACTTTACAATGAATATTATATCTTACCATGCAACATAGTAATGAGATGGGATATCGCGTTTTAAGAAGCATTAGAGCTCTACTGCTACGATACGTAGACATCTGCAGACGCTATTTACTAGCAGGGAAGTGTCGCATTTGCGTACATTTCAATCGTAGACGAGGAATGCATAACACTTCGCAATGAATATTATATCTTATCATGAAACATTGATATAAGATACAATATCTCGTTTTAAGGAGCATTAGAACTCTATTGCTACGATACCTAGACATCTGGAGACGCTATTTACTAGCAAGGTAGTGTCGCATTTACATTCATTTGAAGTGTAGACGAGAAATACATAAAACTTCGAAAATCATATTATATCTTACCATGAAGCATAGAAATGAGATGCGATATCGTGTTTTAAGAAGCATTGGAACTCTATCCCTACGATACGTAAACATCTGCAAACGCTATTTCCTAACAAGGAAGAGTCGCATTCACATTCATTTGAAGTGTAGACGAGGAACACATAACACTTCGCAAATCATACTATATCTTACCATGAAACATAGAAATGAGATGCGATATCGCGTTTTAAGAAGCATAAGAACTCTATTGCTACGATACGTAGACATCTGCAAACGCTATTTCCTTGCAAGGAAGTGCCGCATTTACATTCTTCTGAAGAGAATACGAGGTATACATAACACTTTATAATGAATATTATATCCTACCATGCAACATAGAAATGTGATGCGATTCGCGTTTTAAGAAGAATTAGAACATTTTAAACATCTGCAGACGCTATTTCCTAGCAAGGAAGTGTCGCATTTACGTTCATTTGAATCGTAGACGAGGAATGCATAACACTTCGCAAATCATATTATATCTTACCATGAAACATAGAAATGAGATGCGATATCGCGTTTTAAGAAGCATTAGAACACTATTGCTACGATACCTAGAAATCTGCAGACGCTATTTCCTAGCAAGGAAGTGTCGCATTTACGTTCATTTGAATCGTAGACGAGGAATGCACAACACTTCGCAAATCATATTATATCTTACCATGAAACATAGAAATGAGATGCGATATCGCGTTTTAAGAAGCATTAGAACACTATTGCTACGATACCTAGACATCTGCAGACGCTATTTCCTAGCAAGGAAGTGTCGCATTTACATTCATTTGAATCGTAGACGAGGAATGCATAACACTTCGCAATGAATATTATACCTTATCATGAAACATAGATATGAGATGCAATATCTCGTTTTAAGAAGTATTAGAACTCTATTGCTACGATACCAAGACATCTGCAGACGCTATTTCCTAGCAAGAAAGTGTCGCATTTACATTCATTTGAAGTGTAGACGAGGAATACATGGCACTTCGCAAATCATATTATATCTTACCATGAAACATAGAAATGAGATACGATATCGCGTTTTAAGAATCATTAGATATCTATTGCTACGATACGTAGATATCTGCAAACGCCATTTCCTAGCGAGGAATTGTCGCATTCACATACATTTGAAGTGTAGACGAGGAATACATAACACTTCGCAATGAATATTATATCTTACCATGAAACATAGAAATGAGATGCGATATCGCGTTTTAAGAATCATAAGAACACTATTGCTACGATACGTAGACATCTGCGAACGCTATTTCCTTGCAGGGAAGTGTCTCATTTCTATTCATTTGAAGTGTAGACGTGGAATACATAACACTTCGCAAATCATATTATATCTTACCATGAAACATAGAAATGAGATGCGATATCGCGTTTTAAGAAGCATTAGAACCCTATTGCTACGATACCTAGACTTCTGCAGACGTTATTTCCTAGCAAGGAAGTGTCGCATTTACATTCATTTCAAGTGTAGACGAGGAATACATAACACTTCGCAAATCATATTATATCTTACCATGAAACATAGAAATGCCATGCGATATCGCGGTTTAAGAAGCATTAGAACTCTATTGCTACGATACCTAGACATCTTCAGACGCTATTTCCTAGCAAGGAAGTGTCGCATTTACATTCATTTGAATCGTAGACGAGGAATGCATAACACTTCGCAATGAATATTATATCTTACCATGAAACATAGAAATGACATGCGATATCGCGTTTTAAGAAGCATAAGAACTCTATTGCTACGATACTTAGACATCTGCAAACGCTATTTCCTTGCAAGGAACTGTCGCATTTACGTTCTTCTGAAGTGAATACGTAGTATACATAACACTTTACAATGAATATTATATCTTACCATGCAACATAGTAATGAGATAGGATATCGCGTTTTAAGAAGCATTAGAACTCTACTGCTACGATACGTAGACATCTGCAGACGCTATTTACTAGCAGGGAAGTGTCGCATTTACGTCCATTTCAATCGTAGACAAGGAATGCATAACACTTCGCAATGAATATTATATCTTATCATGAAACATAGATATGAGATACAATATCTCGTTTTAAGGAGCATTAGAACTCTATTGCTACGATACCTAGACATCTGCAGACGCTATTTACTAGCAAGGTAGTGTCGTATTTACATACATTTGAAGTGTAGACGAGAAATACATAAAACTTCGCCAATCATATTATATCTTACCATGAAGCATAGAAATGAGATGCGATATCGTGTTTTAAGAAGCATTGGAACTCTATCCCTACGATACGTAAACATCTGCAAACGCTATTTCCTAGCAAGGAAGAGTCGCATTCACATTCATTTGAAGTGTAGACGAGGAACACTTAACACTTCGCAAATCATATTATATCTTACCATGAAACATAGAAATGAGATGCGATATCGCGTTTTAAGAAGCATAAGAACTCTATTGCTACGATACGTAGACATCTGCAAACGCTATTTCCTTGCAAGGAAGTGCCGCATTTACATTCTTCTGAAGAGAATACGAGGTATACATAACACTTTATAATGAATATTATATCCTACCATGCAACATAGAAATGAGATGCGATTCGCGTTTTAAGAAGAATTAGAACATTTTAAACATCTGCAGACGCTATTTCCTAGCAAGGAAGTGTCGCATTTACGTTCATTTGAATCGTAGACGAGGAATGCATAACACTTCGCAAATCATATTATATCTTACCATGAAACATAGTAATGAGATAGGATATCGCGTTTTAAGAAGCATTAGAACTCTACTGCTACGATACGTAGACATCTGCAGACGCTATTTACTAGCAGGGAAGTGTCGCATTTACGTCCATTTCAATCGTAGACGAGGAATGCATAACACTTCGCAATGAATATTATATCTTATCATGAAACATAGATATGAGATACAATATCTCGTTTTAAGGAGCATTAGAACTCTATTGCTACGATACCTAGACATCTGCAGACGCTATTTACTAGCAAGGTAGTGTCGCATTTACATTCATTTGAAGTGTAGACGAGAAATACATAAAACTTCGCCAATCATATTATATCTTACCATGAAGCATAGAAATGAGATGCGATATCGTGTTTTAAGAAGCATTGGAACTCTATCCCTACGATACGTAAACATCTGCAAACGCTATTTCCTAGCAAGGAAGAGTCGCATTCACATTCATTTGAAGTGTAGACGAGGAACACATAACATTTCGCAAATCATATTATATCTTACCATGAAACATAGAAATGAGATGCGATATCGCGTTTTAAGAAGCATAAGAACTCTATTGCTACGATACGTAGACATCTGCAAACGCTATTTCCTTGCAAGGAAGTGCCGCATTTACATTCATTTGAATCGTAGACGAGGAATGCATAACACTTCGCAATGAATATTATACCTTATCATGAAACATAGATATGAGATGCAATATCTCGTTTTAAGAAGTATTAGAACTCTATTGCTACGATACCAAGACATCTGCAGACGCTATTTCCTAGCAAGAAAGTGTCGCATTTACATTCATTTGAAGTGTAGACGAGGAATACATGGCACTTCGCAAATCATATTATATCTTACCATGAAACATAGAAATGAGATACGATATCGCGTTTTAAGAATCATTAGATATCTATTGCTACGATACGTAGATATCTGCAAACGCCATTTCCTAGCGAGGAATTGTCGCATTCACATACATTTGAAGTGTAGACGAGGAATACATAACACTTCGCAATGAATATTATATCTTACCATGAAACATAGAAATGAGATGCGATATCGCGTTTTAAGAATCATAAGAACACTATTGCTACGATACGTAGACATCTGCGAACGCTATTTCCTTGCAGGGAAGTGTCTCATTTCTATTCATTTGAAGTGTAGACGTGGAATACATAACACTTCGCAAATCATATTATATCTTACCATGAAACATAGAAATGAGATGCGATATCGCGTTTTAAGAAGCATTAGAACCCTATTGCTACGATACCTAGACTTCTGCAGACGTTATTTCCTAGCAAGGAAGTGTCGCATTTACATTCATTTCAAGTGTAGACGAGGAATACATAACACTTCGCAAATCATATTATATCTTACCATGAAACATAGAAATGAGATGCGATATCGCGTTTTAAGAAGCATTAGAACACTATTGCAACGATAGGTAGACATTTGCAAACGCTATTTCCTTGCAGGGAAGTGCCTCATTTCTATTCATTTGAAGTGTAGACGAGGAATACATAACACTTCGCAAATCATATTATATCTTACCATGAAACATAGAAATGAGATGCGATATCGCGTTTTAAGAAGCATTAGAACTCTGTTGCTACGATACCTAGACTTCTGCAGACGTTATTTCCTAGCAAGGAAGTGTCGCATTTACATTCATTTGAAGTGTAGACGAGGAATACATAACACTTCGCAAATCATATTATATCTTACCATGAAACATAGAAATGACATGCGATATCGCGGTTTAAGAAGCATTAGAACTCTATTGCTACGATACCTAGACATCTTCAGACGCTATTTCCTAGCAAGGAAGTGTCGCATTTACATTCATTTGAATCGTAGACGAGGAATGCATAACACTTCGCAATGAATATTATATCTTACCATGAAACATAGAAATGAGATGCGATATCGCGTTTTAAGAAGCATAAGAACTCTATTGCTACGATACTTAGACATCTGCAAACGCTATTTCCTTGCAAGGAACTGTCGCATTTACGTTCTTCTGAAGTGAATACGTAGTATACATAACACTTTACAATGAATATTATATCTTACCATGCAACATAGTAATGAGATGGGATATCGCGTTTTAAGAAGCATTTGAACTCTATTGCTACGATACCTAGACATCTGCATACGCTATTTCCTAGCACGGAAGTGTCGCATTTACATTTATTTGAAGTGTAGACGAGGAAAGCATAACACTTCGCAATGAATATTATATCTTATCATGAAACATAGATATGAGATACAATATCTCGTTTTAAGAAGCATTAGAACTCTATTGCTACGATACCAAGACATCTGCAGACGCTATTTCCTAGCAAGAAAGTGTCGCATTTACATTCATTTGAAGTGTAGACGAGGAATACATGGCACTTCGCAAATCATATTATATCTTACCATGAAACATAGAAATGAGATGCGATATCGCGTTTTAAGAATCATTAGATATCTATTGCTACGATACGTAGATATCTGCAAACGCCATTTCCTAGCGAGGGAGTGTCGCATTTACATTCATTTGAAGTGTAGACGAGGAATACATAACACTTCGCAAATCATATTATATCTTACCATGAAACATAGAAATGAGATGCGATATCGCGTATTAAGAAGCATTAGAACTCTGTTGCTACGATACCTAGACTTCTGCAGACGTTATTTCCTAGCAAGGAAGTGTCGCATTTACATTCATTTGAAGTGTAGACGAGGAATACATAACACTTCGCAAATCATATTATATCTTACCATGAAACATAGAAATGACATGCGATATCGCGGTTTAAGAAGCATTAGAACTCTATTGCTACGATACCTAGACATCTTCAGACGCTATTTCCTAGCAAGGAAGTGTCTCATTTCTATTCATTTGAAGTGTAGACGAGGAATACATAACACTTCGCAAATCATATTATATCTTACCATGAAACATAGAAATGAGATGCGATATCGCGTTTTAAGAAGCATTAGAACACTATTGTAACGATAGGTAGACATTTGCAAACGCTATTTCCTTGCAGGGAAGTGTCTCATTTCTATTCATTTGAAGTGTAGACGAGGAATACATAACACTTCGCAAATCATATTATATCTTACCATGAAACATAGAAATGAGATGCGATATCGCGTTTTAAGAAGCATTAGAACACTATTGCAACGATAGGTAGACATTTGCAAACGCTATTTCCTTGCAGGGAAGTGTCTCATTTCCATTCATTTGAAGTGTAGACGAGGAATACATAACACTTCGCAAATCATATTATATCTTACCATGAAACATAGAAATGAGATGCGATATCGCGTTTTAAGAAGCATTAGAACTGTATTGCTACGATACCTAGACTTCTGCAGACGTTATTTCCTAGCAAGGAAGTGTCGCATTTACATTCATTTGAAGTGTAGACGAGGAATACATAACACTTCGCAAATCATATTATATCTTACCATGAAACATAGAAATGACATGCGATATCGCTGTTTAAGAAGCATTAGAACTCTATTGCTAGGATACCTAGACATCTTCAGACGCTATTTCCTAGCAAGGAAGTGTCGCATTTAGATTCATTTGAATCGTAGACGAGGAATGCATAACACTTCGCAATGAATATTATATCTTACCATGAAACATAGAAATGAGATGCGATATCGCGTTTTAAGAAGCATAAGAACTCTATTGCTACGATACGTAGACATCTGCAAACGCTATTTCCTTGCAAGGATGTGTCGCAATTTACATTCTTCTGAAGTGAATACGAGGTATACATAACACTTTACAATGAATATTATATCTTATCATGCAACATAGTAATGAGATGCGATATCGCGTTTTAAGAAGCATTAGAACTCTATTGCTACGATACTTAGACATCTGCAAACGCTATTTCCTTGCAAGGAAGTGTCGCATTTACGTTCTTCTGAAGTGAATACGTAGTATACATAACACTTTACAATGAATATTATATCTTACCATGCAACATAGTAATGAGATGGGATATCGCGTTTTAAGAAGCATTAGAACTCTACTGCTACGATACGTAGACATCTGCAGACGCTATTTACTAGCAAGGAAGTGTCGCATTTACGTCCATTTCAACCGTAGACGAGGAATGCATAACACTTCGCAATGAATATTATATCTTATCATGAAACATAGATATGAGATACAATATCTCGTTTTAAGGAGCAATAGAACTCTATTGCTACGATACCTAGACATCTGCAGACGCTATTTACTAGCAAGGTAGTGTCGCATTTACATTCATTTGAAGTGTAGACGAGGAATACATAAAACTTCGCCAATCATATTATATCTTACCATGAAGCATAGAAAAGAGATGCGATATCGTGTTTTAAGAAGCATTGGAACACTATCCCTACGATACGTAAACATCTGCAAACGCTATTTCCTAGCAAGGAAGAGTCGCATTCACATTCATTTGAAGTGTAGACGAGGAACATATAATACTTCGCAAATCATATTATATCTTACCATGAGACATAGAAATGAGATGCGATGTCGCGTTTTAAGAAGCATAAGAACTCTATTGCTACGATACGTAGACATCTGCAAACGCTATTTCCTTGCAAGGAAGTGCCGCATTTACATTCTTCTGAAGAGAATACGAGGTACACATAACACTTTATAATGAATATTATATCCTACCATGCAACATAGAAATGAGATCCGATTCGCGTTTTAAGAAGAATTAGAATTCTATCCCTACGATACGTAAACATCTGCAGACGCTATTTCCTAGCAAGGAAGTGTCGCATTTACGTTCATTTGAATCGTAGACGAGGAATGAATAACACTTCGCAAATCATATTATATCTTACCATGAAACATAGAAATGAGATGCGATATCGCGTTTTAAGAAGCATTAGAACACTATTCCTACGATACCTAGAGATCTGCAGACGCTATTTCCTAGCAAGGAAGTGTCGCATTTACATTCATTTGAAGTGAAGACGAGGAATACATGACACTTCGCAAATCATATTATATCTTACCATGAAACATAGAAATGGGATGCGATAACGCGTTTTAAGAAGCATTAGAAATCTATTGCTACGATACGTATACATCTGCATTCGCTATTTCCTAGCAGGGAAGTGTCGCATTTACATATATTTGAAGTGTAGACGAGGAATACATGACACTTCGCAACTCATACTATATCTTACCATGAAACATAGAAATGAGATGCGATATCGCGTTTTAAAAAGCATTAGAAATCTATTGCAACGATACGTAGACATCTGCAAACGCTATTTCCTTGCAAGGAAGTGTCGCATTTACGTCCATTTCAATCGTAGACGAGGAATGCATAACACTTCGCAATGAATATTATATCTTATCATGAAACATAGGTATGAGATGCAATATCTCGTTTTAAGAAGCATTTGAACTCTATTGCTTCGATACGTAGACATCTGCAAACGCTATGTCCTAGCAGGGAAGTGTCGCATTTACATTCATTTGAAGTGTAGACGAGGAATACATAACACTTCGCAAATCATATTATATCTTACCATGAAACATAGAAATGAGATGCGATATCGCGTTTTAAGGAGCATTAGAACTCTATTGCTACGATACGTAGACATCTGCAAACGCTACTTCCTAGCAAGGAAGTGTCGCATTTACATCCATTTGAATCGTAGACGAGGAATGCATAACACTTCGCAATGAATATTATATCTTATCATGAAACATAGATATGAGATGCAATATCTCGTTTCAAGAAGCATTTGAACTCTATTGCTACGATACCTAGACATCTGCATACGCTATTTCCTAGCAGGGAAGTGTCGCATTTACATTTATTTGAAGTGTAGACGAGGAATGCATAACACTTCGCAATGAATATTATATCTTATCATGAAACATAGATATGAGATACAATATCTCGTTTTAAGAAGCATAAGAACTCTATTGCTACGATACGTAGACATCTGCAAACGCTATTTCCTTGCAAGGATGTGTCGCATTTACATTCTTCTGAAGTGAACACGAGGTATACATAAAACTTTACAATGAATATTATATCTTATCATGCAACATAGTAATGAGTAGTAAACGCTATTTCCTAGCAAGGAAGTGTCGCATTTACATTCATTTGAAGTGAAGACGAGGAATACATGACACTTCGCAAATCATATTATATCTTACCATGAAACATAGAAATGGGATGCGATAACGCGTTTTAAGAAGCATTAGAAATCTATTGCTACGATACGTATACATCTGCATACGCTATTTCCTAGCAGACGAGGAATACATAACACTTCGCAATGAATATTATATCTTACCATGAAACATAGAAATGAGATGCGATATCGCGTTTTAAGAATCATAAGACCACTATTGCTACGATACGTAGACATCTGCAAACGCTATTTCCTTGCAGGGAAGTGTCTCATTTCTATTCATTTGAAGTGTAGACGAGGAATACATAACGCTTCGCAAATCATATTATATCTTACCATGCAACATAGAAATGAGATGCGATATCGCGTTTTAAGAAGCATTAGAACCCGATTGCTACGATACCTAGACTTCTGCAGACGTTATTTCCTAGCAAGGAAGTGTCGCATTTACATTCATTTGAAGTGTAGACGAGGAATGCATAACACATCGCAAATCATATTATATCTTACCATGAAACATAGAAATGACATGCGATATCGCGGTTTAAGAAGCATTAGAACTCTATTGCTACGATACCTAGACATCTTCAGACGCTATTTCCTAGCAAGGAAGTGTCGTATTTACATTCATTTGAATCGTAGACGAGGAATGCATAACACATCGCAATGAATATTATATCTTACCATGAAACATACAAATGAGATGCGATATCGCGTTTTAAGAAGCATAAGAACTCTATTGCTACGATACTTAGACATCTGCAAACGCTATTTCCTTGCAAGGAACTGTCGCATTTACGTTCTTCTGAAGTGAATACGTAGTATACATAACACTTTACAATGAATATTATATCTTACCATGCAACATAGTAATGAGATGGGATATCGCGTTTTAAGAAGCATTAGAGCTCTACTGCTACGATACGTAGACATCTGCAGACGCTATTTACTAGCAGGGAAGTGTCGCATTTGCGTACATTTCAATCGTAGACGAGGAATGCATAACACTTCGCAATGAATATTATATCTTATCATGAAACATTGATATGAGATACAATATCTCGTTTTAAGGAGCATTAGAACTCTATTGCTACGATACCTAGACATCTGGAGACGCTATTTACTAGCAAGGTAGTGTCGCATTTACATTCATTTGAAGTGTAGACGAGAAATACATAAAACTTCGAAAATCATATTATATCTTACCATGAAGCATAGAAATGAGATGCGATATCGTGTTTTAAGAAGCATTGGAACTCTATCCCTACGATACGTAAACATCTGCAAACGCTATTTCCTAACAAGGAAGAGTCGCATTCACATTCATTTGAAGTGTAGACGAGGAACACATAACACTTCGCAAATCATACTATATCTTACCATGAAACATAGAAATGAGATGCGATATCGCGTTTTAAGAAGCATAAGAACTCTATTGCTACGATACGTAGACATCTGCAAACGCTATTTCCTTGCAAGGAAGTGCCGCATTTACATTCTTCTGAAGAGAATACGAGGTATACATAACACTTTATAATGAATATTATATCCTACCATGCAACATAGAAATGTGATGCGATTCGCGTTTTAAGAAGAATTAGAACATTTTAAACATCTGCAGACGCTATTTCCTAGCAAGGAAGTGTCGCATTTACGTTCATTTGAATCGTAGACGAGGAATGCATAACACTTCGCAAATCATATTATATCTTACCATGAAACATAGAAATGAGATGCGATATCGCGTTTTAAGAAGCATTAGAACACTATTGCTACGATACCTAGAAATCTGCAGACGCTATTTCCTAGCAAGGAAGTGTCGCATTTACGTTCATTTGAATCGTAGACGAGGAATGCACAACACTTCGCAAATCATATTATATCTTACCATGAAACATAGAAATGAGATGCGATATCGCGTTTTAAGAAGCATTAGAACACTATTGCTACGATACCTAGACATCTGCAGACGCTATTTCCTAGCAAGGAAGTGTCGCATTTACATTCATTTGAATCGTAGACGAGGAATGCATAACACTTCGCAATGAATATTATACCTTATCATGAAACATAGATATGAGATGCAATATCTCGTTTTAAGAAGTATTAGAACTCTATTGCTACGATACCAAGACATCTGCAGACGCTATTTCCTAGCAAGAAAGTGTCGCATTTACATTCATTTGAAGTGTAGACGAGGAATACATGGCACTTCGCAAATCATATTATATCTTACCATGAAACATAGAAATGAGATACGATATCGCGTTTTAAGAATCATTAGATATCTATTGCTACGATACGTAGATATCTGCAAACGCCATTTCCTAGCGAGGAATTGTCGCATTCACATACATTTGAAGTGTAGACGAGGAATACATAACACTTCGCAATGAATATTATATCTTACCATGAAACATAGAAATGAGATGCGATATCGCGTTTTAAGAATCATAAGAACACTATTGCTACGATACGTAGACATCTGCGAACGCTATTTCCTTGCAGGGAAGTGTCTCATTTCTATTCATTTGAAGTGTAGACGTGGAATACATAACACTTCGCAAATCATATTATATCTTACCATGAAACATAGAAATGAGATGCGATATCGCGTTTTAAGAAGCATTAGAACCCTATTGCTACGATACCTAGACTTCTGCAGACGTTATTTCCTAGCAAGGAAGTGTCGCATTTACATTCATTTCAAGTGTAGACGAGGAATACATAACACTTCGCAAATCATATTATATCTTACCATGAAACATAGAAATGCCATGCGATATCGCGGTTTAAGAAGCATTAGAACTCTATTGCTACGATACCTAGACATCTTCAGACGCTATTTCCTAGCAAGGAAGTGTCGCATTTACATTCATTTGAATCGTAGACGAGGAATGCATAACACTTCGCAATGAATATTATATCTTACCATGAAACATAGAAATGACATGCGATATCGCGTTTTAAGAAGCATAAGAACTCTATTGCTACGATACTTAGACATCTGCAAACGCTATTTCCTTGCAAGGAACTGTCGCATTTACGTTCTTCTGAAGTGAATACGTAGTATACATAACACTTTACAATGAATATTATATCTTACCATGCAACATAGTAATGAGATAGGATATCGCGTTTTAAGAAGCATTAGAACTCTACTGCTACGATACGTAGACATCTGCAGACGCTATTTACTAGCAGGGAAGTGTCGCATTTACGTCCATTTCAATCGTAGACAAGGAATGCATAACACTTCGCAATGAATATTATATCTTATCATGAAACATAGATATGAGATACAATATCTCGTTTTAAGGAGCATTAGAACTCTATTGCTACGATACCTAGACATCTGCAGACGCTATTTACTAGCAAGGTAGTGTCGTATTTACATACATTTGAAGTGTAGACGAGAAATACATAAAACTTCGCCAATCATATTATATCTTACCATGAAGCATAGAAATGAGATGCGATATCGTGTTTTAAGAAGCATTGGAACTCTATCCCTACGATACGTAAACATCTGCAAACGCTATTTCCTAGCAAGGAAGAGTCGCATTCACATTCATTTGAAGTGTAGACGAGGAACACTTAACACTTCGCAAATCATATTATATCTTACCATGAAACATAGAAATGAGATGCGATATCGCGTTTTAAGAAGCATAAGAACTCTATTGCTACGATACGTAGACATCTGCAAACGCTATTTCCTTGCAAGGAAGTGCCGCATTTACATTCTTCTGAAGAGAATACGAGGTATACATAACACTTTATAATGAATATTATATCCTACCATGCAACATAGAAATGAGATGCGATTCGCGTTTTAAGAAGAATTAGAACATTTTAAACATCTGCAGACGCTATTTCCTAGCAAGGAAGTGTCGCATTTACGTTCATTTGAATCGTAGACGAGGAATGCATAACACTTCGCAAATCATATTATATCTTACCATGAAACATAGTAATGAGATAGGATATCGCGTTTTAAGAAGCATTAGAACTCTACTGCTACGATACGTAGACATCTGCAGACGCTATTTACTAGCAGGGAAGTGTCGCATTTACGTCCATTTCAATCGTAGACGAGGAATGCATAACACTTCGCAATGAATATTATATCTTATCATGAAACATAGATATGAGATACAATATCTCGTTTTAAGGAGCATTAGAACTCTATTGCTACGATACCTAGACATCTGCAGACGCTATTTACTAGCAAGGTAGTGTCGCATTTACATTCATTTGAAGTGTAGACGAGAAATACATAAAACTTCGCCAATCATATTATATCTTACCATGAAGCATAGAAATGAGATGCGATATCGTGTTTTAAGAAGCATTGGAACTCTATCCCTACGATACGTAAACATCTGCAAACGCTATTTCCTAGCAAGGAAGAGTCGCATTCACATTCATTTGAAGTGTAGACGAGGAACACATAACATTTCGCAAATCATATTATATCTTACCATGAAACATAGAAATGAGATGCGATATCGCGTTTTAAGAAGCATAAGAACTCTATTGCTACGATACGTAGACATCTGCAAACGCTATTTCCTTGCAAGGAAGTGCCGCATTTACATTCATTTGAATCGTAGACGAGGAATGCATAACACTTCGCAATGAATATTATACCTTATCATGAAACATAGATATGAGATGCAATATCTCGTTTTAAGAAGTATTAGAACTCTATTGCTACGATACCAAGACATCTGCAGACGCTATTTCCTAGCAAGAAAGTGTCGCATTTACATTCATTTGAAGTGTAGACGAGGAATACATGGCACTTCGCAAATCATATTATATCTTACCATGAAACATAGAAATGAGATACGATATCGCGTTTTAAGAATCATTAGATATCTATTGCTACGATACGTAGATATCTGCAAACGCCATTTCCTAGCGAGGAATTGTCGCATTCACATACATTTGAAGTGTAGACGAGGAATACATAACACTTCGCAATGAATATTATATCTTACCATGAAACATAGAAATGAGATGCGATATCGCGTTTTAAGAATCATAAGAACACTATTGCTACGATACGTAGACATCTGCGAACGCTATTTCCTTGCAGGGAAGTGTCTCATTTCTATTCATTTGAAGTGTAGACGTGGAATACATAACACTTCGCAAATCATATTATATCTTACCATGAAACATAGAAATGAGATGCGATATCGCGTTTTAAGAAGCATTAGAACCCTATTGCTACGATACCTAGACTTCTGCAGACGTTATTTCCTAGCAAGGAAGTGTCGCATTTACATTCATTTCAAGTGTAGACGAGGAATACATAACACTTCGCAAATCATATTATATCTTACCATGAAACATAGAAATGAGATGCGATATCGCGTTTTAAGAAGCATTAGAACACTATTGCAACGATAGGTAGACATTTGCAAACGCTATTTCCTTGCAGGGAAGTGCCTCATTTCTATTCATTTGAAGTGTAGACGAGGAATACATAACACTTCGCAAATCATATTATATCTTACCATGAAACATAGAAATGAGATGCGATATCGCGTTTTAAGAAGCATTAGAACTCTGTTGCTACGATACCTAGACTTCTGCAGACGTTATTTCCTAGCAAGGAAGTGTCGCATTTACATTCATTTGAAGTGTAGACGAGGAATACATAACACTTCGCAAATCATATTATATCTTACCATGAAACATAGAAATGACATGCGATATCGCGGTTTAAGAAGCATTAGAACTCTATTGCTACGATACCTAGACATCTTCAGACGCTATTTCCTAGCAAGGAAGTGTCGCATTTACATTCATTTGAATCGTAGACGAGGAATGCATAACACTTCGCAATGAATATTATATCTTACCATGAAACATAGAAATGAGATGCGATATCGCGTTTTAAGAAGCATAAGAACTCTATTGCTACGATACTTAGACATCTGCAAACGCTATTTCCTTGCAAGGAACTGTCGCATTTACGTTCTTCTGAAGTGAATACGTAGTATACATAACACTTTACAATGAATATTATATCTTACCATGCAACATAGTAATGAGATGGGATATCGCGTTTTAAGAAGCATTTGAACTCTATTGCTACGATACCTAGACATCTGCATACGCTATTTCCTAGCACGGAAGTGTCGCATTTACATTTATTTGAAGTGTAGACGAGGAATGCATAACACTTCGCAATGAATATTATATCTTATCATGAAACATAGATATGAGATACAATATCTCGTTTTAAGAAGCATTAGAACTCTATTGCTACGATACCAAGACATCTGCAGACGCTATTTCCTAGCAAGAAAGTGTCGCATTTACATTCATTTGAAGTGTAGACGAGGAATACATGGCACTTCGCAAATCATATTATATCTTACCATGAAACATAGAAATGAGATGCGATATCGCGTTTTAAGAATCATTAGATATCTATTGCTACGATACGTAGATATCTGCAAACGCCATTTCCTAGCGAGGGAGTGTCGCATTTACATTCATTTGAAGTGTAGACGAGGAATACATAACACTTCGCAAATCATATTATATCTTACCATGAAACATAGAAATGAGATGCGATATCGCGTATTAAGAAGCATTAGAACTCTGTTGCTACGATACCTAGACTTCTGCAGACGTTATTTCCTAGCAAGGAAGTGTCGCATTTACATTCATTTGAAGTGTAGACGAGGAATACATAACACTTCGCAAATCATATTATATCTTACCATGAAACATAGAAATGACATGCGATATCGCGGTTTAAGAAGCATTAGAACTCTATTGCTACGATACCTAGACATCTTCAGACGCTATTTCCTAGCAAGGAAGTGTCTCATTTCTATTCATTTGAAGTGTAGACGAGGAATACATAACACTTCGCAAATCATATTATATCTTACCATGAAACATAGAAATGAGATGCGATATCGCGTTTTAAGAAGCATTAGAACACTATTGTAACGATAGGTAGACATTTGCAAACGCTATTTCCTTGCAGGGAAGTGTCTCATTTCTATTCATTTGAAGTGTAGACGAGGAATACATAACACTTCGCAAATCATATTATATCTTACCATGAAACATAGAAATGAGATGCGATATCGCGTTTTAAGAAGCATTAGAACACTATTGCAACGATAGGTAGACATTTGCAAACGCTATTTCCTTGCAGGGAAGTGTCTCATTTCCATTCATTTGAAGTGTAGACGAGGAATACATAACACTTCGCAAATCATATTATATCTTACCATGAAACATAGAAATGAGATGCGATATCGCGTTTTAAGAAGCATTAGAACTGTATTGCTACGATACCTAGACTTCTGCAGACGTTATTTCCTAGCAAGGAAGTGTCGCATTTACATTCATTTGAAGTGTAGACGAGGAATACATAACACTTCGCAAATCATATTATATCTTACCATGAAACATAGAAATGACATGCGATATCGCTGTTTAAGAAGCATTAGAACTCTATTGCTAGGATACCTAGACATCTTCAGACGCTATTTCCTAGCAAGGAAGTGTCGCATTTAGATTCATTTGAATCGTAGACGAGGAATGCATAACACTTCGCAATGAATATTATATCTTACCATGAAACATAGAAATGAGATGCGATATCGCGTTTTAAGAAGCATAAGAACTCTATTGCTACGATACGTAGACATCTGCAAACGCTATTTCCTTGCAAGGATGTGTCGCAATTTACATTCTTCTGAAGTGAATACGAGGTATACATAACACTTTACAATGAATATTATATCTTATCATGCAACATAGTAATGAGATGCGATATCGCGTTTTAAGAAGCATTAGAACTCTATTGCTACGATACTTAGACATCTGCAAACGCTATTTCCTTGCAAGGAAGTGTCGCATTTACGTTCTTCTGAAGTGAATACGTAGTATACATAACACTTTACAATGAATATTATATCTTACCATGCAACATAGTAATGAGATGGGATATCGCGTTTTAAGAAGCATTAGAACTCTACTGCTACGATACGTAGACATCTGCAGACGCTATTTACTAGCAAGGAAGTGTCGCATTTACGTCCATTTCAACCGTAGACGAGGAATGCATAACACTTCGCAATGAATATTATATCTTATCATGAAACATAGATATGAGATACAATATCTCGTTTTAAGGAGCAATAGAACTCTATTGCTACGATACCTAGACATCTGCAGACGCTATTTACTAGCAAGGTAGTGTCGCATTTACATTCATTTGAAGTGTAGACGAGGAATACATAAAACTTCGCCAATCATATTATATCTTACCATGAAGCATAGAAAAGAGATGCGATATCGTGTTTTAAGAAGCATTGGAACACTATCCCTACGATACGTAAACATCTGCAAACGCTATTTCCTAGCAAGGAAGAGTCGCATTCACATTCATTTGAAGTGTAGACGAGGAACATATAATACTTCGCAAATCATATTATATCTTACCATGAGACATAGAAATGAGATGCGATGTCGCGTTTTAAGAAGCATAAGAACTCTATTGCTACGATACGTAGACATCTGCAAACGCTATTTCCTTGCAAGGAAGTGCCGCATTTACATTCTTCTGAAGAGAATACGAGGTACACATAACACTTTATAATGAATATTATATCCTACCATGCAACATAGAAATGAGATCCGATTCGCGTTTTAAGAAGAATTAGAATTCTATCCCTACGATACGTAAACATCTGCAGACGCTATTTCCTAGCAAGGAAGTGTCGCATTTACGTTCATTTGAATCGTAGACGAGGAATGAATAACACTTCGCAAATCATATTATATCTTACCATGAAACATAGAAATGAGATGCGATATCGCGTTTTAAGAAGCATTAGAACACTATTCCTACGATACCTAGAGATCTGCAGACGCTATTTCCTAGCAAGGAAGTGTCGCATTTACATTCATTTGAAGTGAAGACGAGGAATACATGACACTTCGCAAATCATATTATATCTTACCATGAAACATAGAAATGGGATGCGATAACGCGTTTTAAGAAGCATTAGAAATCTATTGCTACGATACGTATACATCTGCATTCGCTATTTCCTAGCAGGGAAGTGTCGCATTTACATATATTTGAAGTGTAGACGAGGAATACATGACACTTCGCAACTCATACTATATCTTACCATGAAACATAGAAATGAGATGCGATATCGCGTTTTAAAAAGCATTAGAAATCTATTGCAACGATACGTAGACATCTGCAAACGCTATTTCCTTGCAAGGAAGTGTCGCATTTACGTCCATTTCAATCGTAGACGAGGAATGCATAACACTTCGCAATGAATATTATATCTTATCATGAAACATAGGTATGAGATGCAATATCTCGTTTTAAGAAGCATTTGAACTCTATTGCTACGATACCTAGACATCTTCAGACGCTATTTCCTAGCAAGGAAGTGTCGCATTTACATTCATTTGAATCGTAGAAGAGGAATGCATAACACTTCGCAATGAATATTATATCTTACCATGAAACATAGAAATGAGATGCGATATCGCGTTTTAAGAAGCATTAGAACTCTATTGCTACGATACGTAGACATCTGCAAACGCTATTTCCTAGCAAGGAAATGTCGCATTTACATCCATTTGAATCGTAGACGAGGAATGCATAACACTTCGCAATGAATATTATACCTTATCATGAAACATAGATATGAGATGCAATATCTCGTTTTAAGAAGCATTTGAACTCTATTGCTACGATACCTAGACATCTGCATACGCTATTTCCTAGCAGGGAAGTGTCGCATTTAGATTTATTTGAAGTGTAGACGAGGAATGCATAACACTTCGCAATGAATATTATATCTTATCATGAAACATAGATATGAGATACAATATCTCGTTTTAAGGAGCATTAGAACTCTATTGCTACGATACCTAGACATCTGCAGACGCTATTTACTAGCAAGGTAGTGTCGCATTTACATTCATTTGAAGTGTAGACGAGAAATACATAAAACTTCGCCAATCATATTATATCCTACCATGAAGCATAGAAATGAGATGCGATATCGTGTTTTAAGAAGCATTGGAACTCTATCCCTACGATACGTAAACATCTGCAAACGCTATTTCCTAGCAAGGAAGAGTCGCATTCACATTCATTTGAAGTGTAGACGAGGAACACATAACACTTCGCAAATCATATTATATCTTACCATGAAACATAGAAATGAGATGCGAAATCGCGTTTTAAGAATCATAAGAACACTATTGCTACGATACGTAGACATCTGCAGACGCTATTTCCTAGCAAGGAAGTGTCGCATTTACATTCATTTGAATCGTAGACGAGGAATGCATAACACTTCGCAATGAATATTATATCTTACCATCAAACATAGAAATGAGATGCGATATCGCGTTTTCAGAAGCATTAGAACACTATTGCTACGATACCTAGACATCTGCAGACGCTATTTCCTAGCAAGGAAGTGTCGCATTTACATTCATTTGAATCGTAGACGAGGAATGCATAACACTTCGCAATGAATATTATACCTTATCATGAAACATAGATATGAGATGCAATATCTCGTTTTAGGAAGCATTTGAACTCTATTGCTACGATACCTAGACATCTGAATACGCTATTTCCTAGCAGGGAAGTGTCGCATTTACATTTATTTGAAGTGTAGACGAGGAATGCATAACACTTCGCAATGAATATTATATCTTATCATGAAACATAGATATGAGATACAATATCTCGTTTTAAGAAGTATTAGAACTCTATTGCTACGATACGTAGACATCTGCAAACGCTATTTCCTTGCAAGGAAGTGTCGCATTTTCATTCATTAGAAGTGTAGACGAGGAATACATAACACTTCGCAAATCATATTATATCTTACCATGAAACATAGAAATGAGATGCGATATCGCGTTTTAAGAATCATTAGATATCTATTGCTACGATACGTAGATATCTGCAAACGCCATTTCCTAGCGAGGAAGTGTCGCATTCACATACGTTTGAAGTGTAGACGAGGAATACATAACACTTCGCAATGAATATTATATCTTACCATGAAACATAGAAATGAGATGCGATATCGCGTTTTGAGAATCATAAGAACACTATTGCTACGATACGTAGACATCTGCAAACGCTATTTCCTTGCAAGGAGGTGTCGCATTTTCATTCATTTGAAGTGTAGACGAGGAATACATAACACTTCGCAAATCATATTATATATTACCATGAAACATAGAAATGAGATGCGATATCGCGTTTTAAGGAGCATTAGAACACTATTGCAACGATAGGTAGACATTTGCAAACGCTATTTCCTTGCAGGGAAGTGTCTCATTTCCATTCATTTGAAGTGTAGACGAGGAATACATAACACTTCGCAAATCATATTATATCTTACCATGAAACATAGAAATGAGATGCGATATCGCGTTTTAAGAAGCATTAGAAATCTATTGCTACGATACGTAGACATCTGCAAACGCTATTTCCTTGCAAGGATGTGTCGCATTTACATTCTTCTGAAGTGAATACGAGGTATACATAACACTTTACAATGAATATTATATCTTACCATGCTACATAGTAATGAGATGCGATATCGCGTTTTAAGAAGCATTAGAACTCTACTGCTACGATACGTAGACATCTGCAGACGCTATTTACTAGCAAGGAAGTGTCGCATTTACGTCCATTTCAATCGTAGACGAGGAATGCATAACACTTCGCAATGAATATTATATCTTATCATGAAACATAGATGTGAGATACAATATCTCGTTTTAAGGAGCATTAGAACTCTATTGCTACGATACCTAGATATCTGCAGACGCTATTTCCTAGCAAGGAAGTGTCGCATTTACATTCATTTGAAGTGTAGACGAGGAGTACATAACACTTCGCAATGAATATTATATCTTATCATGAAACATGGATATGAGATGCAATATCTCGTTTTAAGAAGCATTTGAACTCTATTGTTTCGATACGCAGACATCTGTAAACGCTATTTCCTTGCAAGGAAGTGTCGCAATTACATTCATTTGAAGCGTTGACGAGGAATACATAACACTTCGCAAATCATATTATATCTTACCATGAAACATAGAAATGAGATGCGATATCGCGTTTTAAGAATCATAAGAACTCTATTGCTACGATACGTAGACATCTGCAAACGCTATTTCCTTGCAAGGATGTGTCGCATTTTCATTGTTCTGAGGTGAATACGAGGTATACATAACACTTTACAATGAATATTATATCTTATCATGCAACATAGTAATGAGATGCGATATCGCGTTTTAAGAAGCATTAGAACTCTATTGCTTCGATACGTAGACATCTGCAAACGGTATTTCCTTGCAAGGAAGTGTCGCATTTACATTCTTTTGAAGTGAATAATAGGTATACATAACACTTCGCAATGAATACTATACCTTGTTATGAAACGTAGAAATGAGATGCAATATCTCGTTTTAAGAAGCATTTGAACTCTATTGCTTCGTTACGTAGACATCTGCAAACACTATTTCCTAGCAAGGAAGTGTCGCATTCACATTCATTTGAAGTGTAGACGAGGAATACATAACACTTCGCAAATCATATTATATCTTACCATGAAACATAGAAATGAGATGCGATATCGCGTTTTAAGAATCATAAGAACTCTATTGCTACGATACGTAGACATCTGCAAACGCTATTTCCTTGCAAGGATGTGTCGCATTTTCATTCTTCTGGAGTGAATACGAGGTATACATAACACTTTACAATGAATATTATATCTTATCATGCAACATAGTAATGAAATGCGATATCGCGTTTTAAGAAGCATTAGAACTCTATTGCTACGATACGTAGACATCTGCAAACGCTATTTCCTTGCAAGGAAGTGTCGCATTTACATTCTTCTGAAGTGAATACGTGGTATACATAACACTTTACAATGAATATTATATCTTATCATGCAACATAGAAATGAGATGCGATATCGCGTTTTAAGAATCATTAGAACTATATCCCTACGATACGTAATCATCTGCAGACGCTATTTACTAGCAAGGAAGTGTCGCATTTACGTCCATTTCAATCGTAGACGAGGAATGCATAACACTTCGCAATGAATATTATATCTTATCATGAAACATAGAAATGAGATGCGATATCGCGTTTTAAGAAGCATTAGAACTCTATTGCTACGATACGTAGACATCTGCAAACGCTATATCCTAGCAAGGAAGTGTCGCATTTACATCCATTTGAATCGTAGACGAGGAATGCATAACACTTCGCAATGAATATTATATCTTATCATGAAACATAGATATGAGATGCAATATCTCGTTTTAAGAAGCATTTGAACTCTATTGCTTCGATACGCAGACATCTGCAAACGCTATTTCCTTGCAAGGAAGTGTCGCATTTACATTTATTTGAAGTGTAGACGAGGAATACATAAAACTTCGCCAATCATATTATATCTTACCATGAAAAATAGAAATGAGATGCGATATCGCGTTTTAAGAAGCATTAGAACTCTATTGCTACGATACCTAGACATCTGCATACGCTATTTCCTAGCAGGGAAGTGTCGCATTTACATTTATTTGAAGTGTAGACGAGGAAGACATGACACTTCGCAAATCATATTATATCTTACCATGAAACATAGAAATGAGATGCGATATCGCGTTTTAAGAAGCATTAGAAATCTATTGCTACGATACGTAGACATCTGCAGACGCTATTTCCTAGCAAGGAAGTGTCGCATTTACATTCATTTGAAGTGTAGACGAGGAGTACATAACACTTCGCAATGAATATTATATCTTATCATGAAACATAGATATGAGATGCAATATCTCGTTTTAAGAAGCATTTGAACTCTATTGCTTCGATACGCAGACATCTGTAAACGCTATTTCCTTGCAAGGAAGTGTCGCATTTACATTCATTTGAAGTGTAGACAAGGAATACATAACACTTCGCAAATCATATTATATCTTACCATGAAACATAGAAATGAGATGCGATATCGCGTTTTAAGAATCATAAGAACTCTATTGCTACGATACGTAGACATCTGCAAACGCTATTTCCTTGCAAGGATGTGTCGCATTTTCATTGTTCTGAAGTGAATACGAGGTATACATAACACTTTACAATGAATATTATATCTTATCATGCAACATAGTAATGAGATGCGATATCGCGTTTTAAGAAGCATTAGAACTCTATTGCTACGATACGTAGACATCTGCAAACGCTATTTCCTTGCAAGTAAGTGTCGCATTTACATTCATTTGAATCGTAGACGAGGAATGCATAACACTTCGCAATGAATATTGTATCTTATCATGAAACACAGATATGGGATGCAATATCTCGTTTTAAGAAGCATTTGAACTCTATTGCTTCGATACGTAGACATCTGCAAACGCTATTTCCTTGCAAGGAAGTGTCGCATTTACATTCTTTTGAAGTGAATAATAGGTATACATAACACTTCGCAATGAATACTATACCTTGTTATGAAACGTAGAAATGAGATGCAATATCTCGTTTTAAGAAGCATTTGAACTCTATTGCTTCGTTACGTAGACATCTGCAAACACTATTTCCTAGCAAGGAAGTGTCGCATTCACATTCATTTGAAGTGTAGACGAGGAATACATAACACTTCGCAAATCATATTATATCTTACCATGAAACATAGAAATGAGATGCGATATCGCGTATTAAGAAGCATTAGAACTCTATTGCTACGATACCTAGACATCTTCAGACGCTATTTCCTAGCAAGGAAGTGTCGCATTTACATTCATTTGAATCGTAGACGAGGAATGCATAACACTTCGCAATGAATATTATATCTTACCATGAAACATAGAAATGAGATGCGATATCGCGTTTTAAAAAGCATTAGAAATCTATTGCAACGATACGTAGACATCTGCAAACGCTATTTCCTTGCAAGGAAGTGTCGCATTTACATTCATTTGAAGTGTAGACGAGGAATACATAACACTTCGCAAATCATATTATATCTTACCATGAAACATAGAAATGAGATGCGATATCGCGTTTTAAGAATCATAAGAACTCTATTGCTACGATACGTAGACATCTGCAAACGCTATTTCCTAGCAGGGAAGTGTCGCATTTACATCCATTTGAATCGTAGACGAGGAATGCATAACACTTCGCAATGAATATTATATCCTATCATGAAACATAGATATGAGATGCAATATCATGTTTTAAGAAGCATTTGAACTCTATTGCTTCGATACGCAGACATCTGCAAACGCTATTTCCTTGCAAGGAAGTGTCGCATTCACATTCACTTGAAGTGTAGACGAGGAATACATAACACTTCGCAAATCATATTATATCTTACCATGAAAAATAGAAATGAGATGCGATATCGCGTTTTAAGAAGCATTAGAACTCTATTGCTACGATACCTAGACATCTGCATACGCTATTTCCTAGCAGGGAAGTGTCGCATTTACATTTATTTGAACTGTAGACGAGGAAGACATGACACTTCGCAAATCATATTATATCTTACCATGAAACATAGAAATGAGACGCGATATCGCGTTTTAAGAAGCATTAGAAATCTATTGCTACGATACGTAGACATCTGCAAACGCTATTTCCTTGCAAGGATGTGTCGCATTTACATTCTTCTGAAGTGAATACGAGGTATACATAACACTTTACAATGAATATTATATCTTATCATGAGCATAGTAATGAGATGCGATATCGCGTTTTAAGAAGCATTAGAACTCTATTGCTACGATACGTAGACATCTGCAAACGATATTTCCTAGCAAGGAAGTGTCGCATTTACGTCCATTTCAGTCGTAGACGAGGAATACATAACACTTCGCAATGAATATTATATCTTATCATGAAACATAGTGTCACGTCCTGGCGAACAAATTATTCGTATCCCAGGAGGCTGAATGACACAAGCCTTTTAGTCGCGAATTCGGTCCGGTATAAAACGCGTATGACCGGGTCCGTCGAATCTGGCAAGACGCAGGCACCGTAAACTATCGCGAACGCGTGTAAGGAGGGATTTTACTTACCTTTCGCTGATTTCCCTCTTCTGTTTTCAGATGTGGCGATCGTCGAGGGTCGTTCTCGGGGAAGGAGTCGGCGTACGGCTGGCTGGAATCGGGGTTGTGACGGTGGAAGCTGCGATGAATGTCGCCGTCCGTCGATGAACGAAGAATTCTGGCGTTTTACCAACGTATTCCGCACGAGATAATGGATTAAATTCTTCCTCCCGGCGCGAAGAGTTCGTTTATAAACACCCAAATTGTTACGAACTTGGAAGAATTTGTATTAAAATATAATTGAATTTAGAAATGGAGTTGGGATGAACTAGAACTTGATGTGGTAGAGAAATAATAAAGTATACTCTAAATCAAAGAGTACAAGAACAATTATTTCTAAGTATTAAGACTAGGTTAACTATGAATTAGGAATTAGAACAAAGACTTTAGAACTAGGAACCTCATCGAGGCTGCGCGACGGCCCTAAGGCGCGACTTGGAAGAGACTTGGAATTAGAAGTGCCCGAAGGCGAGATAGAACTGTCTTTGACTGTCTGTAATTGACTGCATCTCCCAAGATGCGTCTGCGACCTCCTCGACTCTCGGAGCGCTTCGGTCGCGTGCGAACGTAGGTGGGAGTATGTGGACGCCCGAGTGGGGTCTCGGCGTTGCGTCGTGGGGTTAGCGGCGCGTGCCGCAGTGGCGGTCGCGATCTCGCGCGTCGCGGCTTACTTAATTAGCGCAACTTATGAATATAGAGGTACAAGTATGAAATTAGAAATTACGCCTTAAATGTAAAATGTGTGTTGTTTGTGTCGTTATAAAGTTGTGTCGTGTAAATTCTATGAGCTAGGAATACAGAGCTTAGAATGTAGGAGTATATATATAATGTTAATTAATAATCTTAGAAATATTATTTTGGGCATGGCAGATCTGGGATGGTGAAATCGTAGAGTCCTTTGTACGGTGAGGGTTCCCGTCGTCGGATCTCGTAGAGGTTGATTCTCCTGGTACGTCCCTGGAGTGAGCGAGAGGGCGAGTTTCCCTGCAGGTAAGAGTGAGACGGTGGGTGGCTCCTTGAGTGAGAGCGAGACAGCGCACATGGTCCTTGGTGCGAGCGAGATGGCGCACGAGGTCCTCGGTGCGAGTGGGACAGAGTGTGTTGCCCTTGGAGCGAGAGAGGTGGCGAACACATCTGCGGGTGCGAGTGAAACGGAGGGTAGGTCCCTTGGAGTGAGAGAGACGGCGAGCACCTCTGCGGGTGCGAGTGAGACGGAGGGTATGTCCCTTGGAGTGAGAGAGACGGCGAGCACCTCTGCGGGTGCGAGCGAGTCGATGGTCGTAGCCCTTGGCCTGAGTGAGACGGCGAGTTGCGCCTGGGTGTTGCCTGTGGTGCAGGCGCGTGAGGGTGGTTGCTGTGGTGCGTTGAGAGGGTGGCAGGCGGCACGCCTGACGTCACAATAGATATGAGATGCAATATCTCGTTTTAAGAAGCATTTGAACTCTATTGCTTCGATACGTAGACATCTGCAAACGCTATTTCCTTGCAAGGAAGCGTCGCATTTACATTCTTCTGAAGTGAATACGAGGTATACATAACACTTTACAATGAATATTATATCTTATCATGCAACATAGTAATGAGAAGCGATATCTCGTTTTAAGAAGCATTTGAACTCTATTGCTTCGTTACGTAGACATCTGCAAACGCTATTTCCTTGCAAGGAAGTGTCGCATTTACATTCTTCTGACGTGAATACGAGGTATACATAGCACTTTACAATGAATATTATATCTTATCATGCAACATAGTAATGAGAAGCGATATCTCGTTTTAAGAAGCATTTGAACGCTATTGCTTCATTACGTAGACATCTGCAAACGCTATTTCCTTGCAAGGAAGTGTCGCATTTACATTCTTCTGACGTGAATACGAGATATACATAACACTTTACAATGAGTATTATATCTTATCATGCAACATAGTAATGAGAAGCGATATCGCGTTTTAAGAAGCATTAAAACTCTATTGCTACGATACGTAGACATCTGCAAACGCTATTTCCTAGCAAGGAAGTGTCGCATTTACATTCATTTGAATCGTAGACGAGGAATGCATAACACTTCGCAATGAATATTATATCTTATCATGAAACATAGATATGAGATGCAATATCTCGTTTTAAGAAGCATTTGAACTCTATTGCTTCGATACGTAGACATCTGCAAACCCTATTTTCTTGCAAGGAAGTGTCGCATTTGCATTCTTCTGAAGTGAATACGAGGTATACATAACACTTTACAATGAATTTTATATCCTATCATGCAACATAGAAATGAGATGCGATATCGCGTATTAAGGAGTATTAGAACTCTATTGCTTCGATACGGAGACATCTGCAAACGCTATTTCCTAGCAAGGACGTGTCGCATTTACATTCTTTTTAAGTGAATACGAGGTATACATGACACTTCTAATGAATATTATATCTTATCATGAAACATAGAACTGAGATGCGATGTAACGTTTTAAGAAGCATTAGAAATCTATTGCTTCGATACGTGGACATCTGGAAACGATATTTCGTAGCAAGAAAGTGTGGCATTTACATTCCTTTGCAGTGCAGACGAGGTATAGATAACACTTCGCAATGAATATTATTTCTTATAGTGAAACATAGACCTGAGATGTGATATCGCGTTTAAAGTAGCATTAGAAAACTAATGCTTCGATACGTAGGCATCTACAAACGCTATTTCCTAGCAAGGAAGTGCCGCATTTACATTCATTTGAAGTGTATGCGAGGTATACATAACACTTCGGAATGAAAATTATATCTTACCATGAAACATAGAAATGAAATGCTATATCGCGTTTTGAGAAGCAGTAGAACTCTATTGCCACGATACGGTGACATCTGCCAACGCTATTTCCTAGCAAGGAAGTGTGGCAATTACATCCTTTGGGATTTGTAGACGAGGTAAACATAACACATTGCAATGAATATTATATTATATCATGAGTCATGGGAATGAAAAGCGATATCGCGTTTGAAGAAGCATTAGAACTCCATTGCTTCGATACGTAGATATCTGGAAACGCATTTCCTAGTAAGGATGTGTGGCACTTTCATTCGTTTGAAGTGTTCACGAGGTATACATAAATGTTCGCACTGAATATTATATCTTATCACGGAGCAGGAATGACATGCGGTATCGCTTTTTAAGAAGCACTAGAACTCTATTGCTTCAGATAGTCTACTTGATAAGTAGACATCTGGAAAGGCATTTCCTAGCAAGGATGTGTGGAATTTACACTCTTTTAAGGTGTGGACGAGGTATACGTAATTATTCGCAATTTATATTATATCTTATCATGAAACGTAGAATTGACATGTGATATCGCGTTATAAGAAACATTAAAACTCCATTGCTTCGATACATAGACATCTGGAAATGCTATTTTCTAGCAACGAAGTGTGGCATTTTCATTCTTTTGAAGTGTAGACGGGGTATACGTATCACTTCGCAATGTGTATTATATCTTATCATGAACATTGAATTGAGATGCGATATCTCGTTTTAAGAAGCATTTGAACTCTATCCCTACGATACGTAGACATCTGCAAACGCTATTTCCTAGCAAGGAAGTGTCGCATTTACATTCATTTGAATCGTAGATGAGGAATGCGTAACACTTCGCAATGAATATTATATCTTATCATGAAACATAGATATGAGATGCGATATTTCGTTTTAAGAAGCATTTGAACTCTATTGCTTCCATCAGTAGACATCTGGAGACGCTATTTCCTAGCATAGAAGTGCCGCATTGTCTTTTGATTTGTAGACGAGGTATACATAGCACTTGGCAATGAATATTATATCTTATCATGAAACATAGAAATGAGATGCGATACCGAGTATACAGAAGGATTAGATCACTATTGCTTCGATACGTAGTGATCTGGAATCTCTATTTCCTAGTATGGAAGTGTGGCGTTTACATTCTATTGAAGTGTAGAGGAGATATACATAACACTTCGGAACGAATACCATATATTATCATGAAATATAGAAATGAGATGCGATATCGCGTTTTAAGGAGCCTTAGAAGCCTATTGCTGCGATACGTAGACATCTGCAAACGCTACTTCCTAGCAAGTATGTGTCGCATTTACATTCTTTTGAAGTGAATACGAGGTATACATGAGACTTCGCAATGAATATTATATCTTATCATGAAACATAGAAATGAGATGCGATAGCGCGTTTTAAGAAGCATGAGAACTCTATTGCTTCGATACGTAGACATCTGGAAACGCTATTTCCTAGCAAGGAAGTGTGGCAGATACATTCTTTGGATGTGTAGACGAGGTATACATAACGCACTGCATTGAATATTACATCTTATCATAAGACATTGAAATGAGATGCGATATAGCGTTTTATGAAGAATTAGAATTCTACTGGCTCGATACGTAGACATCTGGAAACGCGATTCCGTCGCAAGGGTCCGTTGAATCGTAAACGAGATGTACATAACCCGTTGTATTGTATATTACAACTTATCATGAGACATAAAAGTGAGATGCGATATCGCGTTTTACGAATCATAAGATCTCCATTGCTTCAATACGTAGACATTTAGAAACGCTGCCGTAGCAAGAAAGTGAGGGATATACATTCTTTCGAAGTGTTCACGAGATATACATAATGCGTTGCATTCATATTACATTTTATCATGAGCCATAAAAAGGAGATGCGATATCGTGTTTTATGAAGAAATAGAATTCTATTGCTTCGGAACGTAGACATCTAGAATCGCTATTCCGAAGCGTGGAAGAGTGTGATTTACATTCTTCTGAAATGTGGGCGAGGAATACATAACCCGTTGCATTTAATATTACATCTTACGATTAGACATAGAAACGAGATGCGATATCGCGTATTATGAAGTATTAGAACTCTATTTCCTCGAAGCCTAGATGTTCAGAAACGCTATTCCGTAGCAAGGAAGTGTAGCAGTTATATTCTTTTAAAGAGGTGTTGAGATATACACAACACATTCCGTTGAATATTACATCTTATCATGATACATAGAAATGAGATGCGATATCGCGTTTTATGAAGTGTAGAACTCTATTGCTTCGATACGGAAGCATCTAGAATCGCTATTCCGTTTCAAGGACGTATGGCATTTACTTTCCTTTGAAGTGTAGGCGAGCTATACATAACGCGTTACATTGAATATTACATCTTATCATGAGAAATGGAAGTGGGATATGATATCGCGATCTATGATACATTAGAACTCCATTGCTTCGATTCCGATACATCTAGAAACGCGATTCCGTAGTAAGGATAAGTTACATTTAAATTCTATTGAAGAGTAGACGAGATATACTTAATGTAATATTCAATGCAACGTGTTATTTGTATCTCGTCAACACATCAAAAGAATGTTAATGCCATGCTTCCTAGCTACGGCATTGCGTTTCTAGATGTATCAGGATCGAAGCAATAGAGTTCTTATTCTTCATAAAACGCGATATCGCATCTTATTCCTGTGTCTCATGATAAGATGTAATATTCAATGCAGCGCGTTATGTATATCTCGTCAACATTTCAAAAGAATGTAAAGCCCACACTTCCTCACTACGATATAGCGTCTCTAGATGTCTACGTATCGAAGCAATAGAATTCTAATGCTTCATGAAACGCTATATCGCATCTCTATGTCTCATGAAAGATGTTATTCAATAAACGTGTTAATTATTTCTCCAGAACACCTCAATAGTATGTAAACCCAACACTTCTATGCGATGGAATGGCGATTTAAAATGTCTACACATCAAAGCATTAGAGTTCTAATGCTTCACAAAACGCGATATAGCATCTCAGTTCTATGTTACATGATATGATGTAATTCAATGCAACGCGGCATGTATATCTCGTCAACTCTTCAAACGAATGTTAACTTCACACTTCCTTTCGACGGAATATCGTTTATGGATGTCAACGTATCGAAGCATTACTGTTCTTGTTCCTCATAAAACGCGATATCGCATCTCATTTCTATGTTTCACGATAAGATGTAATTCCTTGCAACGCATTATGTATATCTGGTCAATAGTTCAGGAACATATAGGTTACACACTCCCTTGCGACGGAATAGCGTTTCTACTTGTCTACGTATCGAAGCAATACGGCTATAGTTCCTCATAAAACTCGATATCGCATCTCATTTCTACGTTTCATGGTAACATGTAATATTCAAAGCAACGCGTTATGTATATCTCGTTCACATTTCAAAAAGATGTAATTGCCACACCTCCATAATACGGAATAGCGTTTCTAGATGTGTACGTATCGGAGCGATAGAGTTCTAATTCTACATAAAAAACGAAATCGCAAATCATTTCTACGTTTCATGATAAGATGTAACTCAATTTAACGATTTAATTACATCTCTTCTACACTTCATTAGAATGTAAACACCACGCTTCGTTGCTACGGAGTAGCGTTTCTAGATGTTTACGTATCGAAGCAATAGTATTTTAATGCTTCATTAAACGCGAAGTCGCATCTCATTTTTATGTCTGATGATAAGGAGTAATGTTACGTCTCGCGTCGCGGATAACTAACCGTTGGCCGGACGCAGCCACAAACCGGTCGACTCGTACAATTGCGCCGAAGTCCGGGTTCTTTTTGCTCGCGAAGCATGGATCGAAAAGGCACGGACAAGGATAAGAAAACGTCGACTTACATTTGGTGTCTTGATAGCTGCTAATATTCGATATCCTTGTTGCAGGCTTCGTCTTCGTTCCGGATCGTCCTCGGGTATGGTCCCTGCGTACGGGCTGTGAGGCGGAATCATCAACGAGACGAATAACCAGGTAAGATGCTCTTCAGTGCGGATCGGCGATGGATGCGGCGATGCGGGACGGCTGTTCGGCCGGTGTGCAGCGAAAGGAGAGACGATGCAATGATATATGTATGAGTCGACGGTTGCACCAATGTATTTGCGCACCAGTGAACGTAAGAAGTTTTTCCTTCTCGCGTGGCGAGTTCGTGTGGGTGTACCGGAACGGCGCATTCGAGTCGGATTCCAATCGTCCAGATACGGGTCCACTAAGCGGTGGTCCGCTCTAGCTTACCGCTCCAAGAATATAGAAAATCGACGTGTGTCTTTGCTATAGTCTCGCTGTGGGTCGTTGTAGCTAAGCGGTGGTCCGCTATAACTGGTCGATTGCCGAGTTTGACTAAAGGTCAGAGCCCGTGAAAGATCTCGAAGACGCGTGAACTCGTGGAAGACTTCGTAATAAATGAATTTATAATTATAGTAAGACAAGGAATGTTTAGAATAATGAAAAGTGTAAGAACTGGTGAAATAATGTATTATCTAAATAAAACTAAGCTTACACTGTTACTTCCCTATACTAAGGTTGAGTAAGTACTAGGATTCGATGATTTTAGAATATAATTAGAGTTAGAAATGGAAACTTGAATTGAATTAGAGTTTGAGTTGGAATAGTCGAAATCGGTTTCAATTAGAGTTCAGAATTGAGAGAGCTCCTCAGGCTTGGAGCGGATGACTCGAACTGCACTTTCAGCTCGCGGACTCGCGACCTCATCGGATCGCGTGACACGCGAGTCGCGGGGCGCCAGAGTGGGGCGGACTCGCGGCCCGCGGAGTGGAATGGACGGTCGTGGTAGGGCGCGCGCATTCGGCGTGAGCCACGAGCGTCTGGCGCACGTCGGGCGCTTTGCTTATTTCCTATTTCGGTTAAATACGCACTTAAAATTAGGATTACACGTGAGATGTCTTATGCTAGCTTGTGTGTGCTGTGCCATGTATGTACATCGAGTGCAGTGTGCATAAAATCGAGGATTTGCATAATTTTAGTTAGAACAGTATGTAAAGTACGGGTTACGGTTGCCTAACGACGGGATACTCCTCATAGTACGTGCAATGGTACTCGTGCGGAGGCTGTAGCTCCCTCGTGCTTCTGACAGGTACGCGTTGTGACGCGATCGTGTGGTCCAACTCCACTGGTGCGAGTGTGGCTGCCTTAGAAAGCGATCGGTCTGCGTTACCGTGTATCGGCATGCTCGTCTCTGCAATGGCGGCCGGCGGTGTGTGCCACTTTGCCGGGGGGTGTAGGAGGTACCGTAAGGTTTGGCGGACGTCACAGTAATATCAATGCAACGCGTTATGTATATCTTGTCAACACGGGTTCCAGAACCTGGGTGTCCAGGATGTACCCATCCCCACCTCCACGCGGTGGAACCTGGGCGCCGGGCTTGCCCGGTGGCTAACGGGGCTCTGGGGCTACAATATCCAATCGAATTAATTTAAGACTCGGAGGTTTGGTGCATCAACGATTGCCCAAAATAGTCCGAATCCTTTTCGTAAAGCAAAATTGAATAGACTGAGCAGGCAGTCTGGAGCATCTATAAATTTGGCCAAACTGATGCTTAATAATTCAAAAAGGGTCAGAGTGAGCGTGTTCGCGTACACGTAGCGAGTTCGCCTCCCCGAGGTTCCCCGTGGGTGCTCCGGCGGTTAGGATTCGTCCTCTCCGACGGAGTAGCTGAAGGACTCGCCCGGTGGGAAAGGCGCCCCGGCACATCTGGATTTTTCCATCGCCCGTTTCAGTGAGGTGGGAGTACCCTGGGAGGTAGAGGCTCGATTCCGTCGCGTATACCCGTCTGGGTGAGGAAGCACGCCTGATCACCGTCCTGGTGTAGGGCAGACAATAAATATCTTGTCAACACGGGTTCCAGAACCTGGGTGTCCAGGAAGTACCCATCCCCATCTCCCCGTGGTGGAACCTGGGCGTCAGGCTTGCCCGGCGACTAACGGGGCACTGGAGTTATTGAACAAAACTGCAACTCGGGGGTTTGGTGCATTATTAAATTCCCCAAGCTAGTCCGAGCCACATTCATAGAGTAAAATTGAATAAGACTGAGGCTGGCAGTCTGGATCATCAACAAATTTGGCCAAACTGATCCATCTTAATTCAAAAAAGGTCGGAGTGAACGTGCTCGCGTACACGTAGTGAGTTCGCCTTCCCGAGGTTCCCCGTGCGTACTCCGGCAGTTGGGAATCGTCCCATCCGACGCAGTAGCTGAAGGAATCACCAGCGGGAAAGGGGCCGCGGCACATCTGGATTTTTCCATCGCCCGTTTCAGTGCGGTGGGTATAACTGGGAGGTAAATGGTAGATTCCGTTTCTGTATATCCGTCCGGGTGAGGAAGCACGCCCGATTGCCGTCCTGGTACAGGGCAGATAATATCATGTCAACACGTCAAAAGAATGTAAAGCCCACACTTCTCTCCTACGGAATAGCGTTTTAGATGTGCACATATCGAAGTATTAGAATTCTAATGCTTCATGAAACGCGATATCGCATCTCACTTCTACGTCTCATGATGAAATGTAATATACAAAGCAACGCGTTATGTATATCTCGTATACACTTCAAAGGAATGTAAATCGCACACTACATTGCGATGAAATAGCGTTTCTAGATGTCTACGTATCGAGATATGAGCTGCAATATCGCATTTTATGAAGCATTAGAACTCTATTGCTTCGAAACGTAGACATCTAAAAGCGCTGTTCCATAGCGGGGATGTGCGGCATTTACATTCATTAGTTGTGTAGATGAGATATACGTATCGTGTTGCATTCCTATTACATCTTATCATGCGGCATTGAAATATGATGCGACATCGCGTTGCATGAAATATTCGTAATCTAATTCTTCTAAAGAAGAGTAGCAGATGAGTATATTGCATTGCATAGGGCATTACTACTTACTTGCTTTGAAACGTTGGAGTGAAATGTGTCATCGTGATACATGAATCGTTAGAACTCCATTTCTTCGATACTTACGAATCCCATGAATCCTAAGGTTTCATGAAATGTGATGGTGTTTCATTGTGTCTGCGTGCCAATGCATGAGAGTTCTAATGCTTCATGCAACGCGGGAGCCAATCTCAGTTGAGCGTTTCAAGGTAAGTTATCTGAAATGTTCTATGCATTGCATTACACTTATCTGCATCTGCTTTTGACAGGAATGTGAGTTGTACAAATTCATGCAATGGGATAGCGCTTCAAAGTGTAATGTCATGCGTAGCTCCTGCCACCCATTCTACCCATTAGCCTTCTCGCACTTCCATCATCCACTCCTGGATTCAGGGAACCTGCCGTGCTCGCATACAGCGCCGGCAATTGCAGCGTTCGCGCGCGCACACCTGCACGTGCTCACACGCACCAAATACCGCTGTGTCACTCGAACTGACCGACCGGTACACATGGCTCGTACACACTAAGCATCGCTGTTTCAATCTCACCGGCGAGGACTACTGTCTCACTCCCACTGTCGAGTATATCTGCGTTCGGACTAACGACGAACACCCTTGTCTACCTTGCACCAGTGATTTCGTCCTGCTAAAAGGCGCAGTCGCAGCCCATCACCTCAATGGGAATTCTTTCAATTCAGGGAGCCGACTTTAGTAGAACCTTTTTTTTTTTCTTTTAACGTGGGGGAATCCTCATGGATCCCCCGGAGCTGGGGAACTCCGGGGGTATGCCGGACTCTTACCGGCTAAAACCCCACGGTGACCTTCCTCGGCGCTGCTGGGAGGGGACCGGCAACTCTGGATGAGCACGTTCGGTCCCCTCCCGCGCCGGGGTCCTCCATGGTGACTGGAGGACCCCCTTCCCGGAGGGGAGTGTGATCGACGAGACACACTGCCCCGTCCGAGGTAATGAGCGATGGCTGGGTCACGCAGCCACCGCTCCCGCCCCGGAGAACGCGTGCAATGATCGGTACGATCCCCCAATCATACCGACCGCGCCCCCCGGACGACGCCCGTGCAAAGACGTGGGGCATGACCAAATAGTCCACCCCACACGGGCACATCGTCGACGCTTCGGGCCAGGCTTGGCCCGGAGTAACTGGGTGCCCTGGGTGCGTTAGACCCGATACAACGACCCGACAAATGCCCAGTCGTGGACCCTAAGGCACTTTAGCAGAACCTGTATTCTACTTTTAAGCCTCTTACACACACACACACACACACGCGCGCGCGCGCACACACATATATCCGGACTAATGTATTGCTGCATATATGAATTCTTAAATCCAAGTTACACACGTTAAGAATCCAACACGCGAACAACACACGCGTAACTCTAAGTTCATGCTATACTTACTTCATTATACAATTTCATAAGTTAAACGCGAAAGACGCGCCGCTAGTCCCACCACGATACGCGAGTCCACACTCGCTGGACCACATGCTTTCATGATTTTTCAAGTAAATGTTTCCAACCGGTGTAAATATTAATACATATTTTATATTTTAGTTAATTCTAAATACAATATCTCCTTAAGATACTCCATTACATCTAAAATCCTATCTAATTTCATATCATTACATGATGTTTTAATTAAATATTTGAAATTGGTTTATATAATTACATTTATCATATATTTTAGTCACTTAAATATAGATCATCCCCTCTAAATAAAAATAAATATCTATATATTATATAAGTCGATCATTTATTTGTATCGTTCGAGTTCGCTGTCTTTCCAACGAGGCTTGCAAATCCCTCTACGTTATTCTTGTAATTCGTACTTTAGAAGGTATGTAGTACGTATTGATGGTTCAACGCTGAAAATATCTCAAGCACTTCTGCTATACTCAATTTAGCGTATATGCAACCTCCTGTCAACGTTATATCTATTTTTTATCTGTTTCGGTTCTTAAAGTATGTATAGCCTTCTTTCGGATTGGTCGTGATTAGATCGTTTCTTAGAGCCATTTTGATGATCTTTTCCTCTCTATGGTTGTTCGTCTTACTACCCCAGATTACCGATTTTTCGTTCAGGTCACCCCACGATTATTATTCTGTTTCCTTTCTCTCCCTTTTCCATGTTATCCTCAGCTTGGTTTATATATTCTTCGATTTCTTTCCGTTCCTGTTAAGCGAGAAGTAGCAGCTTATAGATTTTGTTCCTTCGACCATTGCATGAACGATTCCGGTCGAGGAATATGTGGTGCCATATGTGAAACATTTTCGATTAACACCGGTTATCCATATCGCAGCGTCACCGTTCTCGTCTTGCAGTCAGTATTCTTCCATTCTGTGTGCTTCCGATATTATTACCACGTCTGTCTCTTCAATTATTCGCATTTGCTGCATGATATTTCGCGAGATTCGGCATCTGTTCAGATAGATTTGTAGGATTTTCAATTCCATATTCGTTTCTCCTTCTTTTCTATCAACGCCTTTCTGTAGGCCGGACAATTAAAGCTCTGATAACGTGACTGATGTATGGATTCCTTCTTCCTTCCTCGCTGCAGATGATACATTTCGGTTTATTCGCGATACAACCGATCATCGTATAAATCTGAGATCCGCGTCTTCTGCAGATTCCCTTATTATCTTTGACTTCTTCGTAATTTCTACCGATATGTCCCACATTATGGCATTTGAAGCATCTCTCTATTCTCGGTAGCACTTTGCAGAGACAAGGTGTTAATGGTATTCTGAGTCGTTTGACCTTTTCCAGCTCTTTACTGTATTCCTGCCCAAATTCAGCTAACGCGACTCGATTGACTCTCCACGTTTGTTTTAACAACTTGACGTTTATACCGCTATCCTTTCCTTCGATTATTTTCAGTGTTCGTTTTATGTAATCATTCATTTCTTCTCTGGTCACCTAACGGGTATATGTCCCTTAGTTGGAGCATTATACTCGCACTCGTATGATTTTCTTCGAATTCTTTTTCTAGAGTTCCTTTTATCTACTTTATTATGTTCTCTATACCTGTTTTCCTGTTAAATTCTAGGATTATATCTCCCGCTCTCGATTTTCTTGCGTCATCTTTTCGTATATCTGTCGTTTCTCCTGCTTCTCCTCATCCCGTTGTTTGTCCTCGAATGCTTATTGCTCCTTCAATTGCTTCAATTTTCCCTGTACCGTTCGCCACTAGTTCGATCAAGTGTTCGATCTCAGTTTTTTTATATGCCTGATGTTTCCCATTAACGTTTTCTAATATGTCATTACCTTCGTCGTATCCTCGCTCATAATATCTATCATTACGTCTGATGTGTGACTGCCTATTCTTCTATGTGAAAGTGAGGACGTTATTCTCATCGGTAGCTTCTCCATTATCCTGATCTTTCTTTTTGGTTCCCTTACTTCGGCTCCTGATGCTTCTCCTTTCGTGCCTGTGTTTTCCGAGGCTTTCTTTTTCTCCTCTATATTTTCCTATCCTTTGCTGTCATCAACAGCGAGCTCCGAACTGCCTGCCCAACAATTAATTTTCTACCAGGACCCGATGGGACTGATTCCGAAACGCGAGCCAGCAGCACCTTTCGTGGGTGTTAGGGGGGGCTGCAGGCTCCCCACCATCCTACTGCCTGCCCTGATGTGGACGAGGAACGCAGGGCCACTTGAACCGCGACCAGCATCTATCTTATACCCTAACCGATTCGTAGTCGAGTTTTCCATTAAGCTTGCCGGAATCAATGATATTGATTCGTACAATCTAAAGTATTATTTTCTTTTTAAGTTTCTCGATATTTTTATTTTCTCTCGCGATATCGTCTATTTCGTTGTGCCTTGCCCTCGGGACGGTATGGTATATAATCTGTTGTTTGATATTTGTAGGATTTCCTCTTAATAAATGCAATGTTTTCACAGATCTTCTTTTTCTTTCTCTTTAGTTACGTTGTTGTTATTTTATATTCTCTATCCTCCACATTTCCTCTCTGCACCATCCCAGATCCGGCGTCGTACGATTACTTCATGATGGCGTCCCGTTCTCGCTACCCCGAGATCGAGTGTTCTTCCTTGCATCCGTTGATTTGTATATGTCACACATTGGAGAATATTTCCGCTTATTCTTTGTATTTTTCGAATTACGTTTTGGTTAGATGTATATTGGATATGCGTCGAAATATCTGATTTCCGTACGATTTGTTAGTAAAGTTTTATTCTTTTCGGACTGTTTGTTTTCATTTAGCCGAAGGCGTTCCTGTATTCAATGCGGACCCACTCCGATTGAACCCGTCGATTATTATATTATATTACGTGAATAAACGTTCAATCGGAGCGGATTTCTGCCACTCCGTAACTGCGGACTGTCTTACTGCATAGCTTCTTTCATGGGAATGTTGCGGAGGCTGCTTCCGTCCCGAGATGGAAGTGTGATTGTGTTAGATTTAGTTAGGTTACGCTAAGTTAGGATAGGTTGAAATATGTTTGGGTATATTTGTAGATTGCTCAGTTATGTTGGGTCAGATTTAAGAAAGAGTAGGTTCGATTTCTTTATGTTTAAGGAAGGTAATGTTAGATTGTGTGAGGTTGACTTAGATTTGGGTGCAGGCAGGGTAAGTCACCTTAGGTGTAATTGAGGTTAGCTTGGTTTAAATTAAGTTTCGAGGATGTTAGATTAAGTTAAGCCAAGTAAGAGATGGATAACCGATAGCTGGCAATGCCATTCTTCGATAGTTCTCGAATTCCCGACTATTGGCAATACCAGCCGTTATTATATCATAAGTTATCAACCGCAGTCATTACCCACTGTCGATATATCGTAAGTTACCGACCGCAGGCAACACCAGTCTTTGATAAGTCTTGAATTGCCTACTATTGGTTGCACCAGCTGTATGTGTAAGCATGCGCTATCGACTGTTGGTAACACCAGTCGTCGACAATTTATGGATCATTAAGCACAAGCAGCACCACCCGTCGGTCGATTGTGAGTAACCGACCACCAGCAGCACCATCCATCGGTAACTTATAAGTTATTCTTAATGGGAACATCCATCCATAGGCATGTATTGATTCGTTTCGCCATCTCTTCAATCTGTGCTGAAACAGAATTGCGAACAGCTTGAGCAGTTTTCACAGAGATGACTTCACCGGTCTGGCAACAACGGGTGCCACATATAGGTTCTCACAAAACCATTTGCCACGCAACTCAGTGCTGAAAGGGTTAATAATGCTAGCGCTATTTCTTTAACCAGGCATAGAATCCATAGGTATGAAAAATTATGTCCTGGTGAATAATATCAATTTTAGAGGACCATTTCTAATGTAAGTATAAGAGTTCTGTTTTAGTTGTAGAAATAAAATTCTCTGATATGACACTATACTTATTTTCAGATCCAAAGTATCCTTACCATGTTTAAAGAAAGGTACAAATCCTCATATAGTAAACATCAGCCCATCACTAAGTATAAAAATTAAACGAATATGGTTTCAAACTCGTGTCGATTGTATAATATCCAAGTTTGGAATGTTAATGGATGGACTGATGAATATGAAAATGATGGTATTGCTGTGAATGCACTCTTGTCGAAGACTGTAGTAACTTATATATATTTCTAATTTCATTGTTAAGAAAAATAATTCTCTCAATTTGAGATTGCCTTACGCACGCGTTGTTTCAGGTATACATATGGCTGCAATAGAGAGTTCATTGATTCAGAATCACAAAATTATAGTGGGAAGCTAAAAATAATGTGTGATGCAATGTACGCTTTTGTTTTACAAAGACAGTAAATCTGTTACTACTTAATCTTTAATGGATGAGGCAATATTAAAAAACTGAAGGAATGTCAGATTTTACCCATTATGCATATAATCCAGGTGTGAATAATTAACTAAAGGTTTACAATTAATACATGAACGTATAATATATATTTTAGTAAACAAATCAATTTATTCTATAGAATACAAATATTATTGATCAGATAAATTGTTGCCTGATTCCTTCCTAGAGGAGAATTTGAAACAGATAGATTTGGATAATTATATATAACAATTGAAAAGAACGAACAAATTATACAGATAATTGAGAGGAAAAGATCATGCAAGTATCAATCGTCATCCAAACTAATTTAAACAGCGAGTTTGTTAACAAAACTGTAAGCTCAAATACTATATTGTTCATTATGGTAAAAAAAAATGTATTAGTCCTCGTACATTACAGTACATCATAGATCAGTCCGATTAATTGCCCAAGCAACCATAATTCAAGAGTTAATTAACATCACTTTTGCAAAAATTTACAATATGTAATTTTTGTAAATTTTAATGGCGACGAAGCTTGTACACTGTTTTTGGTTCTTAATAATGGTAAAAAAAGTGCGGCAGGGAGAGGAGAACCTAGTCAACCACTAGGTCCAACATTAAAAATGGATTCTCAAAATTTTCTCGCAATGTTTTCTCATAAAAAAAATATATCTTTTACGTTCAACTTAATTAGAAGTGCAAAATAATTTTACTAATAACATAATATTATATATCTTTCGGAGAATTAAAACTTGCATCGACAAAGCCGTAGTGGGAAAGTTGAAAATTAGCGGTGATCTACGATAACCAATGGAATTAGAGAAATTAATGGTCAATTTAAAGTCGAAACTTACTTTGAAAAATTAAATACCGTCTCCTTAAAATGAACCGACATATTAACTGATTAAGGGAAAGTTATTCCTACTTATAAAAATGTTCTTACACTTTCTAAACGTTTAATATGATAATATAAAATATTTAAAATATTAAAAAATCTAAAGTAAAATATATTTTTATGTATATACTATATTATATTTTGTAATACATTTTGTAACACTAAATGATAAAAATTAAATAAATTACGCTTGAATATATTTATTTATGTAGATTGAACTTTACACATACATTTATAATAAAATGAACATAATTATTCATGTTTAATATTTTCTTTGGAAACAATGAGCAAAGATATAAAGTACTTTGTTATTATAGTTCTAGCTGCTTCATAAGTTCCGAAAATGATAAAATAGACCAACGCCAGCAAAAAGTTTAATATCTCATAATTATTTTATAGTTGAAAGATTATTAAGCTTTATGCCTGAATGGATGCTTATATATAAGTATAACTGCCAAAATGAAATAACAGCAAAGTGATATTTACACACCTGAGTGCTGCAATTTTGACGTATTTAAATTTCTAATAACAGCATAAAAATGTTTATAATCTAATTATCAATTATAAATGGAATTCTACAATTTATCCATGTGATAGTCCTTTCTCTTTGTACGTATTCCCTAATACATACACAGTATCTTTAATCTTGATGGATTTCGCGCCCGCGCGTGTGTGTGTGTGTGTATGGTAGCACCTAAATACCACCTAATACCACCTAATAGGTTTCATACTTTCGATTCTAGTAAATCGAGTAAAATGGCATAAGAATTTCTGTAGAATATCAAGGAGATCTGAAGCTGCTATTGCATTGCGTACAGAATTTTTCACTGGAAGAATTTTTCTTCCAATTTGTCGACACCAGATTTATTTGAATTGTTCTTGTGTAGAAAATTAAAACTGAATGACATATCCCTTACCACAGCGCGTCGGTAACCACAATACCCAACAAATACAAGTTTACTTTATCTGAGATTAAGGTCTGCTTTCCTTGTTTCCATACTTCTTTACATGGCGTTACATTCTTAAGACTCTTTGTAAATTACAAAGAACAGAAGTGCTACATGGATTATAAAAGTGTAATAGTTTAATTTATATAATCTTGACCATTTTAAATCCGTTTACGTTGCTTTGCTTGTTGTATATGTTTATCACTTGGCGCTGAACCAACTACTACTACCATCATCCCTTTCTAAAATTTGGAAAATCCACCAGATCTAAGGAAACTTTGCTTAGGTTGCAAATGTGTTTTTAATGTATCCAGCAGAAATGAAATTACATTGACAGAAGTAGCAGCTAGTTCTCCACACCTATTTGAAACAATATTAAATAACCTTATTAAACAAGAATGTATTAAATGTGACTTGGACTTTTAAATTTGAATTTATAAATATCTAACATATAAATATGTTTTTCTTACTATTCATATCATTATACTTTCAGTGATTTATTATGTGCTGTGATTTGATATATTAACTGCTTGATTATATTTTACAACGAACCTTGCGTACCAAACTTTGCTTTTACTCCTGATAAGAGTGGATAATCCTTCGTTTTATATTCTTGTATCGCATTGGTTATAAAAGTATATGTTATTGTATTTATGCAGTCATGTATAATTATGTACATACAAATTCGCGATTAAGTAGCTATATGTTGAAATTCAATTCCGAATAATGCTCTAAAAAGCATCCCAGATAACAAAGGGCAAGATGGCGGCGACAACATACCGGCACTATATTGCCACTTCCGAGGAGAGTCAGCTGATCCATAGCCATCTGTGGCCGGATTCGTTAGCTAAAATGCCAGAACGTGTTACCAGCACTTTCTAAACAAGCATAACACGCCGTGTGAATCGCGCATTACCAGCACTATCGTGACACACGTGTCATCGCTCCATTCATGAATCTTTTCAGCAATGACGTAGGATCACAATTGGTAATGGGGAACCTGTGCTTTCATACAAATTAGAACCATTAGATGTCACGAGATGTTCAACATATGAGTACTGACAGACATTTTGATAGTCGCTTTCGTATATGTATACTTATTGAGAGAGTCGTATATATTTCTTTCAACCCGTCATAAACTAAAAATATAATTTATAACAACAATATTACTTACAAAATACAAATTCATGCTGTTACATCCCTAACTTCGCCTTGTGTAATTTCTTAAATGACATGCTGTCGTCGTATTTAATATAACCCTCAATTGCATGAATTTGTAACGATGAATTGAAGAAAATATATAAAAAATAAATGTATATATTTTTATGATGAAGTAATTAACGACTTTATGGAGGAATTCGCCGTATCGAGCCAGTTTATAGAAAATAATGAAATCGAGTTCTTATATCTTTGTTTCGTGCCAGTGTATCTATTTTGGAATCAAAATAAATAAATTGCTTAGTTTAATCATTTTTCATATTCCATTATAATGTTTATGGAAATAGCTTCCTCATTGGTAAATGTCAGCCTACGCCACTACCACGCTTGTAGCCATGGTGAGCTGATAGTGTCATTGCCACGGCCGTGTAACTCGTTTGCCATATCGCGGTGCATTAATAGTGCCGTGATACGTGTGTCGCCACAGTACTGAGAGTATGCCGTTACGAGAACTGAGTAGGGGCATTGTCTTTGCACAGTTCTGTCACGGAATTCGTTCCATCTGTTGTCCTTGGCGTGCCAATCGCTGGCTGCTTGGGATATTGTAATGCATGAGGCAGACTTGTTTCTTATCATCGTCAAGGAGATGGATTTTCATTTCCCCCTCTTTGGATTTTGTTAATTATTGCTTGGAATTTTTGCCGCTTCTGCATCTTTATGACCGCATTGTGGATTTAACTTATGCACGATCTCTTTGGTTTTCATCATTTGTTACATGTAACATTACATATGTAATGCACGTTTGTTATGTAATGCTCAGATTTATAATACTGAGATTCTTTTATTCTATGGTAAAGCAACTTATTCGATTAATATATTTATTAGGCATAGATATAAATAATTAGAAAAATGTGATTAAAATGGAATTAAATATGTTGTTGCAATTATATATTTAAGATCTGAAGGTGTAGATGCATGTGAGATCTCTGCGAACATAAGTAATTTGTAAGTAATACATTTTTCTTCGTTGAAATATTTGCCTTTCCATAGGATAGAACGTTTAGATATTATTGCCTGTTTTATATCCATTTCGGTCCAATTCTATTATAGCTTTTGAGCAGAAGTAATATTTATTATACCTGATTTTTGCAATAGTTTTTTATTTAACAGATTTTATAGACGTAGAAGCATCATTTGAGGGATGTATCGATCTACTTTGCAGTTCTATCGGTTTCTTTTTCTGCTCGCTACTTTCTATTCTCAGTTCCATATACTTATCCTTTATCACCATCATATATGTTGCGTAAGATTATAACAACTTTTTGTCTTTAAATTTTGAGGATATTTCAATTAAGTTTGCTTTGATTACAAAAACAGAAATTAAAAAAGAGTGACATGTACCATTTCTTGGAAACGTTGTATGGTAATTTGCATCTGACTCTTTTGAAAGGCACGTACTTTACTTAACGTTTGCAATGATTCAGTTAGCGCAGAAAATAAATATTCTACATTCTAAACTGTCCGCTCTTGTAATTGTAAGGCAAATACATTCATCTGTCGACATCGTGAACACTGTTTTTTGGCTAAATTCCAGAAAAACAAATATATTATAAGTATTATAATAAACATCGTAATATTAAATTTAACTTTGTTCATCGTTGCCTTTTTGGGTACATCCATAGCAATATACAGGGTTGCGCAGTGATAATTAGCACCTCAGATATTCTCGAAACAATAAGTTTCGTAGAAATTCTTGCTGATATGAAATTGTACCAAGGGCCTAGACGTTGATGAAAATAGTTTCTTTGTAAGTGGAGGTATGTTGGATATTTGAAGATCACCTTCATTTTTTAAAATGAAATGATATGTTCATTCTTGCACAATACGATAGAGTATTTCAAAACGAGTTTAACGACCTGTAACATGAAGCCATTAAAGGTTACAAGAAGTAAAGAAAGACGATAATGCTCACGGTTTTGATAGTAAATGAAACATACGTATTGCAAACAGTGGTGGAAGGAAGTGAGTAAACATTGTTCGAAGGGCATTTTGATAGTTTGCAGAATAAGTTAAACATGATAATATTGAAAAATCGGTTTGATTACAATTGGTTTGGCAGTTCGATTGACGTCCATTTTATAAGTACTGAGCTGCGATTCATGAGGACAGCTCACACAATTGTTGAACTACGGAAGATTAACATTGTGAATTTGAATCAAAAGGTAATTAAATTCCATTAGATTGTAAACAAATGTTAATGTTTCATTTTAAATAGTGAGATTAAATACTCTTTACAAAACTACAAAAATGGATACATTCCTCCCTGTTATTATTATTTCATTTAATTATAATTGCAATTATATAGTTCATTACGATAAAAAATATTTCTCAAGAAATTCTAAATATTAAACTAAAGAGCCAAGCAAAACATTTTCAATAATTACGAATATGAAAAATAATTGAACATTCCAATGGAAAGATGTTCTAAACAGGAGTTAGAAAAATCAAATAATCACCTTCAATTCCAGAATTCATCTATATGAGGTAAAATATTTTGAAAACTTTAATTACAGTCTTTGATGCAAGCAGTTGGACCGTATGTCGATTTTAAGAGAATTAATGAAAGTCAACTATTTTGAAGTGGTCAGAATCTTTGTCGTTTGAGCAATAAGTGACTAAGAAATGACTGCATAAATTTCAGACCTATAAACATATGGATTAAATCTTATGCAGACACGTTTATGACTGATTTACTAAATAATAATCAACACTAAGTAATCATTTTAAAACTTAAACGATTACACCTCGCATACATTTAAAAACATTGCAAACGTGAAAAGTAAGTGGTTTATCAAAAACTCTTCTAAAAGAACGGAAGAAGCCAATAGGAATCTTTGTTGAAGTAAGCAAGTTCTAAAGTTCTAAGCAACACTGTGACCCTTATCTGCCTACGTTTCATAGCAAGTGAGTTCTGAAATTCTATGAAATCCGATGGAGCTCTTCACTATCAACGTTTCGAAGGAAGTTCTCAAACCCTCAGTTCTGCGTTTAAAGCTATGTGTGTTCTATATATCTATGTAAAGTGATGTTCCCTATCAGTTGTGACGGATACCTATCTACAGTAAGTCAGGGAAGCTCGAAGTAGTTAATTATTCAAATGCCTTAAAGTGTAATACGTACCTTAGTCTAAAGCAATCTATCGTTACAATATTCACCGAAACGAGGGGTATTTCGAAACTGAGAGACTATAATTTCTTGAGCGCCAGCTGCTCATAAAGCAGCAAAGAAATAGACTACACGACCCTGGGAAACAAGGGGCGGATCAACCCTCGAAATTTCGAAATGCTCCACCTCTAGCCTACGTCTAACCGAGTACACGCACTCGGGTCGCGGGATACTGAAGTCACGGCTTCTTTATTTATGGCCTTGACGTGGGTTTAACTAACAAGGGCTGCGGGAAACTCCGCAACACGCCGCGAATGACCGGGGATCACCACCCGCTTCACGATATAAGGTACAATACACAGTATGTGATACAAGAAATGCGGCATGAAAATGGGATGCTTTAGCGAATAAGCTCCTCGAGGCTCCTTGGTGGGGTGGGTTGTACGCTTTGGTATTGTTCGGGGCCCGAATTTTGGTATTCTCGCCCCTTCGGGTGTCTCTGAGGGGGGTCCTCCTGATCATTTGAATTGCGAGGCGCCTCGCGCACAACGCTCCCATGGCTCTCCTGCAGGGACGATGGACCTTTGACTTCCCTTTAGGCGGTTAAAGGGGCTTTGACGTTCTTCTCACATCCAAAAGCATTATAAAGCATAGAAGCAGAAAAGCATAATGCCATGCACAATTGGTTACAGTTTATTTACTTTGAATCCTTGAAATGAGATGCGCAAACGCATGGTGTAATGCTTTAGGTATCTACTGCTTTGTGACGCAGACAATATGAAATTCCATTCCGCTGGAAGAAACAGCAGAATTCACAATCGATTGCTGTGTAGGAGCAGACAAGCATAATGACATGAATATAACATAACATGGTAAATGCTTTACCACATTCATAATAAATTCGCCACCTTATTGCATAGACCTAAGGAAATACGTTTGTTTGACACGTAGAAACTATGAAGCGCGAACCAGCTTACGGGGTCCCTTTTGACATTCACTAAAACTGTAGAAGCATATTTCTATGCATAGAAGGTTACAGGTTACTTACCTTGAAACGTTGAAATGAGTTGCGCTATCGCATTGAATGTAGCAACAAAACAGAATTACCATGACACGTACAAAATATGAAGCGCTATCGCGTTGCACGAAACAGCAGAATTCACATACTTTTGAAGTGTAGAAGCATAATGAGATGTATAGAGCATGAAAATTCACTGACATACATCGAAGCATTAGAACTCTATTGCTACAAAAAGTAGACATCTAACAACGCTAACACGTAGTAGGAAAGTGTGGGACTGACATTCCTTTGAAGCGCTGACGAGATATGCATAACGCGTTTCACCGATATTACATCTTATTATGAAGTATCGAAACGAGATGCGATATCGCATTTTAAGAAGCATTACAACGCTATTGCTTCAATACGCAGACAACTGGAAACGCTAATTACTAGCAAGGACGGGTGACATTTCCATTCTTTTGAAGAGTAGACGAGGTATACATAACACTTCGCAATGAAGATTATGTCTTATCATGAAACATAGAAATGAGATTCGATATCGCGCTTTAAGAAGCAGTAGAACTATATTGCTTCGATACAAGACATCTGGAAACGCTATTTCCTAGCAAGGAAGTGTGGCGTTTACATTCTTCTCAAGTGTAGACGAGCTACACATAACACTTCGGTATGAATATTATATATTATCATGAAACATAGAAATGAGATGCTATATCGCATTTTAAGAAGAATTAGAACTCAATTGCTTCGATAGATAGACATCTGGAAACGCTATTTCCTAGCAAGGAAGTGTGGCATTTACATTCTTTAGAAGTGTAGACGAGGTATACATAACACTTTGCAATGAATAAATATATTTTTATCATGAAACATAGAACTAAAATGCGATATCGTGTTTTAAGAAGCATTTCAAGTCTATTGCTTGGATACGTAGACATCTGGAAGCGCTATTTCCTAGCAAGGAAGTGTGGCATTTACAATCTTTTGAAGTATAGACTAGGTATACATAACACTTCGCAATGAATATTGTATCTCATCATGAAACATAGAAATGAGATGCGATATCCCGTTTCAAGAAGCATTAAATCTCTATTGCTTCGATACCTAGACATCCGGAAACGCTATTTCATAGCAAGGAAGTGTCGCATTTACATTCGTTCGAAGTGTGTACGAGGTATACATAACACTTCGCAATGAATATTATATCTAATCATGAAACACAGGATTGAGATGCGATATCGCGATTAAAGGAGCATTATAACTCCAGTGCTTCGATTCGTAGACATCTGGAAACGGTACTTCCTAGCAAGGAAGTAGCACATTTACATTCATTTGACGTGTATACGAGGTATACATAACACTTCGCAATGAATATTATACCTTATCATGAACCATAGAAATGTGATGCGATATCGCGTTTCAAAAAGCATTAGAACTTTATTGCTTCGATACGTAGACACCTACAAAGGCTATTTCCTTGCAAGGAAGTGCGGCATTTACATTCATTTGAAGTGTATACGAGGTATACATGATACTTCGCAATGAACATTATATCTTATCATGAAACATCGAAATAAGATGTATTATCTCGTTTAGGTAGCATTAGAACACTATTGCTTCGATACGTACACATCTGGAAGCGCTGTTACTTAGCAAGGTAGCGTGGCACTTACATTCTTTTGGAGTGTAGACGAGATATACATAACGCGTGACATTGATATTACGTCTTATCATGTATCATAGAAATGAGATGCGATATGTCACATTATAAGGCGTAATGTTAATGCAACGCGTTATGTTCATCTCGTCAACACTTCCAGAGAATGTAGATCTCACACATTCTTGAGACGGAATAGCGTTTCTAGATGTCTGCGAGTCGCAGCTATAGAGTTCTAATGCTTCATAAAACGCGATATAGAATCACATTCCTATGTCTCATGATAAGATGTAAATCAACGTCATGCGTTATGTATATCCCGTCAACACTACAAATTAATGTAAATGCCACACTTCCTAGCTACGGAATAGCGTTTCTTGATGTCTACGTTTCGAGGAAATGGAGTCCTAATGCTCCATAAAATGCGAAATCTAATCTCATTTCTATGTTTCATGATAAGATGTAATATCAATGCAACGCGCTATGCATATCCCGTCAACGCATCGAAGGAATGTGATGCCCACACTTCCTCCCTAAGGAATAGCGTTCCCAGAGGTCTACATATCGAGGCAATAGAATTCAAATGCTACATAAAACGCGGTATCCGTCTCGTGTCTATGATACATGTTAATCTGTAATTAAATGTAACGCGTTATGTATATCTCGTCTATACTTCAAAAGTATGTAAATCCCACACATCTTTGCTACGGTTTAGCGTTTCTAAATGTCTACGTATTGAAGCAATAGAGTTCTATTGTTTTACAGAATGTGATATCGCATCTCATTTCTATGTTTCGTGATAAGATGTAATGTTCAGTGCAACGCGTTTCGCGTATCTGCAGCTACAGTTCAAAAGTTTGAACTGTAGTCGGTGGCCCGTATTGCAGCGGCGTACGGCTGGAACGGCCGATCGGTGATTGGAATCAGGCGCCAGGTAGACTGATCCTGGCTAGCTGGTATCGAAGCTGAAATTGGACGATCGTTGGCTTGTACGTGACATACGGCAGCGAAGACTTCGTATACAGGATCGGGAAGAACTCTGCGGTGGTCCGAATATTCGGGTGCACCAGCCACGTATTCACGCACATGTCGTCGGATATATTCCTTCATCCCCGCGCGTCGTATACGCTTTACCCGAGAAGCGAAGCTCATCACAAGTACTTGCACTTCGGTAAAGCACGGTACATCTAGGAGCTTGTTCGCTCTAGCCTACCGGATGTCCGTAGGCGCTAGACAGACACAACAGAAATAAAGTAATAGCGGCCAAGCGTTGATTCGCTCTAACCGTCCAGCTTTAAGACCGTTGAACTTGATTTGTTAGGAATAGTAGTTAATCGCGAGCGTACCCGTGGAATGGAATGTTAAAGGAACTTGTATTTAAAATAGAATAAAAACTTTGAATTCGGTATAAACTAAGATATATTCTTACTTGAATATCCTAATACACTAATTCTAAGTTACTAATTACTATATAATAAGAAAATGGAAGCAGAATAAAATAAGGACTCCACTATGGTAGATGCGAATGAGTCGGATGCATCGAGCTGGGAGCTCGTATACCTGAGAGCCAACTGTTCTGCTCGAGGTGGAGATCGAGACTCCTTAGAGCCAACTGCTCTGTTCGAATCGGTGAATGAGACTGAGACTCGATCGGCGCGTCCGCGATCTCCTCGAGTCGCGCGGCACGCGAATCGCTGGGCCCAGAGTGGGGATGGCGCGTAGACCGAAGAGCGGGCAGACCGTTCGTGGTGGGGTCGCCCGTGTTACGCGGTGAGCCGCGCACTTCGGCAGCTCGCTCGAATGTGAGCACGTCTTAAACTATACCTCATTTATAAGAACATATTTACAAATATTTACTTAATTTTATGTGTGTATGGTTTGTATATGTACATGAATGTGTCGTGTGCTTATTCTAACATCGTCGGTACGCGAATAGCGTGTACGCATACATCATCGTTAGAGATTCGAATCCGTAGCCGTCGTAGACCTCCTCGCCCTCATTACCTGGGGTGGAATCCTCCCTCCGGTGTATGTGGCGTCGCCTCCACGTTCTGTGGCAACGAGTAGGCGGGTTGCCGGCATATAGTGGATCAGGATGCTGGAGGGAATGTCGATGCCGATCTGGGGACCTCGAGGACGATGGCGGTCGTCTGGGGATGGTAGGTGATACGCCTGATGCCACAGTTCACATTCTTTTGCTTTTGGAGTGTAGGAGATATAATCATAAAGCATAGCATTGAACATTACATCTTATTACGAAATATTGAAATGAAAAACGACATCGCGTAGAATGAAGTATTAGAACACTATTACTCAGACACGTAGACATCTAGAAAAGGTATTCTTTTGCAAGGAAGTGCAGGATTCACATTCATCTGAAGTGCAGTAGCAGATGAACATAACGCGTTGCATTGAATATTCTACATTATTATGAAACATTGAAATGAGATGCGACATCGCGTCGATGGAAGTATTAGATCTAGTAGTGTAACACCACTGCATGGACACGCAGAAATTATGGGGCGCCATCCCTTTGCATGGGACTATATAATACATATTTTTTTGAACGGTAAAAGCAGATACGGATACGCATAAGCTACACATAGAAGATTGCATCTTACCCTTTTAGAAACGTTGAAGTGAGATGCGATCGCATTGCACAGAGAATTAGAACTCCATTACACTGTTACATGGGCACTATGAATCCACTTCCCGATACATAGAACTGTAGAATTAACAATCATTTGAAATGTAGAAGCAGGTATGCATAATGCTATGCATAGAGTGTTACTGCTTACTCAGTTTGGGGCGCTGAAATGAGATGGGATATCGCATTGCATGGATCAATAGGACTTTACTCTAGTGAGACGCACACACAGTGATGCGCCATCCCGTTGCATAGAACTATAAAATTGACATTCTCTAGAAAAGTAGAAGCAGATAAGCATGATGCCATGCATAGAAGATTATAGCTTACTTACTTTGAACCCTTGAAATGAGATACGCCATCGCAATGCATGGAGCATTATAATTCTATAGCTATGATACATTTAATCGCGATCCTGTTGCATAGATCTGCAGAAGTCACGTTCTTACGAAGTGTAGTAGCAGATAAGAATAGTGCTATTGCTAGAAGATTACAGATTACTTACTTTGATACGTTGAAATGAGATGTGCCATCGCAATGCATGCAGCACTAGAACTCCAATGCTTTAACACGCAGGGACTATGAAGCGCCATCCCGTTTGAAGGAACTGTACAGTTCACATTCCTTTGCTTTGTAGTAGCATACAAGCTCAATGTTATTGAAGGATAATTAAATTACCTTAATTTAAATGTTAATCAATTATTCATGTTTCAAATTTTATGTACATGGAATATTCTAGATTGCGAGCGAGTGTGCGGAATAAATGAATTTTTCCTGTGAATATTTTAAAACGATGAAGCTCTTGTTCATTAGCATTCTTTGGAGTTATTTCACAGTTGTGAAGAACTATATAATGATTTACAAAATCTTGTAGTTATCTTTAGTTAATAAATTTCCTACAAGTTTTGGGCTCAGGCGTGGTAATTATCGCGAAGACATTCAAGAATTAAATCGGATACGTTCTAAAGATTGGAATATTATCGAGTATTTGAAGACAGAACGTTGGAGAAAATGACTTGACGGTCCAGAACTTTTGAGAAGTTATTCATGCGACTCGAGTGCAGTTTTGAGAGATATTGAGCGGACGAAAATTAAACTTTCATGTAGAGACAATTCGAGTTTATACGCGAGTGTCGAGTAAAAATTTTCACCATGAAAGATTAGAGTAAAATCACAATTACTGCGCTAAAAGAGATATTAATGGAGCATAAACTACCAACTGCTGGTTTGAAAGCTAAATTAATTTCCTGTTTGTCGGATATTGGCCCAGACGGAACGTGGATAGATGACAAGCAGAAAGAAGTTCGTGAAGATAATGAAAGGTTGTGTGCTGATATATCATCAAACGTGCAGTCAGCAATGAATCTACAGCAACGAGAAACTAATTTTTTTTAAAGAAAAAGAATTAGCAGAAGGTGAGTTAGCCATATTGCGCCTTGAGTTAGATGCAATACGAAGGTAATTCATTTAATTACAGGTTGAGCATTATTTGGAAAATGAGCAGCGACGATCGACGCGTAATTTTGGAAGCGAGCAATATGATGTTGTTAATGGGGGTGACAATCTCTTGGCATTGAATAATGGCAATGAATGCAACATTTTATCTCAATTCTGTTAGCCGCGAACGAATATTTCGGCAATTGCAAATTTACTTTTTAATTTGATGGCAAATCTGGTGATAGTGAAATTTGGAAGAAGTAGGTCAAATTGTTGAAGACGATATATAAATTGGAAGATGACGTTGCACCATTACTTATGGGTATGCGATTAAAGGGAAAAGCACTTGAATCGTTTCATTCTAAACGAGAATATATAACTATGCCATTCAACCTACGCGGGAAGAATTAAAAGCTACGTTTTATCATCCACAAAGCAAAATTGAAATATGGAAGAAATTTGAAGTATGAATATAAAAGAGGAACCAGACATTTGATGAATATTTGCACGAGAAGATCATTCTCGGAAATCGAGTAGTAGCAATCAACGACGATGAAATACTTGAGTATCTAATTGACGGCATCCCCGGTTAAATGCTCCGGAATCAGGCGCGTATTCAATAATTTACAACAACCGATCAGCTTTCGAAAGCATTTGGAAGGTTAATTTCTCGAGATCAAGGTTTGTCGAGTGTGCAAATGTCAACAATGTTTGAAAAGTGTGAAGACAGTTTCGTTAGAAATGAACGAACAGAGGTGGTCAATGTTGGTAATGAAGGAGTTCGCCGGTAATAATGTACGATGTTATACTTGTGGTGGGCACGATCATATTAGCGTGAATTGTCCAACGAAAGATCGCGGTGTAAAATGTTTTATATGTCAAGAACGTGGACATATTGCGTCGAAATGTCCCAAAAAATTTAAAACGTGTGAAGAGAGTTGCGCGACATTAGGAGCATCGTACCGAAATTATCTCAAGAATGATTTACTTAGCGGATACGAGATCGAAGCTTTAATGGATTCAGGAAGTGATTTTAGTTTAATTCACACAGACGACTTTATTAAGCTCGGTTCTCCGCAACTACGACGCAATGAATTACATTTCGATGGTATAGGTTCAAAGAATGATATAACATTTGGTGAATTTCAAGCAGAAATTACCGTAGATGGGCACTGATATCCGATTTGTATAGAAGTAATCTTTGTTACCATTGTTCGACACAAGCCTTGTTTGGCAAGTTTTGTCACGCCTGAAGAAGCAAGCGACTATTTTCTGTAATCTGCGTCGAATAATTTTTGATAGGGGAAGGGCTTTCAGAGCAAATGATTTTGAAGCAATATTGTCAAGAAGAAAATATACAACATGATCTATCTATAACAGGAATTCCTAGAGCTAATGGTCAAGCTGAACGTATTAGTGGAACATTCATACTGTTGTTAGCAAAATTAGCAGCACCTAAGCCCTGTGAATGGTGTAAGTATTTAGAAGTAGATCAATAATGTTCGAAATCAACAATATATCGAAGTACTGGCACGTCACCATTTCATCTTCTCTCTGGGACACGTTCACGTCTTAAAGGTCATATAGAAATTTGAGACATACTTGAAAAGGAATGGATCGCACGATACTTGAAAAGGAATGGATTGCACGTTTTCAAGATAAACGAGATGAAGTATGACTCAAGCAGGCAAAAATATATTCAGGATCCAATAAGAGAATAGGCGAACTTTTAACAAGAGTAGACGAAAAGCTAAAATTTATCGTGATGGAGATCTAGTAGCAATTGAACGTATGCAACAGAGTCCTGGCCTAAATATAGCTCATAAATATTTTAAACCGTATGAAGTCGCACGAGTTTTACGCAATCAACGATTTGTGGTTCGAAAGGTAGGGGAAGGAGAAGGACCCCTATAAACATCTACGTCAGCAGATTCAACGAAATTGTGGATCGACGAACTCAATGTTGATTTATCTGAAATCGAAGACGACATGAATGAAGACATTCGAGACAAATGTTCATGCAGGGCGGCCGAGTGAAGGATAACGAAATTATCTTAATATAAAAGCTAAGCAGTAATTCAAGTTTCAAATGTTGGGTGTGTGGAATATTCTAGAATGCGAGCAAGAGCGAATGTGCGGAATAAAATATATTTCGTGTGTATGTTTTAAAACGATGAAACAGTTGTTCATTAGCAGTCCTTGGAGTAATATCTCAGTTGAAAGGAACTATTTAATGATTTACAAAACCTTGTAATTGTCTGTAATTAATGAGTTTCCTCCAATATACATTGAAGATTACAGCTTACTTAATTCGATACGTACAAATAAAATGTGCAGTCGCATTGCATGGAGCATTAGAACACCATTGTTTTGACAAGCAGACACTGTGAAACGCCACCCTGTTGCATGGAAGTGTAGAATTCACAACCTTATGAAGTGTAGAAGCACATAAGCATAGTGCTATGCATGGAAGATTACACCTAACTTACTTTGAAACGTTGAAGTGAGATGCGCCAATGCATTGCATGGTGCACTCCAAATCTACTTCTTTGACACGCAGACACTATGAACCGCCATCCTGCTGGATGGAAATGTAGAATTCACAATCTTTTGAGGTGTAGAAGCAGATGAGCATAATGATATTCATAGAAGATTATAGTTAACATACTTTGAAACGTTGAAACGAGGTGAGCCATCGTAATGCATGCATCATTAGTACAGTAGTACTGACGCGCAGACATTGTGAAGCACCATCCCGTTGCATGAAACTGTAGAACTCACATTATTGATGATTGTAGAAACAGATAAGCATAATGATATGCATACACGATTAGATCTTACTTACTTTGAAACGTTGGAATGAGATGCGCCATCGCAATGTATGGAGCATTATAATATCATTGCTTTTACACATAGACAATGTGAAGCGCTATCACGATGCATGGAACTGTGCAATTCACATTCTTTAGAAGTGTAGAAGCAGACAAGTATAATGCTATGTTTAGAAGATTATAGCATTCTTACTTTGAAACATTGGAAAGAGATGCGCCACGGCATTGCATGGAGAATTATAATGCTATTGCTTTGACAGACAGACACTACGGAGCGCACATTCTGTTGAAGAGCTCCAGCAGATAGACATAGTGCTATTCATAGATGATTACAGTTTCTTTGCTTTGAAATGCTGAAATGAAATGCTACATCACGCTGTATGAAGTATTAGAAATGTATTCCACCGACACGAAGACATCCAGAAATGCTATCCCATTACAAGGTGGTGTAGGTTTCACATTCTTTTGAAGTGTAAAAGCAGATAAATATAACATATTGCATAGAATGTTATATCTTATCATGAAACATTGAAGTGAGGTGCGAAATTGCGTTGAATGAAGCATTAGAACTCTATTGCGTCGAAACGTAGATATCTAGAAACGCTATGCCATTGCAAGGAATGTTGGGATTCACATTGTTTTGAAGTATAGAAGCAGAAAAGCATAATCAAGTACACCCTTGTCTACCTCGCACCTGTGATTTCGTTCTGTTGAAAGGCGCAGTTGCAGCCCATCACCTCAATGGGGACTCTTCCAATTCAGGGCTTTACCAGATTCCGAATTTACCTGTATTCTACTTTTAAGTCCCTTACATACATATACATATCAGATACTATATCGGGACTAATATATTGCTGCATGTAAGAATTCATAAATTTAGGTTACACACGTTACGAATGCAAGACACGAACAACACACACGTAATTGTAAGATAATGCTATACTACTTCATTATAATATTTTATAAGTTAAACGCGAATGACGCGCCGCTAGCCCCACCACGAGACCCGAGTCCCCACTCGCTGGACCGTATGCTCCTCGCAAGGATCCATTAATCCCCCACTCGCTGGACCACATCCTTCATGATGTTTCAAGTAAATATTTGAAATTAGTTTATATAATTACACTTATCATATATATTAGTTACTTAAAAATAGATCATCCCTTCTAAATAATAATAAATATCTATATATTATATCAGTCGATCATGTATTTTCATCGTGCCAGTTCGCTTCCTTTCCATCGAGGCTTGCAAATCCGTCTTCGTTATTCTTGTAATTCGTACTTAGGAAGGTATGTAGTACGTATTGAAGGTCCGACGCTGAAAATATCTCAAACACTTCTGCTTTACACAACTTATGTCTATCTTTGATTTGTTTCCGTTCTTAAAGTATGTATAGTCTTCTTTCGGATTCGTCGCGATTAGATCATTTCCTCCCCTTTCTATGTTAACCTCAGTTTCGTTTATATATTGTTCGATCTCTTTCCGTTTCTATTCGGCGAGAAATAGCAGCTTATAGCTTTTATTCCTTCGACCAGTGCATGAACGATTCCGGTCCAGGAGTATGTGATGCCGTATGTGAAACATTTTCGAGAAACGCCGGTTATCCATATCGCAGCGTTACCGTTCTCGTCTTGCAGTCAATATTCTTCCATCTTGTCTCCCTCCGATATTATTACCACATGTGTCTCTTGAATTATTCGCATTTGCTGCATGATTTCTTGCGCGATTCGGCACCTGTTCCGATCGATTTGTAGGACTTTTAATTCCATATTTGTTTCTCATTCTTTTCTATCAACGGCTTTCTGTAGGCCGGACAATTAATCGGTCATCGTATGATTCTAGAATCCTGATTTTCTGCAGATGCCCTTATTATCCTTGACTCCTTTGCAATTTCCGCCGATATGTCCCAGTTTATGACATTTAAAGCATCTCTCTGTTCTGAGTAGCACTTTGTAGGGACAAGGTGTCAATGCTATTCTTAGTCGTTTGACCTTCTTTAGCTCTTTACTGTATTTCTGTCCAAATTCAACTAACGCGACTTGGTTGCCTCTCCACGTTCCCCTTAAAATCTCGACGTTTATACCGCTATCCTTTCCTTCGATTTTTTCCTCTGTTCGTTTTATGTCCTCCTTCATTTCTTCTCTGGTCACCCAACGGCTATATGTCCCTTAGTTGGGACATTATACTCGCACTCGTATGCTTTACTTCGAATCCTTTTTTTTAGAGATTCTTTGATTTCCTTTATTTTGTCCTCTACACCTGTTTTCTAATTAAATTCCAGAATTATATCTCCCGCTCTCGATTTTCTTGCATCATCTTTTCGTATTTCTGTCCATTTTCCCGCTTTTGCTCATCTCGCTGCCTGTCCTCGAATGCTTCCTGCTCCTTTAATTGCTTAATTTTTCTCTGTAGCGTTCGCCACTAGTTCGATCAAGTGTTCGATGTCAGTTTTTTTTTTATATGCCTGATATTTCCCATTAACATTTTTTAATATGTCATTAACTTCGTCGTATCCTCGCTCATAATATCTATCATTACGTCTGATGTGTGGCTGCCTATTCTTCTATGTAAAAGTGTAGGTGTTATTCTTATCGGTAGTCTTCCCATTATCCTGCACTTATTTCGGCTCCTGATGCTTCTCCTTTCGTGTCTGTCCTCCCTTCCGAGGCTTTCTTTGTCTCCTTCATATACGCTTTTCGTATCCTTTTCTATTCCCCTATCCTTTTGTGTCATCGACAGAGGGCTCCGAACCGCCTGCCCAACCTTTAATCTTGTGCCAAGACTCGATGTGTCTGATTCCGAATCACGAGCTGGCAGCACCTCTCAGCAGCATAAGCACAGAAGTCTCTCTCACGCCGTGGGGAGGGGGGCGGGGCTGCATGCCCTCCACCATCCTACTGCCTGCCCCGATGCGGGCGAAGAACTCCCAAGGCTACTCGAACCGCGACCAGCACCTATCTTATACTCCAACCGATTCGTAGTCATGCGTTTTGCATTAAGCTTGCCGGGATTAGTGATATTGATTTGTTCAATCCAAATTATTATTTTTATTTTAAGCTTTCCGATTTTTTTATTTTCTCTCACGATATCGTCTATTTCGTTGTACCTTGTCCTTACGAGATCGAGTGTTCTCCCTTGCATCCGTTGATTTATATATGTCGTACATTGTAGAATATATCCTCTTATCCTTTGTATTTTTCGAAGTACGTTTTAGTTACATGTATGTTAGATACGCGTCGAAATATCGGATTTCCGTACGATTTTTTTAGTAAAGTTTTACTCTTTTCCGACTGTTCATTTTCATTTCGCCGAAGGCACTCCTGTATCCGGTGTGGACCCGCTCCGATTGAACCTGCCGACCATTACATTACATTACTTGAATATGAGCTTAATCGGAGCAGATTTCTGCCATTCCGTAAGTGCGGAAGGCTTACTTGTACAGACTCATCCCTGGGAAAGTTGCGGAGTTTGCTTCCGTCCCGAGATGGAAGTGTGTTTATGTTACATTTAGATAGTCTCCGCTAGGGTATGGTAGGTTGGTTTATATTTGGGAATGATTGTAGGTTGTTCGGTTATGTTGGGTTAGATTTAAGAAAGCGTAGGTTTGATTTGTTTATGTATTAAGAGGTAAAGTTAGATTGTGTTAGGTTGGGTTAGATTTGAGTGAAGGCAGGTAAAGTCAGAATAGGTGTAACTGAGGTTAGCTTGTTTGAATTAAGTTTAGAGCATGTTAGATTAAGTTAAGCCAAGTAAGAAATGAATTTCCGATAGCTGGCAATACCGTCGATAATTCGTCAATTACCGACTATTAGCAATACCAGCCGTTATAATATTGTGAGTTATCGACCGCAGGCATCACTTACTGTCGATATATCGTGAGTTACCGACCCCAGGCGCTACCAGTCGGTGATAGGGTGGGGATGCACCATAAACTTCCATACGCGTTCGTAGGTGTCGGGCGGCCCGTTGGCGCCTAGTATCCAAGAATAGCGATGGTCCCGGTGATAAGGTCACAAGGTTGATGACGCGAAAACATAGCCTCTAACACCTTAGCCTCGCATCAAACCTCCTTGTGTCCCCCCTCCCCCGGAATGTGGGAGATCTGGATGGCCTAGGGCATTCAGATTGGTGTGGTTCGGGGGAGAGATCCACTCAGGTTCTGCCCCATCGCAGCCCTGCTCTCCCCTTATCGAATATGTATGGGACAGTTGGAATCTCTCATATTAACTTTAACACTTATTCAATCAATTCGTAAATCAAAGTCCTTACGCGGGCTATGAGTCAAGACTAAAAGGGGTCCTTTCCTCAAAGAGAATGACTAGCGATGATGGGTGTCGCTATGTGCAGCCACGTACTTAATAAACGGATGGGTATGATAGGCATACCCAAGTGACGATAATAGTGGTGCCATATTTTTTCCTAGCCCCGGACCGAAGCTGTGGCTAGCTAGGGGGCTAGGATGGGCATTTTGATCTCTTCGCGTATGCCCTAAGTGGCGAGGAAGTATGCTCGTGCCCCCTTCCGTGGCCGGTTTTAAAGTAAACCAGTCGCTGACAAGCCTTGAGTTACGTACTATTGGCCACCATCCGTGTGTGAAAGCATATGTTATCTATTGTTGGTGGCTCCAGTCGTCAATAACTTATGGATTATTAACCACAAGCAACACCAGCCGTCTGTCGATTGTGAGTAACAGACAGCCAGCAGCACCATCCGTCAGTAAGTTATAAGTTATTCTTAATGGGAACACCCATCCGTAGGCATGTATTGACTCGTTTCGCCATCTCTTCAATCACTGCTGAAATAGAATTGCGAACAGGTTGAGCAGTTTTCACAAAGATGACTCCATCGGTCTGACAACAACGAACGCCACACGTGGGTTCTCGCAAAACCATTTGCCGCACAACTCAGTGCTGAAAGGGATAATAATGTTAGCGTTATTACATCTACCAGGCATAGAATCCATTAGTATGAAAAATTATGATCTTGTGAATAATATCAAAGTATGCTTATCATACTCAAAGAAAGGCACAAATCCTCATATAGTAAATATTAGCCCACCACTAAGTATAAAAATTAAACGAATATGCTTTCAAACTCGTATCGCTTATATAATATATAAGTTTGGTATGTTGATGTGTGCTCTTGGAATGAGTATGAAAATGATGGTATTGCTGTGGATGGAGGCTAGTCAAAGACAGTGGGAAGCTGGAAATAATGGGTGATGCAATGTACGCATTTATTTTGCAAAGACAGTAAATTAGTTACTAATCAGTCTGTAATCGATGAGCCAATATTAAAAAACTGAAGGAATGTCCGATTTTACCCATTAAGCGTGTAATCCAGGTGTGAATAATTATCTAAATGCTTACAATTAATACAGGAATGTATAATTTATATTTTAGTAAACAAATCAATTTATTTTACAGAATATAAATATTATTGATAAGATAAATTGTTGCCTGATTGCTTCCTAGAGGAGAATTTGGAACACATAGATTTGGATAATTATATATGACAATTGAAAAGAACGAACAAATTATACAGATAAATCAGAGGAAAAGATCATGCAAATATTAACTGTCATCCAAACTAATTTAAACAGCGAGTTTGTTAACAAAGCTGTAAGCTCAAATACTATATTGTACATTATGTTAAAAAAAAAATTTATTAGACCTCGTACATTGTAGCACATCATAGATCAGTCTGATTAATTGCCCAAGCAACCATAATTCAAGAGTTAATTAACATCACTTTTGCAAAAATTTACAATATGTAATTTTCGTAAATTTTAATGGCGACGAAGCTTGTACACTGTTTTTGGTTCTTAATAATGGTAAAAAAAGTGCGGCAGGGAGAGGAGAACCTAGTCAACCACTAGGTACAACATTAACAATGGATTCTCATAATTTTCTCACAATGCTTTCTCATAAAAAGAAATATATTTTTTACGTTCAACTTAATTAGAAATGCAAAATAATTTTACTAATAACATAATATTATATATCTTTCGGAGAATTAAAACTTGCATCGACAAAGCCGTAATGGGAAAGTTGAAAATTGGCGGTAATCTACAAAAAGCAATGAAATAAGAGAGATTAATGGTCAATTTAATGTCAAAACTTAGTTCGAAAAATTAAATACCATCTTTTTAAAAAGAACCGACATATTAACTAATTAAGGAAAAATTATTCCTACTTATAACAATTTTGTTACTTTTTGTAAAAGTTTAACATGATAATATAAAATATACATGATAATATAAAATATTTAAAGTAAAATTTATTCTTATACAATTTTGTAATATGTTTTATATGATAAAAATTAAATAAATCACGTTTGTCAATATTTATTTATGTCGATTGAACTTTACGCATATATTTATAATGAAATGAACATAGTTCATCATATTTAATGTTTTGTTTGGAAACAATGGGAAAAGATATAAAGTACTTTGTTATTATAGTTCTAGCTGCTTCACAAGTTCTGAACATGATAAATTAGACCAACGCCAGCAAAAGGTCTAATGTTTCATACCTGTTTTATAGTTTAAAGATTATCAAACTTTATGCTTGGATGGATGTTCATATATAAGTATAACTGCCAAAATGAAATGAGATCGCAAAGTGATATTTACACATCTGCGTGCTGCAATTTTGTCCTATATAAATTTCTGATAAAAGGATATAAATGTTTATAATCTAATTATCAATTACAAATGGAATTCTACAATTTATTCATATAATAATCTTTTCTTATTGCACGCATCCTCCAATACATACACAGTATCTTTAATCTTGATGGATTTCGTGTGTGCGTGTGTGTGGCTCTGGTAGCAGTTGTAGAAATACCACCTAATAGGTTTCATTGTTTCGATTCTAGTAAATCGAGTAAAATGGCACAAGATTTTCTACAGAATATCAAGGGGATGTGAAGCTGCTATTGCACTGCATATAGCATTTTTCACTGGAAGAATTTTTCTTCCAATGTGTCGACTCTAGATTTTTTTGAATTGTTCTCATTTTGATAATTAGCAAGATCCAAGTTTCCTTTATCTGAGATTAAGGCCTGCTTTCTTTTTATCCAAATTTTTTTACATTGCGTTGCACTTTTAAGACTCTTTGTAAGTTACAAAGAACAGAAACGCTACATGGATTATAAAAGTATAATAGTTTAATTTATATAATCTTGAACATTTTAAATCAGTTTACGTTGCTTTCCTTGTTGTATATGTTTATCACCTGGCGCTGAACCAACTACTACTGCCATCATCCCTTTCTAAAATTTGGAAAATCCACCAGATCTAATGAAACCTTGCTTAGATTGCAAATGTGTTTTTACTCTATCCAGCAGAAATCAAATTACATTGACAGAAGTATCAGCTAGTTCTCCACGCCTATTTGAAACAACATTAAATCACCTTGTTAAACACTAATTTATAAAATGTGATTTGGACCTTTAAATTTGGATTTATAAACATCTAACAAATAAATATGCTTTTCTTACTATTCATATCATTATACTTTCAGTGATTTATTATGTGCTATCATTTGATATATTGACTGCTTGATTATATTTTACAACGAACATTGCGTACCAAACACTCTTTTTACTCCTGATACGAGTGGCTAGTTCATCATTCTATCTATTATATAGATAAAAATGAATGTGTGTCTGTCTGTACTTGATAGACTCAAAAACCATACATCCAATCGCCGTGAAAATTTAGGAAATTATTAGGTATATCTCCGGGAAGGTGTTTGAAAATTTTTTAAAAATCAGAATAGGCGTTCTACGTGTTCCCGAACAAATATCCCAAAAATATCAAAATAACATTTAATTAGTAATATTTATTAAACGTGTAGCCATGAATAAATTGAATTTTTCAATTTTTACTCATGAAATTTACTCATAGAACTTACTTTTTTAAAACAAATTAAACTGTAAAAAATAACATACCCATGATAACAGTTGTAATAAGAATAAAAATATAAATCACAAGGTAAATAAAGTATTGAGTCGTTTTATTTATATTTTTTCAATTATTGGTTGAATATTACAAATTATATTAAAATTTAAAGTATTTTAAATACAGAAATTGTATTTCCTTTATGATTTTAACAATTTAATTTAAATTACAAAAAACAACATTAATGCGTTTGACGTTCGATTTTTCGCCAGAAAATTCTAATAAATACAAAAATGCAGTCAACAAACTTTTGCAATTATTAATACGAGAATAAATTATTAATACTTAAATAAATAAAAATATTATTGATCTCCAGCTAAAGAAAATAATTGGAAATACGTTCTATTTAACCCCACAATTATGCCAGCAAAGCGAAGTGCCACTGGTCGACCTACAAATCAAGCAAAAAGGAGAGGAGAAGAACGAGCTTCAGAAACAAGTGAGCAGAGACAAGCTAGGCAAGAAAGAGATCGAGTTCACACTGCTCTTGCTCGATCAATAGAAACCAGTGAACAGAGGCAAGCAAGGCAGCAAAGGAATCGAATTCGCAGGACATAGACAAGACACACGATACATACTGATTTGAATTTATGTGGTTTCAATTACAATCCCCTTTACAAACACAGTATTCATCAAAGTGTAATTATTGGAAAAATGAATAAAAAGTGTACGTAATATGGTGCTCAAAAATTTAAAAATGAAGCACTAGGTATGTGCTGTGCAGGTGGAAATGCAAAGTTACCAGACTTGCGTTCACCACCTGAACCATTATTAACTTTAGTATCAGGTGAAACAAGTAAATCAAAAATTATTTGAAAAATATACCCAAGTACAATTCATGCTTCCAAATGATATCGTTTGGAGCAACGAATATCGTTAACGCAAAATATATGCCAACATTTAAAGTACAAGGGCAAATTTATCACCATGCTGAATCACTAGTGCCCTTGCCAAATGCTGATCACAAATATCTTCAGATATATTTTATGGTAAATATTGACGAACAAATCAACAGACGGTTTCAATTGAATATGAGTACTAAACGAGAGATTGTCGCTGAATTACAAAATTTGTTTGTACAACATAATGAATTAATTAAATTATTTAAAACTGCCATTGAACAACTGCCATTTGACGATTACAAAGTAATAATAAAGGCAGATAAAACACCTATTGGTCAACATCGAAGACAATTCAACGCACCAACGATCGATGAAGTGGCAATTGTCATAGTTGATGAAGAATTTAATTCTCGGGATATAATTCTTCGTCGTAGAAATGGTGACGTCCAGCAATCCAAGTATCAGAAACACATCGTTCATATGATGCATTACTGGTGGAACAAGCTGTAATGTTTTATACATCGCGTTATGCATAACAGCTCTAGTACTCTGACACCTAAAAATCATGAAGCGCAATCCGGTTGCTAGAAACAGTGGAACCTACATTCTTTTGAGGTATAGAGAGCTGATAAGCATAGTGCATAGAACATTATGACTAACGTACTTTGAAACGTTGAAATGAGATGTGTCACCGCAATTCATGGAACATTCAAAACTCTATTGCTCTGAAAAGCACACACTATGAAGAGCCATCACGTTGCAAGGAACTGTATAATTAACATTCTATTGAGTTGTAGAAGCTGATAAGCATAAAGCTATGCATAGAATGTTACAACTTATTTACATTGAATCGTTGGAATGAGATTTGACATTGCATTGCATGGAACTGTAGAATTCATATTCTTTTAAGGTGTAGAGACAGATGAGCATAATACTATGCATAGAAGGTTACAGCTTACATACTTTGAAACGTTGAAATGAGATGCACCATCGCATTGCATGGAGCATTAAACCTCCATTGCTTTGACACGAAGATACTGTGAAGCGCCGTCCCGTTGCATATAACTGTGCAATTTATATTGTCTTGAATGCGTAAAGTCAGATAAGCTTAATTTGTTGCACAGAACATCACAACTTATTTATTTTAAAACGCTGAACTGAGATGCGCCATCGCATTAATTGGAGCAATAGAACTATATTCATCTGGCAAGTAGACACCACGAAATGCAATCCTGTTGCAAGAACCTGTGGAATTCACATTATTTTGAAGTATATAAACAGATTAGCTTAATGAATGTCATGGAACATTACAATGTACTTACTTTCGAGTTTTAAAATGAAATGCAACATCGCATTGAATAGACTATTGCAAGGCAATCGCTTTGACAATGTGGCACTTAGAAGAGCGGTGCAGCTACATGGAGCTGTAGAGATTGTATACTTTGTAATGTAGCACCAGATAAGCATAACTGCGTTGTATAGAATCTTACAACTGACTTGCTTCGAAACGTAGAACTAAGGAGCGCCATCTCGTTGCATCGACCTTTGGAAGTCATTTACTTTGTCCAGTTTACAGTTAGAAGAGCTAACTATTACATGGACCTCACGAAATTCCATGCAAATGTAATGTAGAACCAAGTAAGCATCGTTGTTGTTTGCATAGAACCTTATTAGTTGGTTATGTGATGTCAAATACATTCTCAACTAGAGGTATCAATAAGTAAACTAGCGTCGCCTTACTAGCACGCATCCTGTTGATACTTTATTTTCAAGAAATAAGATTGAAGATATTGTTCCCAATTAATAGGATCAGAGTCATTACCTCACTGGCACGCATCCTGCTGACACCCTGATTCCCAAGAAATAAGATTGAAGTCTTTGCCCCACCACCTAAGAACTACATAGTCCTGGGAACTAGTCTTCAGTCTTGATTAATCTCTCGGTCTATACTGTGAAACTTTGCATAAGTGTCGTTGCGATATTGTAATAAACTTTATATTTCAAACATTAAATGAAGAGTCGAGTGTATAATTGCGCACTCGTATTTTTTTAAGTTACTTTATAATATTTTTCGTGACGCTTACATTGACACGTTGAACTGAGTAGCGTCATCGCGTTGCACCAATATTTGGAAGACAAATATTTTGACAAGATGACACTTAGAAGTGCTATACAGTTATATGGATCTGTAGAAATTACATACTTGGTAGTTTAACATCACATAAGCATAACAGCGTTGTATAGAAAGGACCCTATTCAAAAACCATATGTTTTCGCCCCCAATCGATTTTGTTTAAACTTTGCATATTTGTAGATCTATATGTGTCTCATCAATTGCCAGAGTCTCTATCTGTCGGGCCTTTTAATAAGGGAGGGGGAGGGGGTCAAAGTACGCATTTGGCGAAAGCTTTCGGGGGCTATAACTTTTGATTAAAAAAAGATATCGACTTGAGTTTGGCGTCAAAAAATCACAAAAAAATTAAGCTTTCGAATGCTATATAATTTTTTCTCTTTTCGGAATTTTTAAGTAACATTTTATGCTTTTTTCTAGTTTTCGGGTTAGTGAAAAATTGCGAAAAATTGCTATTCCCAAAATAGGTATCCCTAGATTTTAACAAAAAACTCAGTATAGGAAGCTCATTTTATGCTCTTTAAGTGGTATAAATCTTACCCTGGGGAAACTTTTTGTTTAAAAGTTATAACATAATATTCGTGTCGATGCGCAAGCTGTGGACGCGAAATTCGAGCAAAACAAATGCTTTTCTTAACATATTGTGACTTATTATTAAAATTATTATCATCGGAGATTGAGATTATTATTGTACTAGAAAGAATTCGTTTTTAAAAATACTTTTTAATTTAATGTTACTTACATTTTTTAAATAATATTACACGGGACAAAATTAAAAGACAAACTTCGGCAATTTCTCGTCGCATAAATAATATTAATGAAGATGATGATGCAATAATCACCATATGGGATGGTACTTATGTTTATTTGCATAAAAGGACGAATTATCGCTTCCAAAGAGTGACGTATAGTGGTAAAAAAAAAAAGAACTTTTTAAAACCGATGCTGGCAGTAACTACGAATGGTTATATATTGGATGTTTTTGGTCCAAATAAATTGTGGGCAGCAACAGTATCTGATGCAGATATCTTTAGATTTATTATGAATACCGATTGGTTTAAGAACTTTTTCAAACCTGGTGATATCTTCATTCTTGACAGAGGCTTTTCCTACGTAAAAAATGAAATACTACAAAATAATTACAAAGTCGTCATTCCTGCCCTGCTAAAAAAAGGAGTTAAACAACTATCAACCTCTGAAGCAAACGAAAGTCGAGTATGCACCAAACAAAGATGGGTAGTAGAAAGTGTAAATAGCTCACTTAAAAGATTTAAATATTTCAAAACAGCTATAGCTTCAGAATGTGTCCCAAAATTGTTTGAAGATTTTAAAATTGCAAGTGCTCTTCACAACGCATACTTTAAACGAATATATAGTGATAATGATGATCCAGAAGTGGCTTCAACTTTATTAAAAGACCTAAATAAACCAAATATAATGCAGCAAATTGTAGAATGCGAAGGTCTTGTAAAAAAAATAAAAAACTTTGAAAACATGACATTAGAACATTATGAAAACTTCCCAGCCTGGACATTAAAGTGCCTAAAATCGTTCACGGAATCATATCAATTATCACTTGCAAAGTCGTATATAGCGGATCACTTGCTTTCTGGAAAGTACCAATTTTTTATCAGCAAGGTAAGCTATCTTCCAGACTTCAGCAAATATGGATTGGATATTCAGACACCATTGTTCATAAAAGCTAAATTGCAATCACGACACTGTGATCAGAAGCTTTATTCGATATTCACTTTAATTGATATCGCACAGCCCACAATTACGTCTGTCAGAAGTTATTACTGCCAGTGTAGAAACGGAGCGAGGACTGTTGGTTGCTGTGCTCATGTGTTAGCAATAATATGGTACCTGGGATTTGGACGATACAGTGATCTATCAGCACCAGCTAATTTTTTAAACATACATTTTCTTCATATAAGACCAACATCGGAAGATACAGAAGATGAAGATGAATAACATACAAAAGAAAAAGGACATCTAGAAAAAGAGGAATAATGTATGTAACATTAAATTAAAAAGTATTTTTAAAAACAAATTCTTCCTAGTACAATAATAATCTCAATCTCCGATGATAATAATTTTAATAATAAGTCACAATATGTTAAGAAAAGCATTTGTTTTGCTCGAATTTCGCGTCCACAGCTTGCGCATCGACACGAATATTATGTTATAACTTTTAAACAAAAAGTTTCCCCAGGGTAAGATTTATACCACTTAAAGAGCATAAAATGAGCTTCCTATACTGAGTTTTTTGTTAAAATCTAGGGATACCTATTTTGGGAATAGCAATTTTTCGCAATTTTTCACTAACCCGAAAACTAGAAAAAAGCATAAAATGTGACTTAAAAATTCCGAAAAGAGAAAAAATTATATAGCATTCGAAAGCTTAATTTTTTTGTGATTTTTTGACGCCAAACTCAAGTCGATATCTTTTTTTAATCAAAAGTTATAGCCCCCGAAAGCTTTCGCCAAATGCGTACTTTGACCCCCTCCCCCTCCCTTATTAAAAGGCCCGACAGATAGAGACTCTGGCAATTGATGAGACACATATAGATCTACAAATATGCAAAGTTTAAACAAAATCGATTGGGGGCGAAAACATATGGTTTTTGAATAGGGTCCTTTGCCTACTTACGCTGAAACGTAGAACTATGAAGTGTCATCGCGTTGCATGGACCTTTGAAAACAAAGTATTTTGCTAAGTTGACAGTTAGATGAGCTAACAGTTACATGGATCTGTAGAAATTGCATGCAATAGTAATGTAGTACCAAGTAATCGTTTTTGTTTGTATAGAAGCTTACTACTTTCTTACATTGAAACGTTGAACTGAGAAGCGCCATTGTGTTTCGTGGACCTTCGGATGTTAATTACTTCGACAAGTTAACACTTAGAAGAACGGTACAGTTACATTGATCTGTATAAAATACATACTGCATAATGCAGCACAAGATAAGCATGACTGCGTAGTATAAAACTTTACAACTTACTTCGAAACGTAGAACTGAAAAGCGCTATCGCGTTGCATTGACATTTGGATGTCAAGACTTTAACAAGTTGATACTTAGAAGAGCTATATAATAACGTTGATCTGTATAAATTACGTAAACAGTAACATAGAACCTAGTAACCATAATTGTGTCGCATAAGACCATATATTTTACTTACTTTGAAACGTGGAAATAAGATGCGCCATCTAGTTGCATGGACCTTTCGAAGACAATTCTAAGTGTCCACTTCTAAGTATAAACTTGCCAATGTAATTGACATCCAAATGTCCATGCAACCCGATAACGATTCTCAATTCTACGTTTCAAGGTAAGAATGTTGTAAGGTTCTGTACAACGTAAATATAGTTACTAGGTTCTATGCAACTATTAAGGTATAATTACAATGAATGTAATTTCTACATATCTATGTAATTGTATGGCGCTTCTGAATGTGAAATTGTCCATGTAATTGATTTCCAATGGTCCATGTAACGCAATGGCGCTTCTCAGGTCTACGTTTAAGTAAGTAAGTTGTAAGGTTCTATACAATACAATTTGCTCCCTGGGTTCTACATTACTATATATTTAATTTTTACAGATGCATGTGACTGTATAGCGCTTCGAAGAGCCAACTTGTCAAACAAATTGACTTCCAAAGCTGTACTTAGCTTAGCGTAGGTACTACAAAACGCCGTTGCAAGGTCCTGTGGAATTCACATTCCTTTGAACTCTATAAGCAGGTAAGTATAATGCGTTGCTTAGAACATTATAACTTACTTATGTAGAATCTATGAAACGAGATGCGCCACCACATTTTATGGAGCATTAGAACTCTAATGCTTTGAAACGTAGACACAACGAAGCTCAATCCTGTTGGAGGAAACTGTTAAACTCACATTCCATTGATGTGTAGGTGCAGGTAAGCATAATGCAATGCACAGAAAATTACAGTTATTGGCGTATTTATAGAGGCGTATTTATAATATACGAAGACTGTAAGTATACATACGAATACGGAACCTTTTCTTAGAACGTCATGAAATGGTGTAAAATTAAATAGAATTTTGAATATAATGGGTTATTTGGTGAATGCAATCTATTGACAATCATCTAAAATATATAATAAGAATAAATATATATGCTAATTTGAAATATTTACTTAGAACATCCTGAGGTGTGATTTCTGTTGATACTTTTAATTGTGAACTTTGAATAGTAAAACTAAGATACACCATCGCGTTGCATGGATCTCTGGAAGCCAATTGCTTTGATAAGTTGACACATACAAACGCTATACAGTGTGACAGAAACCCGTCTACAGTAAGTCAGGAAAGCTCGATGAAAGGATTATTATTTAGCACGGTGAACTGAAAACGTATTTTTAATACAGGATACACAATAAGTACAATTTAATCGATCACGTAAAACTCTTCATAGGCTCACGATCGCAAAAATAATCGACGGAATGGGGGTATTTCGAAGCTGCGAGTCTAGAGTTTCTTGGACGCCAGCTACTCACAAAGGAGCAAGGAGATGGACTACACGACCCGGGGTACCCGGGACAGTACAACTCTCGAAACTTCGAAATGCTCCTTCTCTTGATCACGTCCAGCCGAGTACGCAAATTCGGTTAGCGGGACACTGAAGTCACGGCTTCTGTGTTTATAGCCTCGACACGGGTTTAACAAATAAGGGCTAAGGGAATTACGCAACACGCCGCGAATGAACGGGCGTCACCACCCGTTTCGCGATACAAAATACGATATATCGTACACAACAAAAGAAATGCGGCAGGAAAATGGGACGCTTTATCGAATAAGGACTCACGCTTTCTTTTCCAGGCTGACCTGTCTGGCTATTCCTCTCGCACATTTTCCCTTTCCCTATCTCTCTCACTTTCACAATCGTTCATTGGGTATAATCGCTTGCTCTGCTTGCTCGCCAATTTGCTTGCTAATGGATCTTTCTTCGATCCTCAGGCTTCTTGAATCCTCCTCCGGGGCTGCTTGATGGGGTAGGGCTGTACGCTCCGGTACTGTTCGGGGTATCGATCAGTGGATTTCGTCGGTTACCTCTTCTCGCTACCCCCCCCCCCCCCCCCGGGTGTCTCTGAGGGAGGTTTACCTGATCGGCTGAATTGCGGCGCGCCTAACGCGGCGCGCTCCCGTTGCTCAACTGCAGGGCCGCTGGAACTTTAACTTTTCATTAGGGGGTTAAGAGGGGCTGAGATTCTTCTTACATCCTAAAGGACATTCTCTTCATGGTAGTGGATGGCGGCCAGCGGTCACGTCACTGCAGGGTATATTCTAGTGTTCATCTGATTGATGGGTCTCCTTCACTGTCCAATTTTCCGAATCCACCACCGTTATGCGTTATGTTTATATCGTCTACACTTCGAAGGATTGTAAATCCCACACTTCCTTGCTACAGGATAGCGTCACCAGAGGTCTACGAATCGAAGCAATATAGTTTTGTTGCTTCATGTAACGCGATGTCGCATCTCATTTCTGTGTTTCATGATAAGGTTTAATATTCATTGCAACGCGTTATGTATATCTAGTCAACACTTCAAGAGAATGTAAATCCCACACATCCTATCTACGTAATCGCATTTCTGGGTGTCTGGGTGGCGTCCTCCCAAAGGCATAAAGTTTCTAGGTGCACAACGAGGCGATGCAGTAGAGTTCGAATACTTCATGAACGTGATGTCGCAACTCATTTCAAAGTTTAATGTATGATGTGATATTCAATTCAATGCGTTATGCTTATCTCTCCTACAATTCAAAAGAATGTGAACCCTACACTCCCTTGCAGAGGGATAGCGTTTTCACATGTTTACTTTTCGTAGCAATAGTGATCTACTGCTTCATTCAACGCGCTGCGTTTCTCATTTCAATGCTTAGTGGAAGATGTAGTATCCAATTCAACACGTTAGGCTTATCTCTTCTACACTTCAAAGGAATGTGAACCTTACTCTTCCTTGCAGAGGGATAGCGTTCTATGATGCTTCAATCCTTCAAAAGAATGTTGGTTCTACACTTCCTTGCAAAGGTATGGCGTTCCCAGATGCACAAAGTGCCGATGCAATAGAGCTCGAATACTTCATTCAACGCGGTGTCGCATCTCATTTCAATGTTTCGTGATAGGATGTAATATTCAATGCAACGTGTTTTGTGTAACTGCATCTAGACTTCAAAAGAATGTAACTCCCACACTTACTTGCAATTCTTCATTAAACGTGATGTCGTATTTCATTCATCAGTGCGAAGTATGTAAGTAGATTTTAATGCTCTATACGTCCCATTGTGCTTTTCTGCTTCTGCATTTCAAAAGAATGTGGATTCTACTTATCCATACAACGCGATGGCGCTTCATATTCTGTGCATGTCAAGGCAATGCAGTTTTATTGCTACATGCATTGCGACAGCGCATATTGTTTCAACGTTTCAAGGTAAGCAACCTGTAACCTTCTATGCATAGCAATATGCGTATATGCTTCTACAGTTTTAATGAATGTCAATAGAAGGGATCCATAATGCGGGAGCACGCTTCGTAGTTTCTACGTGTCAAACAAACGTATTTCCTTGAGTCCATGCAATAAGGTGGAGAATCTATTCTGAAGGTGGTAAATCATGCAACATGTTATGTTCTATTCATTTCATTATACTTGTCTGCTCCTACACAGCAACCGATTGTGAATTCTGCTGTTTCTTCCAGCGGAATGGGGTTTCATATTGTCTGCGTCTCAAAATAGTAGATACATAAAGCATTATACCATGCGATTGCGCATCTCATTTCAACGATTCGAAGTAAATAATCTGTAACCAATTATGTATAGCATTATGCTTATCTGATTCTATGCTTTATAATGCTTTGGGACGTGTGAAGAACCTCAACCCTCCTTCAACCGTCTAAAGAGATGTCAAAAGTCCAGCGGCCCTACAGGTGGGCCATGGGAGCGCGGCGCGATAGGCGCTCCGCAATTCGAATGATCAGGAGGACCCCACTCAGAGACACCAGAGGGTGCGAGAAGATACCGAAGCGTACAGCCCACCCCACCAAGGAGCCCCGAGGAAGATTCAGGATACCCAAGGACCACCAGCAAATTCAAGGAACCTGAAGAAGAGAACGTGAGAGCTTATTCGCTAAAGCGTCCCATTTTCATGCCGCATTTCTTGTATTGCACATTGTATATTGTATCTTATATCGTGAAGCGGTTGGTGATCCCCAGTCATTCGCGGCGTGTTGCGTAGTTTCCTGTAGCCCTTGTTAGTTAAACCCACACCGAGGCCACAAATAAAGAAGCCGTGACTTCAGTATCCCGCGCCCCGAGTGTATGTACTCCACTAGGCGTAGTCGAGAGGAAGAGCATTTTGTAGTTTCGTGGGTTGTTCCGGCCCAGGTTTCCCAGGGTCGTGTAGTCTATTTCTTTGCTGCTTTCTGAGCAGCTGGCGCTCAAGAAATTATAGTCTGGCATTTTCGAAATACCCCCCGTTTCGATGAATATTTTTGCGTTCGCGAACCTGTGAAAAGTTGTACGTGAGCCGATGCATTGTAACGATAGATCGCTTTAGATTAAAGTACGTTTTACACCTTAAAGCATTTGAATAATTAATATCTTCGAGCTTCCCTGACTTACTGTAAATAGGTTTCATCACAACTGATAAAGACCATCACTTTACATAGATATATAGAACACACATAGCTTTAAACGTAGAACTGAGAATTTGAGAACTTACTTTGAAACGTTGATAGTGAGGAGCTCCATCGGATTTCATGGAAGTTCAGAACTTACTTGCTACGAACCGTAGGCAGATAAGGGCCACAGTGTTGCTTAGAACTTTAGAACTTGCTTACTTCAACAAAGATTCCTATTGGCTTCTTCCGTTCTTTTAGAAGAGTTTTTGATAAACCACTTACTTTTCACGTTTGCAATGTTTTTAAATGTATGCGAGGTGTAATCGTTTAAGTTTTAAAATGATTACTTAGTGTGGATTATTATTTAGTAACTCGGTTATAAACGTGTCAGCATAAGATTTAATCAATATGTTCATAAGCCTGAAATTTATGCAGTTATTCGTTAGTCACTTATTGCTCAAACGGCAAAGATTCTGATCATTTGAAAATAGTTGACTTTCATCAATTTTCTTAGAAACTGAAATACCGTCTAACTGCTTGCATTAAAGACTGTTAGTAAAATTTTCAAAATATTTTACCTCTTATAGATGTGTCACGTCTCGGGTCGTGGAAAATTGACCGTTTGCCGGGAGCAAACAAAAATTAACCGTTTGCAGGAAGTTCTTCCACGCAACGAGTTTGTTTATTCGTGGCGGAACGGTGCATGAAAATCGGATTCCAAAACGCTAGATACGGGTCCACTAGCGGAGTGGGCCGCTCTAGTTTGCCGATCCAGAGATGTGGAAAACAAAGGTTATCTTCTCCTTAGTCGAACTGTGGATCAATACAGGTAAGCAGAGGGCCACTCTAACTGGTCGGTAACCAAGCGCAACTAAGAGTCAAAACTCCTTGAATGATATTGGAAGGTTAATGAACTCGTGGAAAACTTCGTACCGTAATGAATTTAATTTAATATAAGGCAAGGAATGCTTTGAGAATAATGAGAATTTGTAAATGCTGGTAAAAATAAAATATATTCTAAGTAGAACCTAAGTTTACACTTTACTGCCCTATGCCAAGAATGACTAAGTACTGGAATCCTTGTTTTAGAATAAAGTTAAAGTTAGAATTGGAAACAGCAACTTGAATTCTGAGTTGGAACAAAAACGAAATAGCAAACACCTTCAAGTAAGGTGGAGTAAGACCCGGAGGCATGAGAGGTACAATTCCGATGAGCGCTTGGCTCGATCTGTAATCGTCGAACGCTGGGCTTGATCTCTCGGTCTATTCGCGGCTTCGCATCCTCTCGCGTCCTCCTCGGATCGCGGGAGTCGCTGGGCCCTGGAGTGGGGCGGACGCTCGACCCTTGCGGTGGGGTGTACGTTCGACACTCGCAGTGGGGCGGACGGTCGTGATGGGGCGTACGCGGTCGGCGTGAGCCGCGCGCGTCGGGCGCTCGCTCCAGCGTTTCGCTAATACTCTAGTTATGAATAATATGCTTTATAAAATTATGATTACACATGAAATGAATTATACTATGCTTGTGTGTTATGTCGTGCATGCACATAGAGTGTCGTGTGCTTAAATACTACAATTTGCTTGGTTATAGACATGAGTATAATACGAATATGTGCGCATAACTGTGGGCGACTCCTCGTGGTGCGTGGAATGGTCCGCCTGCGGAGGCTATGGTTGGTGTCTGCTCCAACTGTCTGATGTATGCGCGTCGAGGCGCGATCGTGTGGTTCAACTCCTTGGTGCGAGGGTGGCTGCCTTAGCTCGGCAATCGGACTGTGTCATTGTGTGCCGGTGTGCTCGCCCCTGCAATGGCGGCAGGCGATGTATGCGGCTGAGCCGGGGGGGGGGGGGGGGTGCATGAGGTACCATGAGGTTCGGCCGACGTCACAGATGCGTTCTGGAATTGAAATTAAATGTTTGAATTTTCTGGGGTGGGGTGCACCGTAAACTACCATACGCGTTCGCAGGTGTCGGGCGGCCCGTTGGCGCCTAGTATCCCGGTGATGATGGTCCCGGTGATAAGGTTACAGGGTGGATGACGCGTCAAGTCTAGCTTCTCACATCCTAGCCTCGCATCAAACCTCCTAGTGGTTCCCCCGGAATGTGCCCTCGGGCATTCAGATTGATGCGGGTCGGGGAGACTCTTGCGTGCGTCCGTCCCATCACGGACCGCGGTCTCCTTTCTTATCGAATATAAATGGGACAAGTTGTGGTTCTGGATTATTGACTCAACACTAATCCATTCAGTTCGTAGAACAAAATTCTTTACAGCCGTCACAGAGTCAAGAGAGAAAAGGTCTTCTTCTCACTGCTAAAGTGTTGATGGAGAACACACTCAGTGCATGGGCGGATGGTATAAGAGATGGCTTATATCAGATGACGAAGTTGTGGTGCATGTCCTGGCCCCAACCGGAAGCGCTGGTTAGCCGGGAGGTAGGTCCAGATTGAGGATTAAGTGCGTATGCCCTAGAGGCGCGGTAGCACATCCGAGCCCCCTCCCGGGGCCGGATTCATAATAGTCTGTTTGAATTTTCTATCTACTGTTTAGAACATCTTTCTGTTGGAATGTTCAAAAATTTTTCATATTCGAAAATATTGAAAATGTTTGGGCTTGGTTCTCTAATTTAATATCTAGAATTTTCTGAGAAATTCTTGTCTAATTCTTATAAATAATTTTTTATCGTAGTGAACTATATAATGGGCAATTAGAATTCTTTATGAAATAATAATAACAGAGAGGTATGTATCCATTCTTGTAGTTTTGTAAAGAGTATTTTATCTTACTATCAAAAATAAAATATTAAGATTTGTTTATAACGTAATGGAATTTAATTACCTTTTGATTCAATTTCACAATGATAATCATCCATAGTTCAATAATTTTGTGATCTGTCCTCAGGAATCCGCAACTCAGTACTTATAAAGTGAACGGTACAAAGAACAGCCTAGCCAAACATAATCGAACCGAGTTTTCAATACTAATCTTATCATGTTTAACTTATCCTGCAAACTATTAAAATTCCCTTCGAAAAACGTTTATTCACAGTGAAGTAAACGGTAAGCATTACGCCTTCCACCACTACTTACAATACGTACGATTCATTTACTATCAAAACTGTAAGTACTATCGCTTTTCTGTACATTTTGTAACCTTCAATGGCTTCATGTTACAGGTCGTTGGACTCATTTTAAAATGCCCTATCGTATTACGGAAGAATGAACATACCAATTCATTTTAAAAAATGAAGGCAACCTTCAAATGTCCAGCATATCTCCACTTACAAAAAAACTATTTTCATCACCGGATGAGACCTTTGTACTGTGCAATTTTATATCAGCAAAAATTTCTATAAAACTTATAGTTTTGAAGATATCTGAGGTGCTGATTATTACTGCCCCACCCTGTATATTGTTATGGATGTGTCCAAGAAGGCAAAAATGAACAAAGTTAAATTTAATATTACGATGTTTATTATATTCCGAATAATATGTTTGTTTTTCTGGAATTTAGCCAAAAAACAGTGCTCACGACATCGGCAGATGAATGTATTTGCCTTAGAATTACAAGTGCCGACAATTTCGAAAGTAGAATATTTTTTTACTTCGCTAACCGAATCATTGCAAACGTTGCAAAACGAATCAATGCGTGCCTTTCAAAACAGTCAGATTCAAATTACGATACAACGTTTCAAAGAAATGGTACGTGCCACTGTTTTCTAATTTCCGTTTCTTTAAGCAAAGGAAATTTAATTGAAATATCCGCAAAATTTAAGGACAAAGAAGTTATTATAATCTTACGCAACATATATGATGGTGATAAAGGATAAGTATACGGAACTGAAAATGGAAGGTAGCGAGTAGAAAAAGAAACTGATAGAACTGCAAAGTAGATTGATACATCCCTCAAATGATGATTCTACGTTAATAAAATCTGTTAATCAAAGAACTATTGCAAAAATCAAGTATAATCAATATTACTTCTGCTCAAAAGCTATAATAGAATTGACCCGAAATGGATATAAAACAGGCAATTATATCTACACGTTCTATTCTATGCAAAGGCAAATATTTCAAAGAGAAGGAATGTATTACTTATAAATTACTTATGTTCGAAGAGATCTCATTAATTTAGGCTTCTTGTCTTGCAGAACTAATCATTCATTTAACATGGAAAGGAGTCGAGGAATAGTAAAATATTTTCATATTTCATAGCCTCACTCGATACGTCGATTGGATCACGTAAAACATCGGACACTAATTGCATCTACACCTTCAGACCTTAAATATATAATTGCAACAACATATTTAATACCGTTTTAATAACATTTTTCTAATTGTTTATGTTTATGCCTCATGAATATATATTAATCGAATAAGTTGCTTTACCAAAGAATAAAAGAACTCGAGGATTACAAATCTGAGCATTTCATAACAAAACTGCGTTACTTATATAATGTTAAATGTAAAATAAGATGAAGACCAAAAAGATCGTACATGAGTTGAATCCACAATGCGTGAAGATCCATCTCCTTGACGATGATAAGAGACAAGTCTGTCTCATGCACTACAATATGCCAAACAGCCAGTGCTTGGTACGGTAATGACAACGGATGGAACGAATTCCGTGCCAGAACTGTGCAAAGACAGTGCTTCTACGCAGCTCACGTAACGGCATACTCTTCGTTCTGGGGCGACACTCGTATCACGGCACTATTAATGCACCGCGATATAGCACACGGCCGTGGCAATGACACTATTAGCTCACCATAGCTATACGCGTGGTAGTGGCGTAGGCTAACATTAGCTAATGGGGAAGCTGTTTCCATAAAAATTATAAACGAATGTGAAAAATGACTAAACTAAGCAAGTTATTTATTTTGATTCGAAAATAGAAACACCGGCACGAAATAAAGATATAAGAACTCGATTTTATTATTTTCTATAATCTAGCTCTATGCGGCGATTTTTTCCATGAAAATTCGTTAATTATTTTCCTTAAGTACTTTATCATAAAAATATATACATTTATTATATATATATATTTTTTCTTCAATTTATCGTTACAAATTCATGCAATTAACAACATGTCATTTAAGAAATTGCACAAGGTGAAGTTAGGGTCGCATCAGCATGCATTTTTATTTTATAGTGTGACGGGGTTTTCCCGTTACAATCCGCAAGAAAGGGGTATATAGAACCAATAATACAGGGGTTATACAGAAGTTTAATCCGGAGTTATATCGGGGTACAAAATATCCGCGTGATTCGACAACGCGAAGTACAGAACAATAAATTTCCTATCCAGCGAGTATTTCGAAGCTGCGAGGCTGGGACTTTTTTGGGCGCCAGCTACTCAAGAAGTAGCAAAACCTAATAAACCACGCAACCCGGGGGAAACCCGGTGCAAGATAACCCTCGAAATTTCGAAATACTCCGTCGCTCGACTACTTCTAGCCGAGTGCGCCAATTAGGGTCGCGGGATACTGAACTCACGGCTTCTTTCTATATTGCCTTGACGCGGTATTACAAAAGGGTATACGACACGCCGCGAATGACCGGGGATCACCACCCGTTATACAATACAAATTATAATATGCGATATCACAAATGCGGCAGGGAACAAATGGGACGCTTTAGCGTATAAGGACTCACGTTCTCGCTTCCAGCAAGTCTGGATCTCGTTCAGTCCGTCTCTCTCTCTCTCTCTCTCTCTCTTCCGAATCGCTCCGTATAATCGCTTGCTCGGTTGCTCGCTAAATAGTCGCTAAGTCGCTGGGAAGAAGAATAGTAGTAGAGTAGGCCGTCTTCATGCTGGCTAGCTCATTATATAGGTTTGCTGGGGGTCTTCGGATCCCCTTAGATCCTCCTTGGGGCTCCTTGGTGGGGTAGGGCTATACGCTTCGGTATTGTTCGGGGCATCGATCGGTGGATTTCGGCGATCTTCCCTGATCGCCCCCTGTGGTGTGTCTAGAGGGGGTCCTCTGGATCATTTGAACTGCGGCGCGTGTCGCGCGCCGCGTTTTCCACGGCTCACCTGCAATTCCGCTGCGCATCTTGAGTTTTCCTCTCCATGGGCTCAGGGGAGGGGTGGAGGTCCTTCTCACACCCGAGAACCATCCTGTTCGTCTCCATGGACTATGGCAGCGGTCTTATCGTTGCAGGGCTCTGGGTCGTATCCTTCGGGCTTCAGGGTCTCTTCTTGCTCACTTCCCGACTCCTCCACCGTCGAGCCCGTCACGCTACCTCGGCGCATAGCTCGTCCGCGGACCTGCGGTCTTCTTATCCGCCAAAGGGGCGTCTTATGGGTTGCTTCTTCTTCAGCTCGCCAGTCTTATTCGTCAAACGGAGAGAGAGAAAAGAACGGGGGGGGGGGGGGGGTGAGCGAGCCTTGTGACGTCACCACGTCACAATAGGTAATACATTATTTTATAAATAATATTTTTGGTTTATGACGGGTTGAAAAAAATATATACGACTCTTTTATACTTTTATAATCAGTGCGGTATAAGAATACAAAACGAAGAACTGTCCACTCTTATCAGGAGTAAAAACAATGTTTGGTACGCAAGGTTCGTTGTAAAATATAATCAAGCAGTTAATACATCAAATCACAGCACATAATAAATCACTGAAAGTATAATGATATGAATAGTAAGAAAAACATTTTCATTTGTTAGATGTTTATAAATTCAAATTTAAAAGTCCAAGTCACATTTAATATATTATTGTTTAACAAGGTGATTTAATGATGTTCCAAATAGGCGTGGAGAACTAGCTGGTACTTCTGTCAATGTAATTTCATTTCTGCGGATACAGTAAAAACACATTTACAATCTAAGCAAGGTTTCATTAGATCTGGTGGATTTTCCAAATTTTAGAAAGGGATAATGGCAGTAGTAGTTGGTTCAACGCCATGTGATAAACATATACAACAAGCAAAGCGACGTAAACGGATTTAAAATGTTCAAGATTATATAAATTACACTATTACACTTTTTTAATCCATGTAGCGTTTCTGTTCTTTGTAACCTACAAAGAGTCTTAAGGATGTAAAGCAATGTAAAGAAGTTTGGAAACAAAGAAGGCAGGCCTTAATCTCAGATAAAGGAACCTTGGATCTGTTGGGTATCATGATTACCGGCGTGCTGTATTAACGGATATGTCATGCAGTTTTAATTTTCAAAACGAGAACAATTTAAATAAGTCTGGAGTCGACACATTGGAAGAGAAATTCTTCCAGTGAAAAATGCTGTATGCAGTGCAATAGCAGCTTCGCATCCCCTTGATATTCCACAGATAATCTTCTTATTATATATAATAATTATATATAATTATATATTATTTATATATAATTATATATAAATTTTATCATTTTACTCAATTTACTAGAATCGAAATTATGAAATCTATTATGTGGTATTTTTGTAACTGCTACCATACAAATACGCGCGCGCGCACACACACTAACACGCACATACGAAATCCATCAAGATTAAAGGTACTATGTATGTATTGGAGGATGCGTACAAGAAGAAAGGACTATTACATGGAAAAATTGTAGAATTCCATTAGTAATTGATAATTAGATTATAAACATTTATATCCTTTTATCAGAAATTTATATAGGACAAAATTGCAGCACGCAGATGTGTAAATATCACGTTGCGATCTCATTTCATTTTGGCAGTTATACTTATATATAAGCATCCATCCAAGCATAAAGTTTGATAATCTTTAAACTATAAAATAGGTATGAAACATTAGACTTTTTGCTGGCGTTGGTCTATTTTATCATTTTTGGAACTTGTGAAGCATCTAGAACTATAACAACAAAGTACTTTATATTTTTACTCATTGTTTCCAAAGAAAATATTAAATATGAATAACTATGTTCATTTTATTATAAATGTATGAGTAAAGTTCAATCTACATAAATAAATATTTTCAAACGGAATTTATTTAACTTTTATCATTTAGCGTATTAAAATATATTACAAGATATATAAAAATATATTTTACTCTAATTTTTTAAATATTTTAAATATTTTATATTATCATATTTAACTTTTACAAAAAGTAACAATATTTTTATAAGTAGGAATAATTTTTCCTTAATTAGTTAATATGTCTGTTCTTTTTAAGAAGAAGGTATTTATTTTTCCAAAGTAAGTTTCTACTTTATATTGACCATTAATTCCTCTAATCTTCTTGCTTTTCGTAGATCACTGCTACTTTTCAACTTTCCCATTGCGGCTTTATCGATGTAAGTTTTAATTCTTCGAAAGATATATAATATTATGTTATTAATAAAATTATTTTACATTTCTAATTAATTTGATCGTAAAAAATATATTTTTCAATGAGAAAGCATTGCGAGAAAGTTTTGTGAATCCATTGTTAATGTTGTACGTAGTGGTTGACTAGGTTCTCCTCTCCCTGCCGCATCTTTTTACCATTTTTGAGATTCAAAAACCGTGCACCAGCGTCGTCACCTTTAAAATTTACGAAATTTACATATTATAAATTTTTGCAAACATGATATTAATTAACTATTGAATTATGGTTGCTTGGGCAATAAATTAGACTAATCTGTGATGTGCTGCAATGTACGAAGACTAATGAATTTTTTTTAACATAATGAACAATAAATAGTACTTGAACTTACAGTTTTGTTAACATACTCGCTGCTTAAATTAGTCTGCATAACAAATAATATTTGCAAGATCTTTTCCTCTGATTTACCTGAACAATTTGTTCGTTCTTTTTAATTGTCGTATATAATTATCCAGATCTATCTGTTCCAAATTCTCCTCTAGGAAGGAATCAGGCATCATCTTATCTTATCAATAATATTTATATTCTGTAAAATAAATTGATTCGTTTACTAAAATATAAGTTATACTTTCATATATTAATTATAAACTTTTATTTACTTATTCACACCTGGATTGCACGCACAATGAGTGAAATCCGACATTCCTTCAGTTTTTTAATACTCCCTCATAGAATACAGACTCATTAGTAACAGATTTACTGTCTTTGCAAAATAAAAGTGTACATTGCATCACCCATTATTTCCAGCTTCCCACAATAATTTTGTGATTCTAGCTAGTGTTGCTTGTGGTTAATAATCCATAAATTATCGACGACTGGAGTTACCAACAACTGATAACGTATGCAATCATACACGGCTGGTGTAACCAATAGTAGGTAACTCAAGACATATCAGCGACTGGAGTTGCCTGCGGTCGGTAACTCACGATATGCCGACAGTAGGTGATGCATGCGGTCGATAACTCATGGTATTATAACGGCTGGTAATGCCAATAGTCGGTAATTCATGAAGTGTCGACAGATGGCATTGCCAGCTATCGGTAATCCATCTCTTAGTTGTCTTAACTTAGTCTAACATCCTCCAAACTTAATTTAAACCAAGCTAACCCTAGTTACACCTAATCTGACTTAACCTGCCTTCGCTCAAATCTAACTCAACCTAACACAATCTAACTTTACCTGTTTTAAACATAAACAATTCAAACCTACGCTTTCTTATATCTAACCCAACATAACCGAGCAACCTACAAACATTCCCAAACATAACCCAACCTAACCTAATCTAGCGTAACCTAACTAAATCTATCGTAACCACTTTTCCATCTCGGGACGCAAGCAACCTTCGCAACTTTCCCAGGGATGAGGCTATGTAGTAAGCCTTCCGCAGTTACGGAATAGCAGAAATCCAATTCGATTGAACACTTATTCACGAAATGTAATGTAATGATCGGCGGGGTCAAGCGGAGCGGTTCCGCCTCTTATACAGGAGCGTCTTCGGCGAAATGAAAACAAACAGTCGGAAAAGAATAAATCTTTACTAAAAAATCATATGGAAATCCGATATTTCGACGCGCATATAATGTACATCTAACTAAAACGTAACTCGAAAAATACGAAAGATAAGAGAAAATATTCTCCAATATTTGACATATATAAATCAACGGATGTAAGGAGAACACTTGATCTTGGGGTAGCGAGACCGGGGCGCTAGCCTGAAGTAATCGCATAACGCTGGTTCCGGGATGGTGCAGAGAGGAAATGTGATGGGTAGAGAGCAAAAAATAACAACAACGTAACTAGAGAGAGAAAAAAAGGAAAACTGTGGAAACATTGCATTAATTGAGAGGAAATCCTAGAAATATCAAACAACAGATTACATACCATACCATAAGGGCAAGGTACAACGAAATAGACGACATCGTGAGAGAAAATAAAAAATCGAGAAACTTAAAGAGAAAATAATAAATTAGATTGAATGAATCAATATCACTGATCCCGGCAAGCTTAATGGAAAACGCATGACTACGAATCGGCTAGAGTATAAGATAGATGCTGGTCGCGGTTCGAGTGGCCCTGGGAATCCCCCGCCCGCATTAGGGCAGGCAGTAGGATGGTAGAGGGCCTGCAGCCCCCCCCCCCCCAACTCCCACCCCCAGCGTGGGCGAGGCTGCTGTGCATATGCTGCTGTGAGGAGCTGCCGGCTCGCGATTCGGAATCAGCCCTGTCGAGTCCTGGCAGAAGATTAAAGGTTGAGCAAGCGGTTCGAAGCCCCTTGTCGATGACACAGAAAGATAGGGAAATAGAGAAGGATAATAAAAGCGTATATAAAGGAGAAAAAGAAAGCCCCGGAAGGAAGTACAGACACGAAAGGACAAGCATCAGGAGCCGAAATAAGGGAACCAAGAAGAAAGAGCAGGATAATGGAATAGTTGATAAGAACCGATAGACCGATAAGAATAACGTCTACACTTTCGAATAGAAGAATAGGTAGCCACACATCAGACGTAATGATTGATATTATGAGGGAGGATACAGCAAAGCTAATGACATATTAGGAAACGTTAACGGGAAACATCAGGTATATAAAAAAAAACTGACATCAAACACTTGATGAAACTAGTGGCGAACGTTTACAGAAAAAAAATGAAGCAATTAAAGGAGCAGGAAGCATTCGAGGACAAGCTACGAGATGAGGAAACGCAGAAAAAATGACAGAAATACAAAAAGATGACGCAAGAAAATCGAGAGTGGGAGATATAATTCTGGAGTTTAACAAGAAAGCAGGTGTAGAGAACAAAGTAATGGAGGTAAAAGGATTTCTGAAAAAAGGATTCGGTATAAAGCCTACGAGTGCGAGTATAATGTCCCAACTAAGGGACATATACCCGTTGGATTACCAGAGAAGGAATAAAGGAGAACATAAGACGAACATTGAATGAAATCGAAGGAAAGCATGGCGGTATAAACGTCAAGTTGTTAAAACAAAAGTGGAAAGGCTACCAATTCGCGTTAGTTGAATGTGAACAGAAATACAGCAACGAGCAGAAGAAGGTAAAACTACTCAGAACAGCATTGACCTCTTGTCCCTGCTAAGTGCTACCAAGAGTAGAGAGATGCTGCAAGTGCCATAAACTGGGACATATCGGTAGAAATTGCGAAGAAGTCAAGGATAATAAGGAAACCTGCAGAAGATGCGGATTCCAGAATCATACGATGATTGATTGCATCGCGAACAAACCGAAATGTATCATTTGTAGCGAGGCAGGAAGAAACAATCCGTACACCAGATACGTTACCGGAGCTTTAATTGTCCGGTCTACAGAAAGGCCTTGATAGAAAAAAACGAGAAATGAATATGGAATTGAAAGTCCCACAAATCGATCTGAACAGATGCCGAATTGCGCAAGAAATCATGCAGAAAATGTAAGAATACTGACTGTAGAACGGTGACGCTCCGATATGGATAACCGGCGTTAATCGAAAATGTTGCACATATGGCACCACGTACTCGTCGACCGGTACCGTTTATGTTCGAAGAAACAAAAGTTAGAAGTTGCTACTTCTCGCCGAACAGGAACGGAAAGCAATCGAAGAATATATAACCGAAACTGAGGTTAACATAGAAAAGGGAAAGAAAGCAAGCAGAAAAATAATCGCTGGTGACCTGAACGAAAAATCGGTAATCAGGGGTAGTAAGAAGAACAACCATAGAGAGGAAAAGATTATCAAAGTGGCTCGAAGAAACGACCTAATCGCGACGAATCCGAAAGAAGGCTATACATACTTTAAGAACCAAAACAAATAAAAAATAGACATAACGTTGATAGGAGGTTGTATATACGCTGAGTTGAGTAAAGCAGAACTGTTTGAGATATTTTCAGCGTCGGACCATCAATACATACTACTTACCTTCCAAAGTACGAATTTCAAGAACAACGAAGACGGATTTGCAAGCCTCGATGGAAAGAAAGCGAACTGGGGCAAACCAAATAAATGATCGACTTATATAACATATAGATATTTATTTTCGTTTGGAGCGGATGATCCATTTTTAAGTAACTAAAACCTATGATAAGTATAATTATATAAACCAGTTTCAAATATTTAATTAAAATATCATGAAATGATATGAAATTAGATAGATAATTATTAGATAGATAAGAGATATTGTATTTTGAATTAACTAAAATATAAAATATGTATTAATATAATATTTGTACCAATTTGAAATATTTACTTGAAAAATTATGAAAGCATGTGGTCCAGCGAGTGGGAACTCGCGTATCGAGGTGAGGCTAGCGGCGCGTCTTTCGCCTTTAACATATGAAATAGTATACTGAACTAGTACAGCATGAACTTACAATTACGTGTGTTGTTCGTGTCTTACATTCATAACGTGTGTAACATGGATTTATGAATTCTTATATGTAGCAATACATGAGTCCGGATATATATGCAAGAGGCTTAAAACTAGAATACAGGTTCAGGTAAAGTCAGCTCCCTGAATTGGAAGGGTCCCCATTGAGGTGATGGGCTGCGGCTGCGCCTGTTAGCAGGACGGAATCCCCCGTGCGAGGTAGACAAGTGTGTTCATCTTTGGTGCGAGTGAGGCAGATATACTCATTAGTACGACTGAGACAGTAGTGCTCGTTGGTGAGAGTTAAACAGCGATGCCTGGTCTGAACGAGCCATGTATACTGGTCGGTCCGAGTGACACAGCGGTACTTGGTGCTTGTGAGCGCGTGCAGAAGTGCTTGCGTGAACGCTGCCTGTTGCCGGTTCTGCAGGCGAGCGTGGCAGGTTGCCTGAGTCCAAGGGTTGATACTGGGGGTGCACACAGGCTCATGTGTGGAATGGTTACTTAGAAGGCTATACCGTTGCATGAATTTGTAGAACTCCCATTCCTTTCAGGAGCAGAAGCAGATAAGGATAATGCAGTGCATAGAACATTGCAAATAACTTACCTTGAATCGTTGAATCTCTTTAGATGGGCTGTTGTGTTGCATGATGCATTAGAACTCTAATGCATTGGCACGCAGACACTGCGAAACGCCATTACATTGCGAGCAACTGTAGGATTCATAGGATTCATAAGTATCGATGCAATAGAGTTCTAATGCTTCATGCCATGCGATAGCGTGTCTCATTTCATTATTTCAAAATAAGTAATCTGTAATGTTCCATGCACATCGCTATGCATATCTACTTCTATATTTGATAAGATTGTGACATCTATACTTCCATGCAGCAGGCTGGCCCTTCACAATGTCTGCTTGTTAATACAGTACTGTTCTAATGCTACACGCAATGCCATGGTGCATTCCAATTCAGTGTTTCATAGTAAGTAAGCTGCATTCTTTTATTCATAACATTATGCTTATCTGCTTTAGTTCTTCAAAAGAATGTGAATTATGCAGATGCATGCAAGAGGCTGTCGCTTCATAGTGTTTGCGTGCGAAAGTAATGACGTTGTAATGCTCCATGCAATGCGGTGGTGCATCTCATTCTGTCGTTCCAAAGTAAGTAAGCTGTAATCCTCCATGCTTAGCGCTACACTTATCTGCTTTGCTTCACAAATGAATGTCAATTTTACAGTTACATTCAGCGGGGTGGCAATTCATAGTATCTGCGTGTCAAAGCAATAGAGTTTAATATTCCACGCAATGCGATATCACATCTCATTTCAGCCTTTCAAAGCAATCAAGGTTTAATTCTGTATGTATAGAATTATGCTTAGCTCCTTCAATTCCTCCAAAGAATATGCACTATACAGTTCCATGCAACCGGATGGCGCTTTATAGTGTCTGGGTGTCAATACAATAGACTTCTAATGTACTATGCAATGCGATGGCGCACCTCATTTCATTGTATCAAAGTAAGTAAGCTGTGTTCTTCTATGAATAGCATTATGCTCATCTGCTTCTACACCTCAAAAGAATGTGAATTATACAGTTCCATGTAATGGGATTGTGCATATCATTCCAACCATTCAAAGAATGAAAGGTGTAATCTTTTATGCATAGCATTACGCTTAATGCATTGATAAGCGGCGACCTAAGAGACATTTGAAGCCTGAGCACCTGCAACGAATTGGCATCTTAAATCCCAGTTCCCCGCCGGTCATATTCGTTTGTTTTAGGTCACTGAATAACGAAATAAAATATTTAAAACGTTATATATTTTTGTTAAATAGAACATTTTATTTGCATATTCATCATATACAATTTAACGGTAATTAGAAAAAGAAGATGGAAATTTTTAATTTATATTAATGGAGAAAAGTACAGTTTCTTATTTCATGGTCGATTAATGCATATACATAACGTAAACAGAAGGCAAATGTTTTAATACTTGAAGCAAGTATTTACAATGTCCAAGATGTGAAAGTACTATGCATTCAGCACACATAAAGTTGCTTTCGCTTCTTTTTTTACCAGCAGAGCAAACTTTAAAGGACGTCGTACGAATCAGTTTTTTCCCTTATCCAAAAATTCTGGTAACTTTATTATTCGTCATATGATCCGAAAGTCCCTGGGGCTGTCAAATATTGGTGTGCGAGGTGTAGGAATATGTACAGAAGTACTTGAATTGTTAGAAAGAGTAGTAATAGAGGTATCAGTTAGTACATCTGGTATATTTGCGTTTCCCTCGATCCAAGAACGTCTATCAATATGTAAAAATTGTTTATATTTTATAATGTTGCCATTCAATTCAATATATAATCTAAATGCAATAAACAGTGCGCAATTTAAAAGAAACAAGACTGTCTTCTTTGTCCAGTTCACCGTTTTTCTCATGATGGAATAATATGATAAATAATGATCTGCCAAATCTGCAGCCATCATATATTTATTATATTCTATGACGGAATAAGGTTTTATAATTTCTTGTTTTGTTTTCCTGTGTATTTTATTTGTTTTAATTAATTTTCCCGAATGTATCGTGGAAACCATGTGTACGACATTCTGTTCCGGCTTCCACGCCTTTACTATAACTTCACCCATTCTTTTACATTTATAATCTCCAGTTTTCAATCTGAAATGCAGTAAAGACTCAGGAACACCCCTATTTACTCTAATTGTACCACAAACTCCTGTATCATTTATCATGAGCAATTCTGCAGTTTTAAAGCTATTATACTAGTTGTCCATGTATAAGTGGTGTCTCAAACATATATTTTTATCAAGTAATGACATAATACTTAATAATGACATAATACTAATAATATATCTGGCCCAATTTATTGCCTTCCGCACAGTACATTTCTATATTGGTAACATATCTGGTTCTAGCTTCGCAAAGCATACGGCAAAGTAGGCCGTACTTTATTATTTTTGCCGGATTGTATGTTTTTATAGACAATTTTCCACGCCATGGAATAATGGATTAATCAAGCGAAAGTTCTTTCCTGGGTGTGTATACAGATTTAAATTTATCTAATAAGTAGCTCAAAATGGCCTGAATCTTAGCGAGCTTATTAGAATCGTTTATTGTTTGATTCTTTGAAAAATGCCACATCCTACAAATCTGGCGAAATCTCTTGCATGGCATTATTGTGGAGAACGATGGTGTTCTCATGTAAAATTCGGAGAACCAGTAATTATTTCTTACATCTTTCTTTATCTGACCCATCATTATAATTATACCAAGAAATTTTTTCTTCTCGGCTAGAGTAATATCACATCACTTTGATATTTTTTCCTCTCGCTCATCTTGTCCTTATCTTTCTGGTAAAACATGTTGGATTCATTGATCATTAATTGAAACAAATCATTGCCAATAAACAATTCGACGATTTCTTTTACGCTTTTCTTATCAATAGGAAAAATTTTTGGGCCTGACACACCTGTAAAATCTGATGCGGTAGGAATTTTATCAACATCTGACACAATCGATGGAATCATCGGAATCGCTTGAATGCTGTAGTGAAATGGCTCTTAATCTTATTCTTGAACCCACATCACTATCGCTGTCCTCGACTTTTATATCAGAATCTTCTGAATATACCGAATGTAGGATAGAGAGTCAGCAATATACTCATCAATAATATCACTCATATTATGTGGGTAAAAAGTTACAAAATAATAAACCTTGTTATACTGGTAAACTAGAAGCGTAAGCGTACGAAACAGAAAATGGCTATGGAATGAACTGTTCCAGAATAATTCTTGCTTTGATTGTTTCTAAACTATCGTATAAGTTTTATATTTTGGGCATAAAAAATGAAGATCGACATAACCATGGCAAGTACATACAAATCGATGTACAAGATACTCAAACCAGCAAAAAAATTGCACATCATCGTGGGATCAGCGCACAAGCGTCAGACTCAGAAACCCACGTTTTCGCGGGGCTAGCGCTCAAGTGACATACTCAAAAACCCGCGTTATCACAATACGATGGTGCATAGCATTTCATCGTATCGAGGTAAGTAAGGAGTATACTTCGATGCATAGCATTATGCTTATCTGAATTTTAAGAGAAAGTAAATGCTAGAGTTCCTTGCAACTTAATTGCGCCTCACAGTGTCTGTGTGGCAAATAAATGGTGTTCTAAAAAGCACCATGCATTGCAATGGCCCACCTGATGTCAACAATTCGAAGTAAGTAAGCTGTAATCTTCTATGGATAGCATTATGCTTATCTGCCTCTGCACTTCAAAAGAATCTGAATTCTACAGTTCCATGCAACAGGGTAGCGTTTCATAGTGTCTTCTTGTCAAAACCATGGAGTTCTAATGCTCCATGCAATGCGACTGTGCATTTCATTTGTACGTATAGATCTTAATAAGCTGTAATCTTCTATGCATAATGTAGGAAACTCATTAATTACAGACAATTGCAAGGTTTTTTAAATCATTAAATAGTTCCTTTCAACTGAGATATTACTCCATGGACTGCTAATGAATAACTGCTGCATCGTTTTAAAACATACACACGAAATCTCATTTATTCCGCACATTCTAGAATATTCCACGCACCTAACATTTGAAACTTGAATTATTGATTAGTTTTTAAATTAAGATAATTTCGTTAGCCTTCACTCGGCCGCCCTGCATGAACATTCGTCCAGAATGCCTTCATTCATATCGTCTTCGATTTGAGATAAATATCATACATATCTTCGATCCACAATTTCATAGACTCTGCTGACGTAGATGTTTGTAGGGGTCCTTCTCCTTCCCCTACCTTTCGAACTACAAATTGTTGATTGCGTAAAACGGATGCCAAGATGACCTTTAAGACGTGAATGTGTCCCAGAGAGAAAATGAAATGGTGACGTACCAATACTTCGATGTATTGTTAATTTCAAACATTGTTGATCTACATCTAAATGCTTACATCACTCGCAGAGCTTAGGTGCAGCTAAGTCACGCTTGCTTCTTCAGGCGTGACAAAACTTCAGCTGTAGTAGTAGATCTTGTAGCATAGAGCCATGTAAATTTTGTAAAAGCATCTACCACTACAAATATGTACTGATACCTTTTTTTTTTGTTGATGGCAGTGATCCAAGATGATCGATATGAAATGTATCAAAAGGAATACTTCACTTTTCAATCGTATTTAAATTACACTCCTACTTTCCCTGTATCCTTTCGGCTAAGATGCATGCAACACAATTTCTTACCACCTTTCCAACTTGCTGCCGAAGATTTGGAATCCAATAACCTTTACGTACGATAGCTTCAGTCTTGACTTTTTCCTTATTTCCTTATTGCCTTATTTCATGTATCTGCATCCGACATGACACTACTAGTTGAACCTCCAGACTTTCTGTACCGAAAATTTCCCCGTAGAACATAATCATTCGTCTTGTTTTGTAGTACCAAATCTCGAAGTTTCATTACAGTCTCATATTCTTCCTGTGTTTTATACAAACGTGCTGTAAGACTTGCATCAGATTCACCAATTAGGAAATTTGTAGGAGGAGGATTTCTACTAAGCGCATCTACATGTATCATGTTGTTTCCTGGACGAGGCTCATCATGCCCATCACGAAATTCACACACAGAGATATTTCTTATTCATTGTAAGAGTAAAAGCTCGGCAATCAGTAACAATAACAAACGAAATTCCTAATAAATGAACTCCTAATTTCTTCAATGCTTTTGCCATTGCTAAAACTTCAAGTTTATAGCTACTGTATTTAGATTCAGCAGAAGTTGTCCTACCACTAGAAAATAATATACAGGCTGAAAAGGTTGATCTTCGTTAATCTTTGAAATAAAATCGCTCCGTACCCTAACGCAGAAGCATCTGTATGCAACTCCATCTCTACTTCTATTTGATACATATTCACCATTGGTTTCTCACTCACTAAAAGTTTAAGTCATATGAATGCTTCCATTTCAGACGTTCGAAAACAGAACTAACATTCGCTTGCAGAAGGTTAGATAAAGGTCGCGCAATTACAGGGTATTCATGAATAAATTTACGAAAATACCAGATAAGTCCAAGAAAACTTTGTATTTGTTTAACATTTGTCGGCTCTGGAAATCGCCGGACTGTATCAGTTTTAGTGAGGGGCGAACATAACCATTGTTGATTACATTCCCGAGGAATTCGACAAAAGTTTGCAAAAAACAACACTTTTCCCAACAAAATATTAAGCCTGCTCCGCTCGCTATAATTCAAAGGCTTTCAAGAGTTTTGATCCCACTTTCAATATCATTTCATGAAATAATCGAATCATCTATGTATGCTAAAACTATTCTCTCTCAAATAAGATCTCTAAATATGGTATTTATAAATCTTTGAAAAACTGCTGGAGAATTACATGAATCAAAAGGGACTCGTAAAAATTCATAGTGATCATCTGGTGCAATAAATGCTGTATACTTTCGACTTGCTTTATCCTATCGCACGTGAAAGAAACCGTTTTTCAAGTCAAGAGTACTGAAAATGCGCGCGACTTGTGACAAATCTAATTGATCTTCAATCAATTGTAACGGATACCTATCTTTAAGAATTTTCTTCTTAATTTGTCGATAATCCACACATAATCTAAACGAATCATTTTTCTTCCGAACGAGAACAACCGGACTCGCATAATCAGAAGTAGATAACTGAGCGACTCCAGCCGCTATCCACTGTTCTATCTGCGCATTAACAATCTCTTTTTGCAACGCTGGCAATTGTATCGCCGATTAATATACAGATATCGCCTTTCAATATTAAATTCATTGCAATTTCACGTTCAAAGGTTTTGCTTGGCTTGTAATTACTAACACGATAGATTCTATCGTCACTCACTAATTAGGATCTAATACATGAGTCACATCAACTTGATTTACTTATAACACGTCACTCGTTACATCTATTTTAAATATTTCTGGTATAATATTTTCTCTTTCAACAATTTCGCGCGTTACTTTCGGTAATGGACGAATGTTTACTTTAGCACCTTTAATGCTGACATCGGTTACATTTAAGAAATTCGTTCCTATTAACAGCTTGTGTCGAACAATGGTATCAGAGATTCTGCTTGAAACTCACCTAATGTTGTATTATTCCTTGAACCTTTGAAAAGTAATTCATTGCATCGTAATTGCGGAGAACCAAGCTTAATATACTCGTCTGTGCGAATTAAACTAAAATCACTTCCTGAATCCATTAATGCTTTGATTTTCGCATCCGTTAAGTAAAACATTTTTGAGATAATTTCGGTACGATACTCCTAATGTCACGCAGCTCCTTTCACTCGCTTTAAATTTCTTGGGACATTTGACGCAATATGTACACGTTCTTGACATATAAAATATTTTACACCACGATCTTTCGTCAGACAATTCACGCTAATATGATCGTGCCCACCACAACTATAACATCGTACAATATTACCGGTAAACTCGCTTATCTCACCCACATTGACTACCTCCTTTCGTTCATTTCTATCGAAACTGTCTTCACACTTCTCAAACTTTGTTGACATCTGCACACCCAACAAACCTTGATCTCGAAGAATTACCTTTTCAAACGTTATCGAAAGTTGATCGGTTGTTGTAAACTGTTGAATACGGGCCTGGTTCCGGAGCATTTCATTGGGGATGCCGTCAATCAGGTATTCAAGCATTTCATGGTCGTTGATTGGTACTCGACTTCGAAGAATCATCTTCTCGTGAAAATATTCATGAAATGTGTCGTTCCTCTTCCATAATCGCCCGTCAAATTCCTTGCTTATTTCAATTTTGCTTTGTGGATGATAAAACGTAACTTTTAATTCTTCCTGCGTCGGTTGAATGGCATAGTTATATATTCTGGTTTAGGATGAAACCATTCAAGTGCTTTTCCCTTCAGTCGCATACCGATAAGTAATCGTGCAATGTCATCTTCCAATTTATATATCGTCTACAACAATTTGATCTGCTTCCCCCAAATTTCACTATCACTAGATTTACCATAAAATTTACGAAGTAAATTTGAAACTGCCGAAATATTCGTTCGCGGCTAACTAAATTGAGATAAAACACTGCATTCATTGCCATTATTCAATGCCAAGAGATTGTCACCGCCACTATCAACATCATATTGTTCACTTCGAAAATTACGCGTCGATCTTCGCTGCTCATTTTCCAAATGTTGCTCAACCTGTAATTGAATGAATTCGCATCGCATCTAACTCAAGGCGCAACGTGGCTAACTCACCTTGTGCTAATTCTTCTTCTTTTAAAAAGAAATCAATTTCTCGTTGCAGTAAATTCATTGCTGATTGCACGTTTGATGATACATCAACACACGATCCTCATTTTTTTCATGAACTTCTTTTAGCTTGTCATTTATCCACGTTCCGTCTGAGTCAACATCCATCAAACGGGAAATTAATTTAGCTGCGGAACCAGCAGAAGGTTGTTTATGCTCCATTAATATCTCTTTTAGCGCAGTATCTGTGATTTTACTCAAATCTTTCATTGTGAAAATTTTCACTCGATACTCGCGTATAAACTCGAATTGTCTCTACACAAAAGTTTAATTTTCGTTCTCGCACTATCTCTCCAAACTGCACTCACGTCGCATGAATAACTTCTCGAACGTTCTAGACCTTCAAGGAATTTTCTCCAACGTCCTGTCTTCAAATACTCGATAATATTCCAATCTTTAGAACGTATCCGATTTAATTCTAGAATGTCCTCTTGATAATTACCACGCCTGAGGTCCACAAATTGTAGGAAGCTTACTAACTAAAGACAACTACAAGATTTTGTATATCATTAAACAGTTCTTCTCAACTGAGATATAACTCCAAAGAATGCTAATGAACAACAGCTTCATAGTTTTAAAATATTCACACGAAAAACTCATTTATTCCGTACACTCGGTATCGCTCGCAATCTGGAATATTCCAGGTACATAACATTTGAAACAAGAATTATTCATTAACCTTTAAATTAAGATAATTTAATTATCCTTCAATAACATTAAGCTTGTATGCTACTACAAATCAAAGGGATGTGAACTCTGCAGTTCCTTCAAACGGGATGGCGCTTCACCGTGCCCTCGTGTTAACACATTGGAGTTCTAGTACTCCATGCATTGCAATGGCGTATCTCATTTCAATGGTTCAAAGTAAGTAAGCTGTAATCTTCTAAGCATATCATTATGCTTGTCCTCTTCTACACATCAAAATAATGTGAATTCGACAGTTCCATGCACGGTATGGTGCTTCGTAGTGTCTGCTGGTCAAAAGCAATGGTGTTCTAAGGCTGCATGCAATGTGATGGTGCATTTCATTTCAACATTTCGAAGAAAGTAAGCTATAATCTTCTATGCATAGCACTATGCTTATTTGCTGGAGCTCTTGAAATGAATGTGAATTATGCAGTTCCATGCAACAGGATGGCGGTTTAAAGTGTCCGTGTGTCAAAGCAATGGTGTTCTATTTCTCCTTGCAATGCGATGGCGTAAACCATTTCCACGATTCAAAGTGAGTTAGCTCTAAATTTGTACGCTTTGCATTTTGTTGATCTGTTTCTACAGATCAAAAGAATGCGAATTTTACAGATAAATGCATCGGGATGGCGTTTCATAGTGCTACGTGTATAAGCAATAGAGTCCTAATGCTACATGCTCTGTGGTGAAGTGTCTCATTTCAACGTTCGAAAGCAAGAATGTTGTAATGCTCTATGTATCGCATTATCCTTACATACTTCGACACTTCAAACGAATGTAAGTTCGACTGTTCCTTGCACCGGGCTGGGGTTTCATATTGTCTGCTTGTCAAAACTGTAGTGAGCTACTGCTCCACGCAATGCTATGGCACATATAATTTCTACGTTTAGCACGTTGACGCCGGCCTGCACCACAGGTGGGTCACACGTGTCTATTTCGTGGGCCGGCGTGCATCACGATGGGTCGAACTTATAGTTCACAAAGTAGATAGTACAAAATAGTATTATTTTTCAATTCTCAGTATTATAAATAGACATTCAATATTTAAAACATAACAAATCAATACTATAAACCTAGCATAATTATTTAATATTTTTATCTAATTTTTCAAAACATGTTAAGTATAATTCTGGATGGCCCTTACATCGGTTAAAACAGGCTTCAACTCTTATCGCCTTATTCGTGGCATACTGGCTACCATTTATTCTAGACATACATTTATAACATTCTTTACATCGCTATCTCGTTTTTCTCGCACGTTCTTGGAATGACCGCAGAAAATGTGTACGTTTCTTGGGCACTGCTTCAGTTTCAGATGACGTTTGTTCACCGTAATGATCCACTATACTAAGGAGATAATCAATAATTTTTTCGCGGAAGTTTAATATTTTCATATCTTTGGTACTTCATTTTCTATGTATATAACAGGCATTGACGAGAGAAGCCCCGCATACTAATTCGATAACTATTTTTCTATACCACTTTACTGTTCTGCGTAATCAACTGTGATAAGAAGACATCTGGTCGGATGGTCAAACCCCTTCGTAATTTTGTTATAAAGGAACACTGTATCCGGCTTTAACTTATTTTTACTAATCTGGAAAATAACACATTTGTGGTTTTCAGAAGTGGCTAGCATGCATACCGGCCTCTTATCCGGTCACTTTAAAAATTTAAAGCCTCTCCGATTTTGAAAATACATAAAGCCACTCCGCTGCAGTTTCCGTTTGGCCTGCAGTGGAAGAAATTTTTTATTAATTTTAACTTTACCATAAATAAATGTTATTTTTTGCAGAAGATTCTCGGCCAAAGGGACACAAGTATATGAACTATTTGCGTATAATACGCGGCTCTCAAATAATAATTCATCCTCCAACGTCATAAATACATCATGCTCATGTGTTTTCGCTAATCTGGTTGCATTATTTCCGGCGTAAATAAGAATGTTATGTGTGTATCCTTCCAGAAGGCACAGTTTACAAAGTTTTATACTATATTTATGCCGCTTTGGAATCATGATTTTGTCAATTACAATATTTTTACCGGATTTAACACGTAGAGTGCTACGTCAGCCCCAGGGACTGACAGTGAACTTCCCGTTCAGGCGGCGTAAGTCCCTGGGGACTAACAATCAACTTTTCGTTTGGACAACGTAGATTCTAAGGACTGACAGCGAACTTCTTGTTTGATCGACATCGGTGCATGAGACTGACATTGTAAAGGGTTAAATTATTAATAGCAATTAAATATTTTTGCCAATATTTAATGAAGTTTATTAAAACATGTTAAACAAAGATGTGGCTGTGATTTGCACATATTACAGTATATAGTAAATTTCTTCGTCATTTTCCTCGCTAACTGGCGTCCGAACATTTTTGTGCTTATGCTGTAACACTCAACACAATATTTTCGTACTTCATGCGCCTTTCCTTCCTTCTAATGAAATTTGTGAATTCGTCTACTTGTATCGGCCCTAATTGGAGTCTTCTAATGTGAACGTCGTGTGAGAACATTTACCAATTGGTTTCGAAATGTTGTAATTGACATCTTTCTTCCTGTTACATTTTGGAACATATGTAACGCATTGCAATATTCAAAAGAAGGTCGAATGCCAATTTTCTATACCATTTTAGTAACCTTCTAAGTGTACTGCTGTAAGCACCCATTTGATCAGACAGATCAATCGCTATTTTACCTTTATTATAATCAATAATAATTTTTGGTTTGCAGGATACCCCTGTTCTTGTTATTACGGATTTCATTTCGTCAGAATGCTTGATCGAAAGAACTAAAACATCCCTCTTGTCTTTCCATTTCTTGATTGTAATCTCTCTACTGTTGTCTTGAGCAATGACTTTTCCGCGTCGCAGTTTGCCTGTCACAGCTCTATTTGGATTGCCTCTTCGATTTGGTGGAAGAATACCAACCAAATGCGTATTTTTTGTTATGAGTTTGTTTGATAAATCCACACCCGTATAATAATTATCCGTGTATAAAGTATGGCCTTTGTGAAACACATTTTCACATAAATTCATGACAACATTTGTGGGTGTTGTATTTTTTTATCCAATGATTTGCCGGTGTAAATGCAAAGATTATATGTGCAATGATTATCACAGCACAATTTAAGATGTGGCGGCACTCGCCACTAAAGGGACAGCACCGTTTACACTTTCCTGAATGTAGTCGATGACACATCCTTTCCAGTATATAGAAGTTCTGAACTGTCCCTAATATCTCAGCGTCTAAGGCAGAGCCTGCTAGGTAGCCTTACTGATGAGTCCACTAGCAGGCCCAGGACGAAACGTTCTTCCCCTCTCTTCTCCTTCTTTCTTTCTTCCTACATCTTTACACCACAGCAAACCGAAGCAGCGCAGCTGCTTCAAAGTATTTTTATCCCATATCTATGCTTTTTTTGTTTCATGTACTGTCTGAATATGATCCGTCCACGGAATGGTATTACTGTCTCATCGATGCATAATATTTCAACTGGATCATAATACTTATTAAAATTTATATTTAATTCTTTCATTAAAAATTCAACCTTTGAGAGACGATTGGAAGCATCCACTTTTGTATTGTCGACAATATGCAACATTCTCAACTGAATTTGAAATCTGTTTTTACTCATAACTTTCCGCGGGAATGTTTGAATAAACAATGTATCCTTAAACCAATACAGATGCAAAGATCGGAGCTTTACCAAAATCATTCACAAAACCACTCCAAAAAACTTCTTTATTTCGTCCTCATCTGTTGGCACCTACTTTTCAACATGTTTGGAAGCGATTGTACTTTGTGTCGCATAAATATTTGTTTGTTCGCTTATATGTTGAAATAGTTTAACCGTCACATAAAGGGCGTAAAAGTCTTCCACTGTGCTATAATTTGACATTCGTTCATGAGCGAGTTTGGTACCACGGGGACTTGAAAAAGGTATAATATTTGGCTGGTTGCTTCACCGATCAAACCAATGACTTGGATCACTTGTTTCAGTATTTTTTAGTGAACCACTAGATGAACTGTAACTATCTGAAAATGCTAGTGGTATTACACGCCGAAATTTGCATGGTACAAATGGCTTACACGACGAGTCATTATCTGTTCGCCCTCTCAACATTTTTAGAATGTATGTGTTTATGTATTCCTCGTCTACACTACAAATGAATGTAAATGTGGCACTTCCTTGCTAGGAAATAGCGCTTCCAGATGTCTGCGTATCGAAGCAATAGAGTTCTAATGCTTCTTAAAACGCGATATCGCATTTCACTTTTATGTTTCATGATAAGATACAATATTCATTGCGATGTGTTATGTATTCATCGTCTACACTTCAAAAGAATGTATGTGCAACACTTCCTTGCTATGAAATTGCGTTTCCAGATATCTACGTATCGAAGCAAGAGAGTTCTAATGCTGCTTAAAACACGATATCGCATCTCATTTCTATGTTCGTGATAAGATATAATATTCATTCCGAAGTGCTATGTATACCTCGTATACAATTCAAACGAATGTAAATGCGACACTTTCTTTCGACAGAATCACATTTCTAAATGTCTACGTATCGAAGCAATCCAGTCTTTCCATCACATCTTGTCACGAAACGTAGAAACGAGATGCGATATCGTGTATTATGAAGCATTTGAACTCTGTTGCTACGATATGTAGATATCCAGAAACGCTATTCCATAACAAGGAATTGTGGGCTTTACATTCTTTTGAAGTGTTGACGAGATATACGTAAGGCGTTGCGTTGAATATTACATCTTATCGTGAAACAAATAAATGAGTTGCGCTATTGCATTTTATGAAGTATTAGATCTATATTGCTTCCACACGTAGCCATCTAGAGACGCTATTCCATTGGTATTACATCATATCACGAGACATAGACATGAGATGCAATATCGCGTTTTATGAAAAATTAGGAATGTTTTACTTCGATACTTACACATATAGAAACGCTATTCCGTTGCAAGGAAGTGAGGGATTTACATTCTTTTGAGTTGTAGACGAGATCTACATAACGCGTTGCATTGAGTACTACATCTTATCATGAGACATAGGAACGAAAAGCGATATCGCGTTCTCTGAAGCACCAGAACTCTATTGCTTCGTCACGTAGACATCTAGAAACGCTATTCCGTAGCAAGGAAAGTTGGGATATACATTCTTTTGACGTGTAGATGTAGATACAAAAGCGCGTTGCATCGAGTATTGCAACTTATCATGAAACATTGAAATCAAATGCGTCATCGCCACAAATGTAGTATTAGAACTCTATTTTTAGAATTTACATTCTTTCGAAGTGTAGTGTGACATCAGACGTAGCGCCTGCCACCCATCAGCCTCTTCGCCGCCTTCAGCATCAATCCCTGCACGCAAGCAACCTGCTGCACGCCTGCAGATCCAGCAACTAGCAGTGATCGCGCGCCCACAGGTGCACGCGCTCTTTCGCACCTACGAGCACGTCTGTCTTGCTCGCGCTAATACGCGCCGCTGTCTCGCTCGCATCAACGGGCACCTCTGTCTTATTCGCGCCAATAAGTATCGCTGTCTCGCTTCTTCCAACGAGCAGCTCTGTCTCGCTCGCACCAAAGAACAGCTCTGTCCCGCTCGCTCCTATACGCATCACATTCTCGCCCCAGCCACGAGTATCCACCCCTCCCTTGCATAGAGGTCTCTGTCCAGATGTATGAAGACGCAGCTCATCACTGGAATGGAAACTGTTCCAGTTCAAGGAACCTACATTGCCAAGACCTATATATTATTTCTAGTGTTATATCTATCCACTTTTATTGTACTCCCAGATGTAAGTACTCATGACACATATTGTATCACACTTCAACACACACGTAATTCTATGTCGGTACGTATAAGATTAGATATTAAGACGCACCTGCGCCAGCGACATGCGCAGTTAGCGCCACCACGAGCCACGAGTCCCCACTCGCTGTACCACGCGGTCCCCACTACGAGCGACCGCGACCGAAGCGCATCGCGAACCGAGGAGGTCTGAGACGCGACTCCAGAGAGTCAGATTACATCGAGATTACACTCCGAGGAGTTGATTCCTCCAGTACCATTTCATATGCTCGAGCCATTAGCCACATAAATGTTTACATGTTCATTCCCATATCTACTAGTTCGTAAATCTAGTATATCTAAATACTATTTCTCGCGTTTAATACAATGCTTAAGTACGAATGCTTCCACGTGTCTCTTCCATACTGCTGGGTTGCTTTCCATCAGCTCGAATGGGTATAGAACTCTGCATTGCAGAGTTGCGGTAGAGCGGACCGCCGCATATCCTTCCGAGCATTGTCTGTTAGTACAGAAAAACTTGGTGAATGGGACGTGATCCCGGTTCGCGAAGCACACGACGCGCTGGTAGGAAAAATTTCCTTCGTTCCCGTACGTGGGTAACGTACCCCTGGTCCCCATATACCACCGACATGTCTTCTTCGCACCGCTTCAGCCGCAGATCTCCGAAGTCTCCTGTTTCCGCAGCAGAGATTGCTGCGTTATCCACGGTTCCTGATGCATCCGCTTCGCATCCGAGCCGCTGTTTCCAGCATCACTGGAAGCTGATATATCAGCCTCCATCAACAGGCCAACATCTACTTCGATAACAGCCAACGATCCACGGCGAAAGTACTACCATGGTATCGAATACGACACCAGCGAAAGGTAGGATTTACTACTACTATTATCCGCGAATCGCAGGTGTTTTGCCCCTACCGCGTAAGCTGAATTAGTCGGGCCCGGTCGTATCGCGTTTCCGCAGACCAAATCTCAAACAAAAAGGCTAGTGTCGTAAATCTTCCGGATAAACGGAAAGTTATTTCGCCGGACCTGACAGTAGATGCAGATATACAAAACGCGTTGCATTGAACATTACAACCCCATTGCTTCGACACGTTGACATCTAGAAACGCAATTATTTTGCAAGGAAGTGTAGATATTCACATGCATCTGAAGTGTAAAAGCAGATAATCGTAACGCGTTGCGATGAATACTACATCTCGTCTACAAACTTTGAAATGAGATCCGACATCGCGATGAATGAAATACTGGAACCTTATTGCTTCGTCAGGTACACATTTAGAAATACTATCCCTTAGGAAGGAAGTGCATGGTTCACATTCTATTGATGTGTAGACGAGATACACATAACGCGTTACATTGAATATTACATCTTATCATGCGGCATTGAAATGAGATGCGACTTCGCATTGAATGATGCAATAGGACTCTATTGCATCGAAAAGTATACATCTTATAATGCCATTCCTCTATAAGGGAGAGTAGTGCTCACATTCTTTTGAAGTGTAGAAGAGACAAACATAACGCTTTGAATTGATTATTACACCTTACATTAAACACTGAATTGAGATGCAACATCGCGATTCAATCTCTGTTTCGCTCTGGCATCGCTGTTTCAATCTCAACGACAAGCACTACTGTCTCACTCCCACTAATGAGTATATCTGCCTCGCTCGCACCAAAGACAAACACCCTTGTCTACCTCGCACGGGTGACTTCGTCTTGCTGAAAGGGACAGTCGCAGCCCATAACCTCGATGGGAACTATTCCAATTCAGGGAGATGACTTTAACGGAACCTGTATTCTACTTTTGAGCCTCTTATATACATATATATATATATATATACTATATCCGGACTAATGTATTCCTGCATATAAGAATTCATATATCGAAGTTACACACGTTGAGAATGCAAGACACGAATAACACACACGTAATTGTAAGTTCATGCTATACTACTTCATTATACTGTTTCATAAGTTAAACGCGAAAGACGTGCCACTAATCCCACCAGGAGACGCGAATCCCCACTCGCTGGGCCGCATGCTCCTCGCAACGATCCCTTAATCCCCCACTCGCTAGACCACATGCTTTCATGATTTTTCTAGTAAATATTTCAAATTGGTATAAATATTAATACACATTTTATATTTTAGTTAATTCTAAATACAATATCCCCTTAAGATAGTCCATTACATCTAAAATCCTATCTAATTTCATATCATTTTATAATGTTTTAATTAAATATTTGAAATTGGTTTATATAATTAAACTTACCATATATTTTAGTTACTTAAAAATAAATCATTCAATTCGCTTTTTCTCCATCGAGGCTTGCAAATCCCTCTTCGTTATTCTTATAATTCGTACTTTAGAAGGTATGTAGTACGTATTGATTGTCCGACGCTGGAAATACCTCAAACACTTCTGCTTTACGCAGCTTAGCGTACATGCAATCTCCTATCAAACTTATGTCTATTTTTTATTTTCTTCGGTTCTTAAACTATGTATAGTCTTCTTTCGGATTCGTCGCGATTAGATCGTTTTTTACAGTCATTTTAATGATCTTTTCCACTCTATGGTTGTTCTTCTTACTATCCCAGATTACCGATTTTTTCTATCAGGTCCCCCGTGATTATTATTCTATTTGTTTTCTCTTCCTTTTCCATGTTAACCTCAGTTTAGTTTATATATTCTTCGATTTCTTTCCGTTCCTGTTTGGCGAGAAGTAGCAGGTTATAGCTTTCGTTCCTGCGACCATTGCATGAGCGATTCCGGTCGATGAGTATGTGGTACCTTACGTGAAACATTTTCGATTAACGCCGGTTATCCATATCGCAGTTTCACCGTTCTCGTCTTGCAGTCAGTATTCTTCCATCTTGTGTGCATCCAATATTATCACCACGTCTGTCTCTTGAATCATTCGCATTTGCTGCATGATATCTTGCGCGATTCGTTTCTCGTTCATTTCTATCAACGCCTTTCTGTTGGCCGGACAATTAAAGCTCCGGTAACGTATCTGATGTGCGGATTCTTTCTTCCTACCTCGCTGCAGATGATACATTTCGGTTTATTCGCGATGCAACCGATCATCGTATAAATCGGGGATCCGCATCTTCTGCAGATTCCCTTTATTAAGGGAAAAAGATATTATCTTTGACTTCTTCGCAATTTCTGCCGATATGTTCCAGTTTATGGCATTTGAAGCATCTCTCTATTTTCGGTATTACTTTGCAGGGACAAGGTGTTAATGCTATTCTGAGTCGTTTGACCTTCTCCAGCTCTTTACTGTATTTCTGTCCAAATTCAACTAACGCGACTCGGTTCCTCTCCACATCTGTTTTAACAACTTGACCATTCTTTCAATTATTTTCAGTCTTCGTTTTATGTACTCCTTCATTTCTTCTCTAGTCACCTAACGGGTATATGTCCCTTAGTTGGAGCATTATACTCGCACTCGTATGCGATTCTTCGAATTCTTTTTCCAGAGTTCCTTTTATCTCTTTTATTTTGTTCTCTATACCTGTTTTCTTGTTAAATTCCAGGATTATATCTCCCGCTCTCGATTTTCTTGCGTCATCTTTTCCTATTTCTGTCGTTTCTTCTGCTTTTCCTCATCCCATTGTTTGTCCTCGAATGCTTACTGCTTCTTTAATTGTTTCATTTTTCTTTGTAACGTCCGCAACTAGTTCCATCATGTGTTTGATCTCAGTTTTTTTTATATGCCTGATGTTTCCCATTAATGATTTCTAATATGTCATTAACTTCGTCGTATCCTCGCCCATAATATCTATCATTACGTCTGATGTGTGACTGCCTATTCTTCTATGTGAAATTGAGGACGTTATTCTCATCGGTAGCTTCTCCATTATCCTGATCTTTCTTTTTGGTTCCCTTACTTCGGCTCCTGATGCTTCTCCTTTCGTGTCTGTGTCTTGCGAGGCTTTCTTTTTCTCCTTTATATATGCATTTCGTATCCATTTCTATTTTCCTATATTTTTATGTTATCGACTGGGGCCTCCGAACCGCCTGCTCAATCTTCAATCGCCACGACTCGATGGGGCTGATTCCGTATCCCGAGCCAGCATCACCATTCAGCAGTATATGCACAGCAGCCTCACTCACTTCGGCAGTGGGGCCCGGGGGAGGGGCTGCAGGCCCTCGACCATCCTACTGCCTGCCCTGATACGGGCGAGGGACACCCAGGACCACTTGAACTGCGACCAGCATCCATCTTATACTCTAACCGATTCGTAGTTATGCGTTTTCCATTAAGCTTGCCGGAATCAGTGATATTGATTCGTCCAGTCTAAAGTATTATTTTCTTCTTAAGCTTCTCCATTTTCTTATTTTCTCTCACAATATCGTCTATTTCATTGTACCTTGCCCGGACGGTATGTTATATAATCTGTTGTTCGATATTTGTAGGATTTCCTCTTAATAAATGCAATGCTTCCACAGATTTTCTTTTTCTTTTCTTTAGTTACGTTGTTGTTATTTTATCCTCTCTATCCTCCACATTTCCTTTCTGCACCATCCCGAAACCGGCGTTATACGATTACATCATGATGGCGCCCCGGTCTCGCTACCCCGAGATCGAGTGTTCTCCCTTGCATCTGTTGATTTGTATATGTGACATATTGGAGAATATTTCCACTTATCCTTTGTATTTTTCGAATTACGTTTTAATTAGATGTATATTAGATACGCGTCAAAATATCGGACTTCCGTACGATTTTTTAGTAAAGTCTTATTCTTTTCCGACTGTTCGTTTTCATTTCACGATAGGCGCTCCTGTATTCGATGCAGACCCGCTCCAATTGAACCAGCCGATTACTATATCATATTACGTGAATAAACGTTCAATCGGAGCGGATCTCTGCCACTCCGTAACTATGGAAAGCTTACTGCATAGCCTCATCCCTGTGAAAGTTGCGGAAGTTGCTTCCGCCCCGAGATGGAAGTGTGCTTATGTTAGCTTTAGTTAGGTTACGCTAGGTTATGTTAGGTTGGGTTATGTTTGCGAATGTTTTTAGGTTGCTCAGTTATTTTTGGTTAGATTTAAGAAGGCGTAGGTTTGATTTGTTTATGTTTATGAAAGGTAATGCTAGATTGTGTTAGGTTGGGTTAGATTTGAATGAAGGCAGGTTAAGTCAGATTAGGTGTAACTGAGGTTAGGTTGGTTTAAATTAAGTTTAGTGGATGTTAGATTAAGTTAAGCCAAGTAAGAGATGGATTACCGATAGCTGACAATGCCATCCGTTGATAATTCTTGAATTCCCGGCTATTGGCAACAATATTGTTGCCCGTCATTATATCATAATTTATCGACCACACAGGCATCATCTACTGTCGTTATATCGTGAGTTACCGACCGCAGGCAACACCAGTCGTTCATAAGTCTTGAGTTACCTACTATTGGCTGCTCCAGCTGTATGTGAAAGCATGCGCTGTCGGTCATTGGTAACACCAGTCGTATATAATTTATGTATTATTAAGCACAAGCAGCACCGTCGTTCGATCGCGAGTAACCGACCACCAACAGCACCATCCATTGGCAACTTATAAGTTATTCTTAATGGGAGCACCCATCCGTAGGAATGTTGTGGATTTGCCGTAGTCCACGATATTTTCTTCTAATTAACTTTCACTGAGGATGGCTTTTATATAACAATTTTATTTAACAGCAACAAGTCTTTACAATTAAGGTAAACTGAAGTAGAAGCTAAGAAATACAAATCTAGATTTGGCAAAGGCAAATTGTGATGTGTACTCTTTGATGGCGAAGAAATAAGTGAATAATTAATTTGAAAAGCGTAGAAATTTGAAAGACGTCGCAAACGAGAGTCTCTTGTTTATAGATGACGTGAATTAATTTTGAAACAATTTCCTAACGAAAATGTACCCTCCGAGGAGCGGAAGTAGATGGCTGTGAATGTGTCTGCTTATATGCGGAAGTCGGTAACGTCGGTAACGCCACAATGTATTGACTCGTTTCGCCATCTCTTCAAGCACTCCTGAAGCAGAATTGCGAACAGCTTGAGCAGTTCTCACAGAGATGACTCCACCGGTCTGACAACAACGAACGCCACATATTTCTCTTGGGTTCTCACAAAACCATTTGCCACGCAACTCAGTGCTGAAAGGGTTAATAATGCTAGCGCTATTACTTTAACCAGGCATAGAATCCATAGATATGAAAAATTATAATCTTATGAATAATATCAATTCTAGAGGATCATTTCTAGTGTAAGTATAAAGGTTCTGTTTTAGTTGTAGAAATAAAATTCACTAATATGACACTATACTTATTTTCAGGTCCAAGATATGCTTACCTTTATAAATATCAGCCTACCACTAACTATAAAAATTAAACAAATATGGTTTCAAACTCGTGTCGATTATCTAGTATCCAAGTTTGGAATCTTAATGTGTGCTCTTGGAAGGGCCGATGAATATGAAAATGATGGTATTGCTGTGAATGCAGACTTGTCAAAGACTCTCACTTTAAGATTGCCTTACGCACGTGTTGTTTCAGTTATACATATGGCTGCGATAGAGATGTTAGGTGGTTCAGAATCACAAAATTATAGTGGGAAGCTGGAAATAATGGGTGATGCAATGTACGCATTTATTTTGCAAAGACAGTAAATCTGTTTCTAATCAGTCTTTAATCGATGAGGCAATATTAAAAAACTGAATGGATGTCTGATTTTACCTATTCTGCGTGTAATACAGGTGTGAATAATTAACTAAAGATTTACAATTAATACATGAATGTATAATTTATATTTTAGTAAACAAATCAATTTATTTTACAGAATAAAAAGATTATTGTAAGATAAATTGTTGCCTGATTCTTTCCTAGAGGAGAATTTGAAACAGATAGATTTGGATAATTATATATAACAATTGAAAAGAACGAACAAATTATACAGATAATTGAGAGGAAAAGATCATGCAAGTATCAATCGTCATCCAAACTAATTTAAACAGCGAGTTTGTTAACAAAACTGTAAGCTCAAATACTATATTGTTCATTATGGTAAAAAAAAATGTATTAGTCCTCGTACATTACAGTACATCATAGATCAGTCCGATTAATTGCCCAAGCAACCATAATTCAAGAGTTAATTAACATCATTTTTGCAAAAATTTACAATATGTAAATATCGTAAATTTTAATGGTGACGAAGCTGGTACACGGTTTTTGGATCTTAAAAATGGTAAAAACCTAGTCCACCACTAGGTACAACATTAACAATGGATTTTCAAAATTTTCTCACAATGCTTTCTCATTAAAAAAATATGTTTTTTACGTTCAAATTAATTAGAAATGCAAAATAATTTTACTAATAACATAATATTATATACCTTTCGGAGAATTAAAACTTGCATCGACAATGGGAAACTTGAAAATTAGCGGTGATCTACGAAAAGCAATGAAATTAGAGAAATTAATGGTCAATTTAAAGTCGAAACTTACTTTAAAAAATTAAATACTGTCTTCTTAGAAAGAACCGACATATTAACTATTTAAGGAAAAATTATTCCTACTTATAAAAATTTTGTTACTTTTTTAAAAAGTTTAATATGATATAAAATATTTAAAATATGAAAAAAACTAAAGTAAAATATATTTTTATATATTTTTGTAATTTATTTTCTAACGCTAAATGATAAACATTAAATAAATTACGTTTGAAAATATTAATTTATGGAGATTGAACTTTACTCATATATTTATAATAAAATGAACATAGTTATACATTTTCAATATTTTCTTTCGAAACAATGAGCAAAGATATAACGTACTTTCTTATTATAGTTGTAGCTGCTTCACAAGTTCTGAAAATGATAAAATAGACCAACGCCAGCAAAAAGTCTAATGTTTCATAATTATTTTATAGTTGAAAGATTATCAAGCTTTATGCCTGGATGGTTGCTTATATACAAGTATAACTGCCAAAATGAAATGAGATCACAAAGTGATATTTACACACCTGCTTGCTGCAATTTTGACGTATTTAAATTTCTGTAGCAGTTGCAGAAGTACCACGTAATAGGTTTCATAGTTAAAAAATGGCATAAGATTTTCTGTAGAATATCAAGTGGATGTAAAGCTGCTATTGCACAGCAGACAGCATTTTTCACCGGAAGAATTTTTCTTCGAATGTGTTGACTCCAGATTTATTTGAATTGTTCTCGTTTAGAACACTAAAACTGAATGACATGTCCCTTGACACAGTAGGCCGTTAACCACGATACCCAGCAGATTCAAGGTTCCTTTATCTGAGATTAAGGCCGGCCCTCTTTGTTTCCAAACTTCTTTACATTGCGTTATATTCTTAAGACTCTTTGTAAGAACAGAAACGCTACATGGATTAAAAAAGTGTAATAGTTTAATTTATATAATGTTGAACATTTTAAATCCGTTTACGTCGCTTTGCTTGTTATATATGTTTATCACCTGGCGCTAAACCAACTACTACTGCCACCATCCCTTTTTAAAATTTGGAAATTACACCAGATCTAATGAAACATGCTTAGATTGCAAATGTGTATTTACTGTATCCAGAAGAAATGAAATTACGTTGACAGAAATACCAGCTAGTTCTCCACGCCTATCTGAAACAACATTATATCATCTTGTTAAACAATAATATATTAAATGTGACTTGGTCTTTTATAATTGAATTTATAAACATCGAACAAATAAATATGTTTTTCTTGCTATTCATATCATTATACTTTCAGTAATATATTATGTGCTGTCATTTGATATATTAACTGCTTAATTGTATTTTGCAACGAACCTTACGCACTAAACACTGTTTTTACTCCTCATACGAGTGGATAGTTCTTCGTGTTATATTCTTATATCGCTTTGATTATAAGATTGTATGATATTGTTTTTATGCAGTCATGTATAATTATGTACATACAAATTCGCAATTAAGTAGCTATGTGTTCAAATTTAATTCCAAATAATGCTCTAGAAAGCATCCCAGATAACAAACTGCAAGATGGTGGCGACACCTATACCAGCACTATATTGCCACTTCTGAGGAGTGTCATCTGATCCGTAGCCATTTGTGACCGAATTCATTAGCTAAAATGCCAGAACGTGTTACCAGCATGTTCTAGGCAAGCGTAGCAGACCGTATGAATCGCGCAGCACCAGGACCATCATGATATGCGTGTCAGCGCACCATTCATGAATCTTCTCAGCAATGACGTAGGGTCACATTTGGTAATGGGGAACCTCTGCTTCCATACAAATTAGAACCGTTAGATGTCAGTAGATGTTCAACATATGAGTATTGTTAGACATTTTGATAGTCGTTTTCCTATATTTATAGTTATTGAGAGAGTCGTATATATTTCTTTCAACCCATCATAAACTAAAAATATTATTTATAAAAAAGTATTACTAAGAATATAAAAATTAACGCTGTTGCGTCCCTAACTTCGCCTTGTGTAATTTCTTAAATAACATGCTGTGATCGTATTTAATATAACCCTCAATTGCATGAATTTGTAACGATGAATTGAGGAAAATGCCTGCGCCACTACCACGCGCGTAGCTATGGTGAGCTGATAGTATCATTGACACGGCCGTGTAGCCCGTGTGCTATATCGCGGTGCATTAATAATGCCGTGGTACGAGTGTCGTTCGTTGCTCGTTGTTTACCAAACAGGTTGTTTGCAAACCTATAACCGGTTACTTTCATTTTTTAAAATGAATTGATATGTTCATTCTTCCGTAATATGATAGAGCGTTTTAAAACGAGTTCAACGACCTGCAACATGAAGCCATTGAAGGTTACAAAAAGTAAAGAAAGGCGATGATGCTTACGGTTTTGATAGTAAATGAGACATACGTATTGTAAACAGTGGTGGAATGCGTAATGTTTACTGTTTACTTCACTGTCAATAAACACTCTTCGAAGGGCATTTTAATAATTTGCAGGATAAGTTAAACATGATAAGATTAGTATTGAAATATCGGTTCGATTACGTTTGCTTAGGCTGTTCTTTGTGTCGTCCATTTTATAAGTACTGAGCTGCGGATACCTGAGGACAGCTCACAAAATTGTAGAACTATGAAAGACTATCATTGTGAAATTGAATCAAAAGGTATTTAAATTCCATTAGATTGCAAACAAATCTTAATATTCCATTTTAAATAGTAAAGTAAAATACTCGTTACAAAACTACAAGAATGGATACATACGTCACTAAGATAAAAAATTATTTACAAGAATTAGATAAGAATATCTCAGCAAATTTTCAATATTAAGTTAGCGAACCAAGCAATACGTTGTCAGTAATTACGAATATGAAAAATTCTTGAACATTTCAACAGAAAGATGATCTAATCAGTAGATAGAAAAATCAAACAGATTTATTGTCTGCCCTACACCAGGACGGTGATCAGGCGTGCTTCCTCACCTAGACGGGTATACGCGACGGAATCTACCATCTAACAACTAGTTACTCCCACCTCACTGAAAGGGGCGATGGAAAAATCCAGATGTGCCGCGGCGCCTTTCCCAGCGGGCGAGTCCTTCAGCTACTCCGTCGGAGAGGACGAATCCTAACCGCCGGAGCACCCACGGGGAACCTCGGGGGGGCGAACTTGCTACGTATACGCGAACACGCTCACTCTGACCCTTTTTGAATTAGGATGCATCAGTTTGGCCAAATTTATAGATGATCCAGACTGCCAGCCCAGTCTATTCATGTTTGCTCTACGAAAGTGTCTCGGACTAGCTTGAGCAAATCGATAATGCACCAAACCTCCGAGTCCAGTTTAATTCGATAACCCCAGAGCCCCGTTAGCCACCGGGCAAGCCCGGCGCCCAGGTTCCACCACGAGGAAGTGGGGATGGGTACTTCCTGGACACCCAGGTTCTGGAACCCAGAAAAATCAAACATTCAATTTCAATTCCAGAATACAACTGTGATGTCCGCCGAACCTCCCGGTACCTCCTACACCCCCCGGCAGAGCCGCATACAGCGCCTGCCGCCATTGCAGAGACGAACATACCGATACACGGTAACACAGTCTGATCACCGAACTAAGGCAGCCACCCTCGCACCAAGGAGTTGAACCACACGATCGCGCCTCGACGCGCATACGTCAGACAGTTGGAGCAGACACCAACCATAGCTTCCGCACGAGGACCATTTCACGCACCACGAGGGTCGCCCGCAGTTACGCACACATATTCGTATTATACTCATGTCTATAACCAAGCGAATTCTAGTATTTAAGCATACGGCACTCTATGTACAAACAGGACGCAACACACAAGTATAGTATAAGTCATTTCATGTGTAATCATAATTTTAGAAAGCGTATTATTCATAATTAGAGCCGCGCCAGCTCACGCCGGCCGCGCACGTCTCACCACGACCGTCCGCACCATCGCGAGTGTCGAGCGTCCGCCCCACTCCAGGGCCTAGCGACTCGCGTTCCCGCGCGATCCGAGGAGGTCGCTGATCCGCGAGTCAACGGAGAGATCAAGCCCAGCGCTCGATGAGTATAGATCGATCCAAGCGCTCATCGCGACCGTACCTATCATGCCTCCGGGCCTTACTCCACCTCACTTGAAGATGTTTGCTATTTCGGTACTATTTTAACTCAGAATTCAAGTTGCTATTTCCAATTCTAACTTTAATTTTATTCTAAATCAATGATTCTAGTACTTAGTCATTCTTAGCATAGGGCAGTAAAGTGTAAGCTTAGGTTTTACTTAGAATATATTTTATTTTTACCAGTATTTACAATCTCTCATTATTCTCGAAGCATTCCTTGCCTTATATTAAATTAAATTCATTACGATACGAAGTTTTTCACGAGTTCACGCGTCTTCTAAAATCATTCAAGGAGTTCTGACCATTAGTCACGCGTAGTTACGGACCAGTTAGAGTGGCCCTCCGCTTAGCTGCACCAATCCACAGTTCGACTAAGGAGAACAAATCCATCGTTTTCCATATCTCTGGATCGGCAAACTAGAGCGGTCCCCACCGCTAGTGGATCCGTATCTGGTGTTTTGGAATCCGATTTGAATGCGCTTTTCCGCTATGAATAAACGAATTCGACGCGTGGGAAGGAAGAACTTCCCGCATTCTCCAGTGCGCGAATACGTAGATACAAGCAGTTACTCCATCGTCGACTACTGTTCCGTCTCATCTCCTGCTGTCTGCCGACCGGACAGCCTTTCTGCATCGCCGCCTCCGTCCCCGATCCGCACCAGAGATCAGCCTGCCTGGGTACTCGTTCCATTGTCGATTCCGCCTCACAGCCCGTACGCAGGGTCCATACAGGGGAAAATCCTCGCCGACGACGATACCTGGAACGAGGTTAGTAATTAGCGGTTTCCAAAATTTCGAAAGTAAATCCCCTTTTTTATATACTTCCTTCCGTGACTTTCGCGCAGTTTTCCGCGTTCCAAAAAGAACCCGGTCTTCAACGCAATTGTGCGAGCCGAGCCGCTCGAGGCTGCGTGTTACTCAGAAAACCGGTTAATTTTCCGCGACCCGAGACGTGACATATCTATAAGAGGTAAAATATTTGGAAAACTTTAATTATAGTCTTCAATGCAAGCAGTTGGACAATATTTCAATTTTTAAGAAAATTGATGAAAGTCAACCATTTTCAAATGGTCAGGATCTTTGCTGTTTGAGCACTAAGTGACTAACAACTAACTGCATAAATTTCAGGTTTATGAACATATTGATTGAAGCTTATGCTGATCCGTTTATAACCGAGTTACCAAATAATAAGCAACACTAAGTTATCATTTAAGAACTTAAACGATTACACCTCGCATACATATAAAAATATTGAAAACGTGAAATGTAAGTGGTTTATCAAAAATTCTTCTAAAAGTACGGAATAAGTGTCTTTGTTGAAGTAAGCAAGTTCTAACGTTTTAAGCAGCGCGATGTCCCTTATCTGCCTACGTTTCATAGCAAGTAAGTTCTGAAGTTCTATGAAATATGAATAAATTCTCAAATTCTCAGTTCAACGTTTAAAACTATGTATGTTCTATATATTCATGTAAAGTTTTGGTCCCTATCAGTTTATACGATTCAGAGTACGTAAGATGCAAAGTTCCATGCAACATGATTTCGTTTCTCATTTCTACGTTCGATAATAGGCACTTTCTAATTCTCCATACAACGCGATGCAACTTCATAGTCCTACGTTTCAAAGTAATTCCTAAAGTTCCACGAAAATGGATGTCGCATATGAGTGTCTACATGTCAGTATAAGTAGCTTCGAAGATTCCTTGCAACAAGATGGAGCATCTCAGTACTCTAATTCGACGTAAGTAATAACAAATATTTTGTGCTACAAGATGGTGCTTCCCATTTTTACGCTTCAAAGCAAGTATGTAATGTTCTATGCATCGCATTATGTTTACCTGCTTCTACACTTTAGAATAATGTGAATGCTCTAATTCCCTGCAACGGAATGGCCCTACATAGTGTCTACGTTTCAGAGCAATAGAGTTCCTATGCTCCATGCAATGCGATGGCGCATCTCATTTCAGTGTTACAAAGTAAGTAAGCAGTAACATTCTATGCATTGCATTATGCTTATTTGCTACCACACTCCAAACGAATGTGAATTCTACAGTTTCAAGCAACGAGATGGTGCTTCATAATGTCTGCATTTTAAAACAATAGGATTCTAATGCTACATGGATTGCAATGGCATCTCATTTCAAAGTTCCAAAATAAGTAGGCTGCAATTTTCTATGCACTACAATATACCGATCTGCTTCTATATTTCAAAAGAAAGTGAAATCTGTAGTTCCTTGCAACGGGATGGTGTTTCAGTGTCTGCGTTTTGAACGAGCAGAGTTCTAATGCATTATGCATCGCGATGGTGCATATCATTTCAACGCTTCAAAGTAATTAGGTTGTAATGTCTTATGTATCACATTATGCCTATCTGCTACTACGCTTTAAAGGAATGTGAATCTTACATTTGCTTGTATCGGGATGGTAATTCATGGTATCTGCTTTTCAAACCAATAGATCTCTAATACTTTATGCATCGCGAGGTCGCACATCATTTCAGCGCTTCAAAGTAAATAGGTTGTAATGTTCTATGCATCGCAATCCTCTCATTTGCTTCTATGCTTCAAAAGAATGTGAATCCCTCATCACTCCCTTGCAACGGGGTGGTTTTTCATAGTGTCGTCGTATCAGAGGAATATATTTCTAATGCTTCATGCATCGCGATGGCCCATGTCATTCCAACGTATCTAGATAAGTAGAAAGTAATGCTCCATACGTCGCATTATGCATACCTGCTACAACGCTACAAAGGAATGTGAACTCTACAGTACCCTGCAACCAGATGGCGACTTGCAGTATCTTCGATGCAACGCAGTAGGGTTGTATTGCTCTATGCAATGCGATGGCTTCCGACGTTACAAAGTAAGTAAGCAATAACGTTCTGTGCATCGCATTATGCTTATCTGCTTCTACAATTCAAAGGAATGTGAATTATACAGTTGCGTGAAACAGGAGAGAGAACGTTATTGCTCTGAGAGGTAAATACTACGAAGCGCCATTCCGTTGCATAAAACTGAAGAATTCATGGTCGTTTAAAGTATGAAAGCAGAAAACAATATTTCTGCGAATGGAAGATTACAACATACTTACTTCGAACCATTGCAACGGGATGCGCTTCCGCATTACAAGGAGCATTAGAACTCTATTACATTCACTCGTAGACATTCCGGAGCGCCATACCGTTGCATGAAACAGTAGAATTCACATTCCGCTGAGGTGTACAAGCAGAAAAGCATAGTACTGTGCATTGAACATTACAGCTTACGTACTTTGAAACGTTGAAACGAATTGCGCCATCGCATTGCGTGGAAAATTTGAACACCATGGATTTGACATGCAGATAAATTGAAGTATCATCCCGTTGCATAGAACTGTAGAACTCACATTCTTTTGAAGTATAGATGCATATAAGCATAATGCTGTACGTAGAAGATTACAGCTGAATTACATTGTAACGATTAAATTAGATGCGTCATTGCATTGCATGGAACAGCGTAACACCACTGCATTGACACGCAGATATTATGGGGCGTCATCCATTTGCAATGGACTGTATAATACATATTCTTTTGAACAGTAAAAGCAGATAAGCATAAGCTACGCATAAAAGATTGCATCTTCTTTTTTTTGAAACTTTGAAGTGAGATGCGATCGCATTGCATAGAGTATTAGAACACCGTTGTACTGTTATAGTAGTTATAGTATACTGTTATATAGACATTATGAAGCAACAACCCGATACATGGAACTGTAGAATTAACATACATTTGAAATCTAGAAGCAGATATGTATAAAGCTATGCATAGAATGTTACTGTTTACTCAGTTTGAAGCGCTGAAATGAGATGCGACATCGCATTGCATGGAGAAATAGGATTTTACTCTAGTGATACGCAGGCACTGTGACGCACCATCCCCATTCATGGAACTGTGGAATCCACATTGTTTGGAAGTGTAGATGCACATAAGCGTAATGCTATGCATAGAAGATTGCAGCTTACTTACTTTGAAGGGTTGAAATGAAATGCGATATCACATTGCATGTAGCATTAGAACTCCGGTGCTTTGACACGCAAACAATATGAAGCCCCATCCTGTTTAATGGAACTGTAGAAGTGACACTCTTTTGAAGTGTGGAAGCAGATAAGCATCACGCTATGCTTTCGTGACTACAGCTTACTTACTTTGAGACGTTAAAATAAAAAGCGCCATCGCATTGCATGAAGCACTAGTTCTTCATCGTTTTTACACGCAGACAGTGCGAAGTGCCATCTCGTTGCATGAAACTGTAGATTTCACATTTATTAAAAATATAGAAACAGATATGCATAATGCTATGCACAGAAGATGACAGCTTACTTACTTTGAAACGTTGATATGAGATGCGACATCGCACTGCATGGAGCACTAGATCACCATTGCGTTGAAACGCAATACCATTGGCCGGAAGTGTCAAATTCACATTCTGCTAATGAGTAGATGTCGTCAAGCATAATACCATACATGTCGGCGTTGCATGGAGCACTAGAATGTCACTGCTCTGACACGCAGACAATATGAAGCACCATGCCGTTTGAATGAACTGTAGGGTTCACATTCCGTTGAATTGTAGTGGCATACATGCTTAATGTTATTGAAGGATAATTAAATTATCTTAATTTAAAAGTTAATTAATAATTCTAGTTTCAAATGTTATGTATTTGGAATATTCTAAATAGCGAGCGAGAAGTAGTGTGTGGAATAAATGAGTTTTTCGTGTAAATATTTTAAGACGATGAAGTTGTTGTTCATTAGCATTCTTTGGAGTTATATCTCAGTTGAGATGAACTATTTAATGATTTACAAAATCTTGTGGTTGTCTTTAGTTAATAAGTTTCCTACAATTTGTGGATCTCAGGCGTGGTAATTATCAAGAAGACATTCTAGATTAAAATAGGATACGTTCTAAGGATTGGAATATTACCAAGTATTTGAAGACAGAACGTTGGAGAAAATTCCTTGACGGTCTAGAACGTTCGAGAAGTTATTCATGCGACGCGAGTATAGTTTTGAGAGATAGTGCGAGAACGGAAATTAAACATTCGTGTAGAGGCAATTCGAGTTTATACGCGGGTGTCGAGTGAAAATTTTCACAATGAAAGATTTCAGTAAAATCACAGTTACTGCGCTAGAAGAGATATTAATGGAGCATAAACTACCTACTGCTGGTTCGAAAGCTAAATTAATTTCCCGTTTGAAGGATGTTGACCCAGACGGAACGTGGATAGATGACAAGCTGAAGGAGGTTCGTGAAGATAATGAAGGGTCGTGTGTTGATGTATCATCAAACGTGCAGTCAGCAATGAATTTACAGCATCGAGAAATTGGTTTTTCCATAAAGGAAAAAGAATTAGCAGAAGGTGAGTTAATTATGTTGCGCCTTGAGTTAGATGCGATGCGTTGTTAGTGGCGGTGACAATCTCTTGGCATTGAATAATGGCAATGAATGTAATGTTTTATCTGAAATTAGTTAGCGGCGAACGAATATTTTGGCAGTTGCAAATGTACTTTGTAAATTTGATGGCAAATCTGGTGATTGTGAAATTTGGAAGAAGCAGATCAATTTGTTGAAGACGATATATAAATTGGAAGATGACGTTACACGATTACTTATCGGTATGCGACTGAAGGGAAAAGCACTTGAATGGTTTCATTCGAAACCAGAATATATAACTATGCTATTCAACCGACTGCAGGAAGAATTAAGAGTTACGTTTTATCATCCACAAAGCAAGTTTGAAATAAGGAAGAAATTTGAAGAGCAATTGTGGAAGAAGAACGTGACATTTCATGAATATTTGCACGAGAAAATCATCCTTAGAAATCGAGTACCAATCAACGACCATGAAATACCTGAATACTTGATTGACGGCATCCCCGATGAAATGCTCAGGAGCCAGGCGCGTATTCAACAGATTACAAAACCCATCAACTTTCGAAAGCGTTTGAAGAGGTAATTCTCCGAGATCAAGGTTTGTCGAGTGCACAAATGTCAACAAAGTTTGAAAAGTATGAAGACAGTTTCAATAGAAATGAACGAAAAGAGGTGGTCAATGTGGGTGAGATAAAAGAGTTTACCGGTAATATTGTACGATGTTATAATTGCGGTGGGCATGATCATATTAGCATGAATTTTCCAACGAAAGATCGCGGTGTAAACTGTTTTATATGTCAAGAACGTGGACATATTGTATCCAAATGTCCCAAAAAATCTAAAGCGAGTGAAGAGAGCTGCCCGACATTAAGAGGTTCGCACCGAAAGTATCTCAAAAATGTTTTACTTAATAGATACGAGATTGAAACATTAATCGATTCAGGAAGTGATTTTAATTTAATTCGCGCAGACGAATATATTAAGCTTGGTTTTCCGCAATTACGACGCAATTACATTTCGATGGTATAGATTCAAAGAATGATACGACATTTAGTGAATTTCAAGTAGAAATTACCGTAGATGGGCACTCATATTCGATTTGTATACAAGTAATCTTCAATACCATTGTTCGGCACAAGCTGTTGATAGGAATGAATTTCTTAAATGTAACCGATGTTAGCATTAGAGGTGGTAAAGTAAACTTTCGTCCATTACCAAAAGTAACGCGCAAAATTGTTGAAAGAGAAAATATTGTACCGGAAATATTTAAAATAGATGTAACGAGTGACATGTTAGAAGTAAATTAGCGAGTGGCAATAGAATATCTTGTTAGTAATTACAAGCCGAGTAAAACCTTTAAACCTGAAATTGTAATGAAATTAATATTGAAGGCGAAGAGTCTATATATCAATCGACGAGACGATTGTCAGCGTCGCAAAAAGTGATTGTTAATGTGCGATAGGATAAATCAAGTCGAAAGTATACAGCATTTATTGTACCAGATGGTCATTATGAATTCTTACGAGTCCCTTTTGGTCTATGTAATTCAGCAGCAGTTTTTCAAAAATTTATAAATACCATATTTAGAGATCTTATTCGAGACAGAATATTTCTAGCATACATACATGATTCGATTATTTCATCAAATGATATTGATAGTGGGATCAAAAATCTTGAAAGGATTTGAATTTTTGCGAGCGGAACCGGTTCAATACTCAGCTGAGAAAAGTGTTGTTTTCTGCAAACTTCTGTCCAATTTCTCGGGCATGTAATCAACAATGGTTATGTTCGCCCCTCACTAAAATTGATGCAGTCCGACGGTTTCCAATGTTAAACACGTACAAAGTTTTCTAAGACTAATCGGGATTTTCCGTAAATTTATTCGTGAATACCCTGTAATCGCATGACATTTGTCTAACCTTCTGCGAGCGAATGCTTAATTTTGTTTTGGAGCAACTGAAAAGGAAGCATTCACACGACTTAAGCTTTTATTGAGTGAGAAACCAATATTGAATTTGTATCAAGTAGAAGTAGAGACGGAGTTGCATACAGATGCTTCTGCGTTAGGATACAGATCGATTTTATTTCAAACAAATAACTAAGATCAACCTTTTCAACCTGAATATTATTTTCTAGTTGTATCGGGTAAATGCTTTTACAAAATTTACATGGCTTTATGCTACAAAATCTATTACTACAGCTTAAGTTTTGTCACGCCTGAAGAAGCAAGCGACTATTTTCTCTATTCCGCGTCCGTCAAATAATTTCTGATAGGGGAACCGCTTTCAGTGTAAATGTTTGCAAGCAATATTGTCAAGAAGAAAATATAGAATATGTTTCAAATACAACAGGAATTCCTAGAGCTAATGGTCAAGTTGAACGTCTTAATAGAACATTCATACTATTGTCAGCAAAATTAGCTGCACCTGAGCTCTGTGAATAATGTAAGTACTTAGAAGTAGATCAACAATGTTTGAAATCAGCAATACATCGAAGTATTGGTAGGTCACCATATCATCTTCTCTCTGGGTTACATTCGCGTCTTAGAGGTCATCTTGACATCCGACATATACTTGAAAAGGAACGGATCACACGTTTTCAAGATAAATGCGATGAAGTACGACTTCAAGCAAGCAAAAATATATCCAGGATCCAACAACAGAATAGGCGAACCTTTAACAGGAGTAGACGAAAGGCTAGAATTTATCGTGAAGGAGATCTAGTAGCAATTAAACGTATGCAACAGAGTCCTGGTCTAAAAATAGCTCATAAATATTTTGGACCGTATGAAGTTACACAAGTTTTACGCAATCAACGATTTGTATTTCGAATGGTATGGGAAGGAGAAGGACCCTTACAAACATCTACATCAGCAGATTCTTTGAAATTGTGGATCGACGAAATCAGTGTTGATTTATCTGAAATCGAAGACGACATGAATGAAGACATTCGGGACAAACGTTCATGCAGGACGGCCGAGTGAAGGATAACGAAATTATCTAAATCTGAAAGATAATCAATAATTCAAGTTTCAAATGTTACGTGCATGGAACATTCTAGAATGCGAGAGAGCGAATGTGCGGAATAAATGATATTTCTGGTATATGTTTTGACACGATGAAGCAGTTGTTGATTAGCAATTGTAGGAGTAATATCTCAGTTGAAAGGAACTATCTAATCATTTTCAAAATCTTGTAATTGTCTCTAATTAATGAGTTTCCCACATTACGCATACAAGATTATAGCTAACTTAATTCGCTACAAACAAATGAAATGCGCAGTCGCATTGCATGGAGAATTAGAACCCTATTGTTTTGACATGCAGACACTGTGAAAGATCACCCTGTTGCATGGAAGCGTATAATTCACAACCTTATGATGTGTAGAAGCAGATAAGCTTAGTGCTATGCTTAAAGGATTACTGCCTACTTACTCTAAATGTTGAATTGAGATGCGTTATAACATGGCATGCAGCATTAGAACTCCACAGCTTTGACATGCAGGTACTATGAAGCGCCATTCCGCTGCGTGGAACTGTAGAATTTACATTCTGTAGAAATGTAGAAGCAGATACGCATAATGCCATGCATAAAAGATTAAACGCTGAAATGTGGTGCACCATCGCAATGGATGAAGCATCAGAGGAAGTTGCATGGAACTGTATAATTCAGATTCTGTAGAAATGTAGAAACAGATAAGCATAAACCGATGCAATGAGCATTAGAACTTACTGTACCTATTTTGAACTGTTGAGATGAAATCCGATATCGCGATGCATGAAGCATTAGAAACTAAATGCATCGACACCTATAAATCTAGAAACGCTATCTCTTAGCAAGGAAGTGTAGGATTCACCTTCTATTGACGTTAGAAGTTGCGAGGAAGTATAGACATCACATTCCTTTCAAGTGCAGAAGCAGAAAAGCATAGTGAGATGTATAGAGCACGAAAATCTACATAAGTACTCCGAACTGTTGATATGAAATGCCATATCGCGGTTTATGAAGCTTTTAAATTCTATTGCTTCGATACATGGACTGCTAGACACACTATTCCGTAGCAAGATAGTATGGGATTTACATTCTTCTCAAGTTCAGATGCAGATACACAATAACGCGTTGCATTGTATATTACATCTTATCACGAAACAACGAAGTGAAATGCGACATCACTTCGAATGCACGACTAGAACTCTACTGCTTCGACACGTTGACATCTACAAACCGTATCCCCTCGGAAGGATGTGTAGAAATTTCATTTTTTTGAAGCGTAGAAACAAATATGCATAATGAAATGTATAGAGCATAATAATATACTTACATACTACAAACTGTTTGTATGAAATGCGATATCGCGATTTATGGAGAATTAAAGATATGTAGCTTCGATACGTAGACACCTAGAAACGCTACCCAGTAGCAAAGAAGTGTGAGATTTACATTCTTTTGATGTGTAGACGCAGATACACGAAACGCGTTGCAGTGAACTTCTTATCATGTAACATTGAATTATGATGCGACATCGCGTCGAATGAAGTATTAGAACTCTATTGCTTCGACACATAAACATCTACAAACACTGTCCCTTTGCAAGGGAGTGTGGAGTTCACATTCGTTGGCAATGTAGAAAAGATAAACGTAACGCGTTGCATTAAATATTACATCTTACATTAAACATTGATTTAAAATCGCAACATCGCGATGAATGTAGTTCCTTACTATTTAAAGTGAAACATTGAGATTTGTTTACAATCTAATGGAATTTAATTACCTTTTGATTCAAATTCTTCTTATAAAATGGACGACAAACGAACAGCCTAATCAAAAGTAATCAAACCGATTTTTCAATACTAATATTATTATGTTTAACTTATCCTGCAAACTATTAAAATGCTCTTCGAACAGTGTTTACTCACTTCCTTCCACCACTGTTTGCAATACGTATGTTTCATTCACTATCAAAACCGTAAGCATTATCGCCTTTCTTTACTTCTTGTAGCCTTTAATGGCTTCATGTTACAGGTCGTTGAACTCGTTTTGAAATACTCTATCGTATTATGCAAGAATGAACATACTATTTCATTTTAAAAAATGAAGGTGATCTTCAAATATCCAACATACCTCCACTTACAAAAGACTATTTTCATCAACGTCTGGGTCCTTGATACAATTTTATATCAGCAAAAATTTCTATGGAACTTATTGTTTCTAGAATATCTGAGGTGCTAATTATCACTGCGCAACCCTGTATATTGCTATGGATGTACCCAACAAGGCAACGATGAACAAAGTTAAATTTAATATTACGATGTTTATTATAATACTTACAATATATTTGTTTTTCTGGAATTTAGCCAAAAAACAGTGTTCACGATATCGACATATGAAAGCATTTGCCTTACAATTACAAGAGCGGACAGTTTAGAATGTAGAATATTTATTTTCTGCTCTAACTGAATCATTGCAAACGTTAAGTAAAGTACGTGCCTTTCAAGACAGTCAGATGCAAATTACCATACAACGTTTCCAAGAAATGGTACATGCCACTCTTTTTTAATTTCTGTTTTTGTAATCAGAGCAAACTTAATTGAAATATCCTCAAAATTTAAAGACAAAAAGTTATTATAATCTTACGCAACATATATGATGGTGATAAAGGATAAGTATACGGAACTGAAAGTGGAAAGTAGCGAGCAGAAAAATAAACTGACAGAACAATAAAATCTGTTAAACAAAAAACTATTGCACAAAATCAGGTATAATAAATATTACTTCTGCTCAAAAGCTATAATAAAATTGGATCGAAATGGATATAAAACAGGCAATAATATTTAAACGTTCTATTCTATGGAAAGGCAAATATTTCAACGAGAAAAAATGTATTACTTACAAATTACTTATGTTCGCAGAGATCTCACTAATTCAGGCTTCTTGTCTTGCAGAACTAATCATTCATTTAACATGGAAAGGAATCGAGGAATTGTAAGAGATTTTGATATTTCATAGCCTCGCTCGATACGTCGATTGGATAACGTAAAATATCGGACATTAATTGCATCTACATCTTCAGACCTTAAATATATAATTGCAACAACATATTTAATAGCGTTTTAACAACATTTTTCTAATTGTTTATATCTATGCCTAATAAATATATTAATCGAATAAGTTGCTTTACAAAAGAATAAAAGAATCTGAGTATTACAAATCTGAGCATTACATAACGAACATGCATTACATATATAATGTTTTATGTAACAAAAGATGAAGACCAAAAAGATCGTACATAAGTTAAATCCACAATGCGGTCATAGAGATGCAGAAGCGGCAAAAATTCCAAGCAATAATTAACAAAATTCAAAGAGGGGAAAGTAAAAATTCATCTCCTTGATGATGATAAGAAACAAGTCTGCCTCATGCACTACAATATCCCAAGCAGCCAGCGATTGGCACGCCAATGACAACGGATGGAACGAATTCCGTGACAGAACTGTGCAAAGACAGTGCACCTACACAGCTTTCGTAACGGCATACTATTAGTACTGGGGCGACACTCGTATCACGGCACTACTAATGCACCGCGCTATAGCACACTGGCTACACGGCCGTGGCAATGACACTATCAGCACACCATAGCTACACGCGTGGTAGTGACGTAAGCTGACATTTACTAATGGGAAAATTGATTCCACAAAAATTATAAGCGAATATGAAAAATTGCTAAACCAAGCAGTTTATTTATTTTGATTCCAAAATAGATACACCGGCACGAAACAGAAATGTAAAAACTCGACATTATTATTCTCTGTAAACTAGCTCAATACGGCGATTTTTTTGATAAAGTCGTTAATTACTTTATCATAAAAATATATACATTTATTTTATATGTATTTTTCTCAATTGATCGTTACATATTCATGCAGTTGAGGGTTATATTAAATACGACGACAGCATGTCATTTAAGAAATTACATGAGGCGAAGTTAGGGACGCAACAGCATGAATTTGTACTTTGTAAATAATACTGTTCTTATAAATAATATTTTTAGTTTATGACGGGTTGAAAGAAATATATACAACTCTCACAATAACTATACATATACGAAAACGACTATCAAAATAAATATTAGTACTCATATGTTGAACATCTAACGGTTCTAATTTGTATGAAAGCACAGGTACCCCATTACCAAATGTGGCCCTACGTCATTGCTGAAAAGATTCATGAATGGAGCGATGATACGCGTGTCACTATAGTACTGGTGCTGCGTGATTCACACGGTGTGTTATGCTTGTTTAGAACGTGCTGGTAACATGTTCTGGTATTTTAGCTAAAGAATCTGGCCGCAGATGGCTACGGATCAGCTGAAACTCCTCGGAAGTAGCAATATAGTGCCGGTATGGTGTCGCCGCCATCTTGCCCTTTGTAATCTGGGACGCTTTTCAGAGCATTATTCGGAATTGAATTTGAACACATAGCTACTTAATCGCGAATTTGTATGTACATAATTATACATGACTGCATAAAAACAATATCATATACTTTTATTACCAATGCGATATAGGAATATAAAACGAAGAACTATTCACTCTTATCAGGAGTAAAAGCAATGTTTGGTACTCAAGGTTCGTTGTAAAATATAATCAAGCAGTTAATATATCAAATCACAGCACATAATAAATCACTGAAAGTATAATGATATGAATAGTCAGAAAAACATATTTATTTGTTAGATGTTTATAAATTCAAATTTGAAAGTCCAAGTCACATTTAATATATTCTTGTTTAACCAGGTGATTTGGTGTTGTTTCAAATAGGCGTGTAGAGCTATCTGGTACTTCTGTCAATGTAATTTCATTTCTGCTGCAACCTAAGCAAGGTTTCATTAAATCTGGTGGATTTTCCAAATTTTAGAAAGGGATGATGGTAGTAGTAGTTGGTTCAGCGCCAGGTGATAAACATATACAACGAGCAAAGCAACGTAAACGGATTTAAAATGTTCAAGATTATATAAATTAAACTATTACACTTTTATAATCCATGTAGCGTTTCTGTTCTTTGTAATTTACAAGGAGTCTTAAGAATGTAACGCCATGTAAAGAAGTATGGAAACAAGGAAAGCAGACCTTAATCTCAGATAAAGTTGTGGCGACCACCGTAGTCGCCTTTGCACCCCGTGGCGCAGGGCGGAAGAGCACACTTAACCCTCGAAGCGAAGAGACTGGAGACATTAAACATATGTTTGACTCCAAACTTTCTCTTCGTCTTCGAGGGTTGAGGATGATTTCTACGAACGTGCCCCCTCCTTTTCGGCATCGAAATGAGGGGGTGACAAGCAGATAAAATGTGAGGGAAAGGAGCCCTCAAGATCAGTGTGTTTAGAGTGAGCTTGAAGCTACGTACCTAGCGTCTCTAGCGTTGACTTTCAATCTGTCTTTGTTGAAATAAATTATTTTGTTATATACTTCCGAGTGTTATTCAACCACACCCACGGGTTTCCCAAAAAGTAAACTTGGATTTGTTGGGTATCGTGGTTACCGACGCGCTGTGGTAAGGGATATGTCATTCAGTTGTAGTTTTCTAAACAAGAACAATTCAAATAAATCTGGAGTCGACACATTGGAAGCAAAATTCTTCCAGTGAAAAATGCTGTATGCAGTGCAATAGTAGCTTCACATCGCCTTGATATTCTGCAGAAATTCTTATGCCCTTTTATTCGATTTACTAGAATCGAAACTATGAAACCTATTAGGTGGTATTTCTGCAACTGCTACCACACACAAACACACACACACACACACACACACACACACACACACACACACACACACACAAAATCCATCAAGATTGAAGACACTGTGTATGTATTGGAGAATGCGTACAAAAAGAAAGGACTATTACATAAATAAATTGGAGAATTCCACTTATAATTGATAATTAGATTATAAACATTTATATGATTTTATCAGAAATTTATATACGTCAAAATTGCAGCACTCAGGTGTGTAAACATCATTTTGCGATCTCATTTCATTTTGGCAGTTATACTTATATATAAGCATCCATTCAGGCATAAAGCTTAATAATCTTTCAACTATAAAATAATTATGAGACATTAGACGTTTTGCTGCCGTTGGTCTATTTTATCATTTTCGGAACTTATGAAGCAGCTAGAACTATAATAACAAAGTACTTTATATCTTTGCTCATTGTTTCCAAAGAAAATATTAAATATGAATAATTATGTTCATTTTATTATAAATGTATGTGTAAAGTTCAATCTACATAAATAAATATATTCAAGCGTAATTTATTTAATTTTTATCATTTAGTGTTACAAAATGTATTACAAAATATAATATAGTATATACATAAAAATATATTTTACTTTAGATTTTTTAATATTTTAAATATTTTATATTATCATGTTAAACGTTTAGAAAGTGTAAGAACATTTTTATAAGTAGGAATAACTTTCCCTTAATCAGTTAATATGTCGGTTCATTTTAAGGAGACGGTATTTAATTTTTCAAAGTAAGTTTCAACTTTAAATTGACCATTAATTTCTCTAATTTCATTGGTTATCGTAGATCACCGCTAATTTTCAACTTTCCCACTACGGCTTTGTCGATGCAAGTTTTAATTCTCCGAAAGATATATAATATTATGTTATTACTAAAATTATTTTGCACTTCTAATTAAGTTGAACGTAAAAGATATATTTTTTTTATGAGAAAACATTGCGAGAAAATTTTGAGAATCCATTTTTAATGTTGGACCTAGTGGTTGACTAGGTTCTCCTCTCCCTGCCGCATCTTTCTACCATTTTTAAGATGTAAAAACCGTGTACCAGCTTCGTCACCATTAAAATTTACGAAATTTACATTTATTATAAATTTTTGCAAAAGTGATGTTAATTAACTCTTGAATTATGATTGCTCGGGCAATTAATCAGACTGATCTATGATGTGCTGTAATGTACGAGTTCTAATAAATTTTTTTTTAACATAATGAACAATATAGTATTTGTGCTTACAGTCTTGTTAACAAACTCGCTGTTTAAATTAGTTTGGATGACGATTGATACTTGCATGATCTTTTCCTCTCAATTATCTGTATAATTTGTTCGTTCTTTTCAATTGTTATATATAATTATCCAAATCTATCTGTTTCAAATTCTCCTCTAGGAAGGAATCAGGCAACAATTTATCTTATCAATAATATTTGTACTCTATAGAATAAATTGATTTGTTTACTAAAATATATATTATACGTTCATGTATTAATTGTAAACCTTTAGTTAATTATTCACACCTGGATTATATGCATAATGGGTAAAATCTGACATTCCGTCAGTTTTTTAATATTGCCTCATCCATTAAAGATTAAGTAGTAACAGATTTACTGTCTTTGTAAAACAAAAGCGTACATTGCATCACACATTATTTTTAGCTTCCCACTATAATTTTGTGATTCTAAACCAACGAACATATCCATTGCAGCCATATGTATACCTGAAACAACGAGTGCGTAAGGCAATCTCAAATTGGGAGAATTGTTTTCCTTAACAATGGAGTTAGAAATATATATATAATTAGTGCAGTCTTTGACAGGAGTGCATTCACAGCAATACCATCATTTTCATATTTATCGGCCCTTCCAAGAGCACACATTAACATTCCGAACTTGGATATTATATAATCGACACGAGTTTGAAACCATATTCGTTTAATTTTTATATTTAATGGTGGGCTGACATTTATTATATGAGGATTTGTGCCTTTCTTTAAACATGGTAAGGATAGTTTGGATCTGAAAAAAAGTGTAGTGTCATATGGGAGAAAATTATTTCTACACCTAAAACAGAACTTTTTTACTTACATTAGAAATGTTCCTCTAGAATTGATATTATTCACAAGGACATAATTTTTTATACTTATGGATTCTATGCCTGGTTAAAGAAATAGGGCTAGCATTATTAACCCTTTCAGCAATGAGTTGTGTAGCAAATGGTTTTGTGAGAACCTATATGTGGCACCCGTTGTTGCCAGACCGGTGAAGTCATCTCTGTGAAAACTGCTCAAGCTGTTCGCAATTCTGTTTCAGCACAGATTGAAGAGATGACGAAACGAGTCAATACATTCCTACGGATGGATGTTTCCATTAAAAATAACGTATAAGTTACCGATAGATGGTGTTGCCAGCGGTCGGTAACTCACGATATATCGACAGTAGATAATGATTGCGGTCGATAACTTATGACATAATAACGGATGGTATTGTCAATAGTCGGGAATTCAAGAACTATCGAAGAATGGCATTGCCAGCTATCGGTAATCCATCTCTTACTTGGCTTAACTTAATCTAACATCCTCTAAACTTAATTTAAACCAAGTTAACCTCAATTACACCTAATCTGACTTAACCTGCCTGCACTCAAATCTAACTCAACCTAAAACAATCTAACATTATCTTCTTTAAACCTAAACAAAACGAACCTACGCTTTCTTAAATCTAACCCAACATAACCTAGCAACCTACAAACATTCCCAAACGTATCTCAACCTAACCTAACCTAGCGTAACCTAACTAAATCTAACACAATCACACTTTCATCTCGGGACGGAAGCAGCCTCCGCAACATTCCCAGGGATGAGGCTATGCAGTAAGCTTTCCGCAGTTACGGAGTGGCAGAGATCCGCTCCGATTGAACGTTTATTCACGTAATACAATATAATAATCGGCGAGTTCAATCGGAGCGGGTCCGCATTGAATATAGGAACGCCTTCGACTAAATGAAAACAACCAATCGGAAAAGAATAAAACTTTACAAACAAATCGTACGGAAGTCAGATAATTCGACGCATATCCAATATACATCTAACTAAAACGTAATTCGAAAAATACAAAGGATAAGTGGTAATATTCTCCAATATTTGACATATACAAATCAACGGATGCAGGGGAGAACACTCAATTTCGGGGTGGCGAGACCGGGGCACCATCATGAAGTAATCGTACAACGCCGGTTCCGGTATGGTGCAGAGAGAAAATGTGGAGGATAGAGAACATAAAATAACAAGAACGTAACTAAAGAGAAAGAAAAAGATCTGTGGAAACATTGCATTTATTAAGAGGAAAACCTACGAATATCAAACAACAGATTATATACCATACCGTCAGGGCAAGGTATAACGAAATAGACGATATTGTGAGAGAAAATAAAAATATCGAGAAACTTAAAAAGAAAATAATACTTTAGACTGAACGAATCAATATCACTGATTCCGGCAAGCTTAATGAAAAACGCGACAACGAATCGGATAGAGTATAAGATAGATGCTGGTCGCGTTTCAAGTGGCGCTGCGTTCCTCGCCCGCATCAGGGCAGGCAGTAGGATGGTGGTGGGCCTGCCCCCCCCCCCCCCCCAACCTCCACTACCGGCCTAAGCGAGGCTGCTGTGCATATGCTGATGAAAGGTGCTGCTGGCTCGTGATTCGGAATCAGCCCCGTCGGGTCCCGGCAGAAGATTAATTGTTGGGCAGGCGGTTCGGAGCCCCCTGTTGATGACACCAAAGGATAGGAAAATATAAAAGAGGAAAAGAAAGCCTCGGAAAACACAGGCACGAAAGGAGAAGCATCAGGAGCCGAAGTAAGGGAAGCAAAGGAAAGGGCAGAATAATGGTAAAGCTAACGATAAGATTAACGTCCATACTTTCAAATAGAAGAATAGGCAGCCACACATTAGACGTAATGATAAATATTATGAGCGAGGATAGGACGAAGGTAATGATATATTAGAAAACATTAATGGGAAACATCAGGTATATAAAAAAAACCTGAGATCGAACACTAGATCGAACTAGTGGCGAACGGTATAGAGGAACGACAAAAATACAAATAGATGACGCAAGAAAATCGAGAGAGGGTGATATAATCCTAGAATTTAACAAGAAAACAGGTATATAGAACGTAATAAAGGAGATAAAAGGAACTCTAGAAACAGAATTCGAAGAAAAACATACAAGTGCGAGTATAATTCTCCAATTAAGGGACATATACCCGTTAGGTGACCAGAGAAGAAATGAATGATTACATAAACCGAACACTGAAAATAATCGAAGGAAAGGATAGCGGTATAAACGTCAAGTTGCTAAAACAAACGTGGAGAGGCAACCGAATCGTGTTAGTTGAATTTGGACAGGAATACAGTAAAGAGTTGGAGAAGATCAGACGACTCAAAATACCATTAACACCTTGTCTCTGCAAAGTGCTACCGAAAATCGAGAGATGCTTCAAATGCCATAAACTGGGACGTATCGGCAGAAATTGCGAAGAAGTCAAAGATAATAAGGGAATCTACAGAAGATGCGGATCTCAGATTTATACGATGATCGGTTGCATCGCGAATAAACCGAAATGAATCGTCTGCAGCGAGGCAGGAAGAAGGAATCCGTAGATCAGACACGTTACCGGAGGTTTAATTGTCTGGCCTACAGAAAAGCGTTGATAGAAAAGAACGAGAAACGAATATGGAATTCAAAGTCCTACAATTGCGAATGATTTAAGAGACAAACGTGGTAATAATATCGGAAGCACACAAGATGGAAGAATACCGACTGCAAAACGAGAACGGTGACGTTGTGGTATGGATAACTGGTGTTAATCGAAAATGTTTCATATATGGTACCACATATTCCTCGACCGGAATCGTTCATGCAATGGTCGAAGGAACAAAAGCTATAAGCTGCTACTTCTCGCTTAACAGGAACGGAAAGAAATCGAAGAATTTATAAACCAAGTTGAGGTTAACATAGAAAAGGGAGAGAAAGCAAACAGAATAATAACTGCGGGCGACCTGAATGAAAAATCGGTAATCTGGGGTAGTAAGACGAACAACCATAGAGAGGAAAAGATCATCAAAATGGCTCTAAGAAACGATCAAATCGCGATCAATCCGAAAGGAGACCATACATACTTTAAGAACCAAAACAAGTAAAAAATAGACAGAATGTTGATAGGAGATTGCATATACGCTAAGTTGAGTATAGCAGAAGTGTTTGAGATATTTTCAGCGTTGGACCATCAATACGTGCTACATACCTTCTGAAGTACGAATTACAAGAATAACGAAGAGGGATTTGCAAGCCTCGATGGAAAGAAAGCGAACTCGAACGATGCAAATAAATGATCGACTTATATAATATATAGATATTTATTTTCATTTAGAGGGGATGATCTATATTTAAGTAACTAAAATATATGATAAATGTAATTATATAAACCAATTTCAAATATTTAATTAAAATATCATGAAGTGATATGAAATTAGATAGGATTTTAGATTTAATGAAGTATCTTAAGGAGATATTGTATTTGGAATTAACTAAAATATAAAATATGTATTAATATTTATACCAGTTTGATACATTTACTTAAAAATCATGAAAGCATGTGGTCTAGCGAGTGGGGATTAACGGATCGTTGCGAGGAGCATGCGGTCCAGCGAGTGTAGACTCGCGTCTCGTGGTGGAACTAGCGGCGCGTCTTTCGCGTTTAACTTATGAAATTGTATAATGAAGTAAGTGCAGCATGAACCTACTATTACGCGTGTGTTGTTCGTGTCTTCGATTCTTAACGTGTGTAACTTGGATTTATGAATTCTTATATGCAGCAATACATTAGTCCGGATATACTATATATATGTATGTAAGAGGCTTAAAAGTAGAATACAGGTTCTGCTAAAGTCGGCTCCCTGAATTGGGAGAATCCCCATTGAGGTGGTGGGCTGCGACTGCGCCTCTTAGCAGAATGAAATCACTGGTGCAAGGTAGGCAAGGGTGTTCGTCGTTGGAGCGAACGCAGATATACTCGATAATGGGAGTGAGACAGTAGTGCTTGCCGGTGAGATTCAAAGAGCGATGTCTGGTACGTACGAGCCATGTATACCAGTCGGTTCTAGTGACACAGCGGTACTTGGTGCGTGTGAGCGCGTGCAGGTGTGCGCGCGCGAACGCTGCAACTGCCAGTGCTGTATGCGAGCACGGCAGGTTCCCTGATTCCAGGGGTTGATGATAGAAGTGCAAGAAGGCTCATGTGTAGAATGGGTGGCAGGAGCTACGTACGACATTGCACTTGGAAACGCTATCCCATTGCATGAATTTGTAGAACTCACATTCCTTTCAAGAGCAGACGCAGATAAGTATAATAAAATGCATAGAACATTACAAATAACTAACCTTGAAACGTTGAAATGAGATGGGCTCTCGCGTTGCATAAAGCATTAGAACTCTCATGCATTGGCACGCAGACACTATGAAACACCATCACATTGCATGCAACCGTAGGCTTCATAGGATTCGTAAGCATCGAAGAAATAGAGTTCTAACGCTTCATGTATTACGACGACACAATTTACTCCAACGTTTCAAAGCAAGTAAGTAGTAATGCCCCACGTAATGCAATATTCTCATCTGCTACTCCTCTTTAGAAGAACTAGATAACGAATATTTCATGCAACGCGATGTCGCATCTTATTTCAATGCCGCATGACAAGATGTAATATACAATGCAAAACGTTATGCTTATCTCGTCTACACTTCAGGAGAATGTAAATGCCACACTTCCTTGCAACGGAATAGCTTTTGTAGATGTCTCAGTATCGAAACAATAGAGTTCTAAGGCTTCATAAAACGCGATATCGTATCTCATTTCTATGCTTCATGGTAAGATGTAATTCAATGCAACGCGTTATGTATATCTCGTGTACTCTTCAAAAGTATGTTAATGCCACACATGCTTGCTATGGAATAGCGTTTCTAGATATCTACGCATCGAAGAAGTAGAGTTCTATATCATCATAAAACGCGATATCACATCTCCTTTCTATGTTAGTTGATAAGACGTAATTCAGTGCATCGCGTTAGTATATCAAATGTATGTAACTGTATTGCTTCAATACGTAGTCTTCTAGAAACGTTATTCCGTTGCAAGGAAGTGTGGGATTTACATTCTCTTCAAGTATGGACGAGATATACATAACGCGCTGCATTGATGTTACACCTTATAATAGAACTTAGGAATAAGATATGATATCGTGTTTTATGAAGAATTAGAACTGTATTGCTTCGATACATAGATATCTAGGAACGCTATTTCATCGCAAGGTAGTGTGGGATTTACATTCTTTTGAAGTGTTTACAAGATATAATTAACGCGTTGCATTGAATTAAGTCTTATCATGAAACATAGGAATGACAAGCGATATCGTGTTTTATGATGTATTGGAACTCTATTGCATCGATACGTAGACATCTAGAAATGCTGTTCCGTAGGAAGCAAGTATGGGATTTACATTCTTTCAAAGTGTAGACGAGAAATACATAGCGTGCTGCATTGAGTATTACATCTCATCGTGAAACATAGAAATGAGATGCGATATCACGATTTATGTACCCTGTGAACTCTATTGCTTCGATATGTTAACATCTAGAAACATGTTCCGTAGCAAGGAAGTGTGGGCGTGACATTCACTTGAACTGTTGACGTAATATACATGACATCGTTGCACTGATACTACATCTTACTGTGAAACATAGAAATGAGATGCGATATCGCGTTTTAAGAAGCATTAGATCTCTATTGCTTCGATACATAGATTTCTGGAAGCGATATTTCCTAGCTAGGAAGTGTGACTTTTACATTCTAGTGAAGTGTAGACCAGATATACATAACTCTCCTCAATGAATATTATATCTTATAATGAAACATAGAAATGAGATGCGATATCGCGATTTAAGAAGCATTAGAACTTTATTGCTACGAAACGTAGATATCTAGAAATGCTATTCCGTAGCTAGGAAGTGTGGCATTTACATTCTTTTAGAGTTTAGAGGAGATATACATAACACGCTGCATTGTATTTTACATCTTATCATGAAACATAGAACTGGGATACGATATCGCGTTTTAAGAAGCATTAGAACACTATTGCTTTGATACGTTGTCATCTGGAAACGCTATTTCCTAGCAAGGAAGTGTGGCATTTACATTCTTCTGAAGTGTAGACGAGGTATACATAAAACTTCGCAATGAATATTATATCTTATCATGAACCATAGAAGTGGGATACGGTATCGCGTTTTAAGAAGCACTAAAAATCTATTGCTTAAAACCGTAGACATCCAGAAACGCTATTCCGTTGCTAGGAATCGTGGAATTAAGTAGCAAGGAAGTGTGATCCTTACATTTTTCTGAAGGGTAGACGAGACACACATAACGCGCTCCATTGAATACTACATTTTATCAAGAGACATAGAAATGAGATGCGATATCGCGTTTTATGTGGCATTAGACCTTTACTGCTTAGATACGTATAAATCCAGAAACGCTATTGCGCGGCAAGGTAGTGTGGCATATACATTCTTTTGATGTGCAGACGAGATATTCATAACGCATTGCACTGAATATTACATCTTATCATGATACATAGAAATGATATGATATATCGCGTTTTATAAGATGTTAGAACTCTATTGCTTCTGTACGTAGACTTTCATTGGGGATGCCGTCAATCAGGTATTCAAGCATTTCATGGTCGTTGATTGGTACTCGACTTCGAAGAATCATCTTCTCGTGAAAATATTCATGAAATGTGTCGTTCCTCTTCCATAATCGCCCGTCAAATTCCTTGCTTATTTCAATTTTGCTTTGTGGATGATAAAACGTAACTTTTAATTCTTCCTGCGTCGGTTGAATGGCATAGTTATATATTCTGGTTTAGGATGAAACCATTCAAGTGCTTTTCCCTTCAGTCGCATACCGATAAGTAATCGTGCAATGTCATCTTCCAATTTATATATCGTCTACAACAATTTGATCTGCTTCCCCCAAATTTCACTATCACTAGATTTACCATAAAATTTACGAAGTAAATTTGAAACTGCCGAAATATTCGTTCGCGGCTAACTAAATTGAGATAAAACACTGCATTCATTGCCATTATTCAATGCCAAGAGATTGTCACCGCCACTATCAACATCATATTGTTCACTTCGAAAATTACGCGTCGATCTTCGCTGCTCATTTTCCAAATGTTGCTCAACCTGTAATTGAATGAATTCGCATCGCATCTAACTCAAGGCGCAACGTGGCTAACTCACCTTGTGCTAATTCTTCTTCTTTTAAAAAGAAATCAATTTCTCGTTGCAGTAAATTCATTGCTGATTGCACGTTTGATGATACATCAACACACGATCCTCATTTCTTTCATGAACTTCTTTTAGCTTGTCATTTATCCACGTTCCGTCTGAGTCAACATCCATCAAACGGGAAATTAATTTAGCTGCGGAACCAGCAGAAGGTTGTTTATGCTCCATTAATATCTCTTTTAGCGCAGTATCTGTGATTTTACTCAAATCTTTCATTGTGAAAATTTTCACTCGATACTCGCGTATAAACTCGAATTGTCTCTACACAAAAGTTTAATTTTCGTTCTCGCACTATCTCTCCAAACTGCACTCACGTCGCATGAATAACTTCTCGAACGTTCTAGACCTTCAAGGAATTTTCTCCAACGTCCTGTCTTCAAATACTCGATAATATTCCAATCTTTAGAACGTATCCGATTTAATTCTAGGATGTCCTCTTGATAATTACCACACCTGAGGTCCACAAATTGTAGGAAACTTACTAACTAAAGACAACTACAAGATTTTGTATATCATTAAACAGTTCTTCTCAACTGAGATATAACTCCAAAGAATGCTAATGAACAACAGCTTCATAGTTTTAAAATATTCACACGAAAAACTCATTTATTCCGTACACTCGGTATCGCTCGCAATCTGGAATATTCCAGGTACATAACATTTGAAACAAGAATTATTCATTAACCTTTAAATTAAGATAATTTAATTATCCTTCAATAACATTAAGCTTGTATGCTACTACAAATCAAAGGGATGTGAACTCTGCAGTTCCTTCAAACGGGATGGCGCTTCACCGTGCCCTCGTGTTAACACATTGGAGTTCTAGTACTCCATGCATTGCAATGGCGTATCTCATTTCAATGGTTCAAAGTAAGTAAGCTGTAATCTTCTAAGCATATCATTATGCTTGTCCTCTTCTACACATCAAAATAATGTGAATTCGACAGTTCCATGCACGGTATGGTGCTTCGTAGTGTCTGCTGGTCAAAAGCAATGGTGTTCTAAGGCTGCATGCAATGTGATGGTGCATTTCATTTCAACATTTCGAAGAAAGTAAGCTATAATCTTCTATGCATAGCACTATGCTTATTTGCTGGAGCTCTTGAAATGAATGTGAATTATGCAGTTCCATGCAACAGGATGGCGGTTTAAAGTGTCCGTGTGTCAAAGCAATGGTGTTCTATTTCTCCTTGCAATGCGATGGCGTAAACCATTTCCACGATTCAAAGTGAGTTAGCTCTAAATTTGTACGCTTTGCATTTTGTTGATCTGTTTCTACAGATCAAAAGAATGCGAATTTTACAGATAAATGCATCGGGATGGCGTTTCATAGTGTTACGTGTATAAGCAATAGAGTCCTAATGCTACATGCTCTGTGGTGAAGTGTCTCATTTCAACGTTCGAAAGCAAGAATGTTGTAATGCTCTATGTATCGCATTATCCTTACATACTTCGACACTTCAAACGAATGTAAGTTCGACTGTTCCTTGCACCGGGCTGGGGTTTCATATTGTCTGCTTGTCAAAACTGTAGTGAGCTACTGCTCCACGCAATGCTATGGCACATATAATTTCTACGTTTAGCACGTTGACGCCGGCCTGCACCACAGGTGGGTCACACGTGTCTATTTCGTGGGCCGGCGTGCATCACGATGGGTCGAACTTATAGTTCACAAAGTAGATAGTACAAAATAGTATTATTTTTCAATTCTCAGTATTATAAATAGACATTCAATATTTAAAACATAACAAATCAATACTATAAACCTAGCATAATTATTTAATATTTTTATCTAATTTTTCAAAACATGTTAAGTATAATTCTGGATGGCCCTTACATCGGTTAAAACAGGCTTCAACTCTTATCGCCTTATTCGTGGCATACTGGCTACCATTTATTCTAGACATACATTTATAACATTCTTTACATCGCTATCTCGTTTTTCTCGCACGTTCTTGGAATGACCGCAGAAAATGTGTACGTTTCTTGGGCACTGCTTCAGTTTCAGATGACGTTTGTTCACCGTAATGATCCACTATACTAAGGAGATAATCAATAATTTTTTCGCGGAAGTTTAATATTTTCATATCTTTGGTACTTCATTTTCTATGTATATAACAGGCATTGACGAGAGAAGCCCCGCATACTAATTCGATAACTATTTTTCTATACCACTTTACTGTTCTGCGTAATCAACTGTGATAAGAAGACATCTGGTCGGATGGTCAAACCCCTTCGTAATTTTGTTATAAAGGAACACTGTATCCGGCTTTAACTTATTTTTACTAATCTGGAAAATAACACATTTGTGGTTTTCAGAAGTGGCTAGCATGCATACCGGCCTCTTATCCGGTCACTTTAAAAATTTAAAGCCTCTCCGATTTTGAAAATACATAAAGCCACTCCGCTGCAGTTTCCGTTTGGCCTGCAGTGGAAGAAATTTTTTATTAATTTTAACTTTACCATAAATAAATGTTATTTTTTGCAGAAGATTCTCGGCCAAAGGGACACAAGTATATGAACTATTTGCGTATAATACGCGGCTCTCAAATAATAATTCATCCTCCAACGTCATAAATACATCATGCTCATGTGTTTTCGCTAATCTGGTTGCATTATTTCCGGCGTAAATAAGAATGTTATGTGTGTATCCTTCCAGAAGGCACAGTTTACAAAGTTTTATACTATATTTATGCCGCTTTGGAATCATGATTTTGTCAATTACAATATTTTTACCGGATTTAACACGTAGAGTGCTACGTCAGCCCCAGGGACTGACAGTGAACTTCCCGTTCAGGCGGCGTAAGTCCCTGGGGACTAACAATCAACTTTTCGTTTGGACAACGTAGATTCTAAGGACTGACAGCGAACTTCTTGTTTGATCGACATCGGTGCATGAGACTGACATTGTAAAGGGTTAAATTATTAATAGCAATTAAATATTTTTGCCAATATTTAATGAAGTTTATTAAAACATGTTAAACAAAGATGTGGCTGTGATTTGCACATATTACAGTATATAGTAAATTTCTTCGTCATTTTCCTCGCTAACTGGCGTCCGAACATTTTTGTGCTTATGCTGTAACACTCAACACAATATTTTCGTACTTCATGCGCCTTTCCTTCCTTCTAATGAAATTTGTGAATTCGTCTACTTGTATCGGCCCTAATTGGAGTCTTCTAATGTGAACGTCGTGTGAGAACATTTACCAATTGGTTTCGAAATGTTGTAATTGACATCTTTCTTCCTGTTACATTTTGGAACATATGTAACGCATTGCAATATTCAAAAGAAGGTCGAATGCCAATTTTCTATACCATTTTAGTAACCTTCTAAGTGTACTGCTGTAAGCACCCATTTGATCAGACAGATCAATCGCTATTTTACCTTTATTATAATCAATAATAATTTTTGGTTTGCAGGATACCCCTGTTCTTGTTATTACGGATTTCATTTCGTCAGAATGCTTGATCGAAAGAACTAAAACATCCCTCTTGTCTTTCCATTTCTTGATTGTAATCTCTCTACTGTTGTCTTGAGCAATGACTTCTCCGCGTCGCAGTTTGCCTGTCACAGCTCTATTTGGATTGCCTCTTCGATTTGGTGGAAGAATACCAACCAAATGCGTATTTTTTGTTGTGAGTTTGTTTGATAAATCCACACCCGTATAATAATTATCCGTGTATAAAGTATGGCCTTTGTGAAACACATTTTCACATAAATTCATGACAACATTTGTGGGTGTTGTATTTTTTTATCCAATGATTTGCCGGTGTAAATGCAAAGATTATATGTGCAATGATTATCACAGCACAATTTAAGATGTGGCGGCACTCGCCACTAAAGGGACAGCACCGTTTACACTTTCCTGAATGTAGTCGATGACACATCCTTTCCAGTATATAGAAGTTCTGAACTGTCCCTAATATCTCAGCGTCTAAGGCAGAGCCTGCTAGGTAGCCTTACTGATGAGTCCACTAGCAGGCCCAGGACGAAACGTTCTTCCCCTCTCTTCTCCTTCTTTCTTTCTTCCTACATCTTTACACCACAGCAAACCGAAGCAGCGCAGCTGCTTCAAAGTATTTTTATCCCATATCTATGCTTTTTTTGTTTCATGTACTGTCTGAATATGATCCGTCCACGGAATGGTATTACTGTCTCATCGATGCATAATATTTCAACTGGATCATAATACTTATTAAAATTTATATTTAATTCTTTCATTAAAAATTCAACCTTTGAGAGACGATTGGAAGCATCCACTTTTGTATTGTCGACAATATGCAACATTCTCAACTGAATTTGAAATCTGTTTTTACTCATAAAAACAGATTTCCGCGGGAATGTTCCGCGGGAATGTTTGAATAAACAATGTATCCTTAAACCAATACAGATACAAAGATCGGAGCTTTACCAAAATCATTCACAAAACCACTCCAAAAAACTTCTTTATTTCGTCCTCATCTGTTGGCACCTACTTTTCAACATGTTTGGAAGCGATTGTACTTTGTGTCGCATAAATATTTGTTTGTTCGCTTATATGTTGAAATAGTTTAACCGTCACATAAAGGGCGTAAAAGTCTTCCACTGTGCTATAATTTGACATTCGTTCATGAGCGAGTTTGGTACCACGGGGACTTGAAAAAGGTATAATATTTGGCTGGTTGTCTCGCGGATCAAACCAATCATTTGGATCACTCGTTTCAGTATTCCTTAGTGAACTACTATCTGAATTGTCACTATCTGAAGATGGTAGTTGTATTACACGCCGACATTTGCGTAGTACAAATGGCTCACTCGACGTGCCACTATCTGTTCGTCCTCTCAACATTTCTAGTTGACGGATACCAAAACTTTTTCAAAATAGTCACTATTAAACTGAATTGTCTCTGCTGCAATAGGTCTTTATACTTCTGTGGCTTTTTCAGAATGACACTCGCCTTGTATTTGCTCTTTCGCTTCTCTGGCATTCCCATCCCATTATTTTATGTTCATACATTGTATACAAGTGCATTGTTTGTATCATTTCGACAGTCCAAACGAAACGGATACAGTGTATTAAAGTTATCGTTTGTTTATACCCATTAGTCAAGCGTTCGCCATCAAGTGCTCACGCGCTGCCGTCTGACCGAGAAGTGCAGCAAGATCGGCGTTGCACTCAACGTGTTAATAGTATTTTCGAAAGTGTAAAGAATTGCGTTTACAAGAATTCTAAGTTTATACAAACGATCCTCAATCCTAGCCGTGGAAATAATGGTGAAATGTAAAGTATCGATATAAACCGATTGCGCTTCATCGCGTTTTTTATTCGATCGTTTGTATACATTTCCTTTTTAAAACCAATATAATCTAATTTCAGGAAGAGGCGCTACAACCAATATAAGCAGGACACCAATAAAAATGTTCAGTTCGTTCTCTGCCAGAGGCTTCCTGGCCACTTGGTGTTTAGAAGAAAAGAAAATTTCAAAGTATACAAGTAGATAAGCATAATGCTGTACATGGCATTACATGGAACTGTAGAATTCATATTTCTTTGAAGTGTAGGAATATATAAGAATAATACTATGCTTAGAAGATTACAACTTACTTGCTTTGGAATGTTGGAATGAAATGTGTCATCGCGATACATGAAGCGTTAGAACTCTATTTCTTCGATACTTACGTATCCTATGAATCCGGTTGCATGCAATGTGAAGGCGTGTCGTAGTGTTTGCGTGCCAATGCATGAGAGTTCTAATGCTTCATGCAACGCGAGAGCCCATCTCATTCCAACGTTACAAGGTAAGTTATTTGTAATGTTCTATGCATTCCATTATACTTATCTGCTTCTGCTTTTCAAAGGAATGTGAGTTCCACAAATTCATGTAACGGGATAGCATCTCTAAGTGTAACGTCGTGCATAGCCCCTGCCACTCATTCCACACATGAGCCTTCTCGCACTTCCATCATCAACTCCTGGACTCAGGCAACCTGCCGCGCTCGCCTACAGCACCGGCAACCGGCAGCGTTCATGCGCGCACACCTGCACACGCTCACACACACCAAGTACCGCTGTGTCACTCGAACCGACCGGTATACACGGCTCGTTCACACCAGTCATCTCTGTTTCAATCTCACCGACGAGCACTATTGCCTCACTCCCACTAACGAGTATATCTACCTCGCTTGCACCAAAAACGAACACTCTTGTTTACCTCGCATTTCAATGGGGACTCTTTCAATTCAGGAAACCAACTTTATCAGAACCTGTATTCCACTTCTAGGTCTCTAAAATATATATATATATATATATATATATATATATATATATATATATATATATATATATATATATATATATATATATATATATATATATATACGATATGGGGACTAATTTATTGCTGCATATAAGAATTCATAAATCCAAGTTACACGTTATAAATACATATATATACATATTAATATTATATAATATAGTATATAATATTCTCTGTACCGTTCGCCAGTAAATTTGACTAAGTGTTCGATATCAGTTTTTATACATGCCTGATTGATGAAAATTAACGTTTTCTAATATGTCATTAGCATCGCCGTATCCTTGCTCAGAATATCTATCATTACGTCTGATGCGTGGCTGCTTATTCGACTATTTAAAAGTGTAGGCGTTATTCTTATCGGTAACTTTCTCATTATCCTGCACTTACTTCGGCTCCTGATGCTTCTCCTTCCGTGTCTTTGCTTCCTTCCGAGGCTTTCTTTTTCTCCTTTATATACACTTTTCGTATTCCTTTCTATTTCCCTATCCCTTTGTGTCATCGACAGGAGGCTCCGAAACGCCTGCCCAACCTTTAATCTTCTGCCAGGATACGATGGCGCTGATTCCGAATCTCGAGCCAGCAGCACATTTCAGCAGCATATGCCAGCAGCCTCGCTCACGACGGGGGTGAGGGCTGCAGACCCTCCGTCATCCTACTGTTTGCCGAGTAAGGCCACTCGACTCGCGACCACCATCTATCTTATACTCTAACCGATTCGTAGTCATGCGTTTTCCATTAAGCTTGTTGCGATGAGTGATATTGATTCGTTCAATTTAAATTAATATTTTCTTTTTAATAAATGCAATGTTTCCACAGATTTTCTTTTTCTTGCTCTTTAGCTATATTGTTGTTATTTTATGCTTTCCACCCTCCACATTCCCTTTCTACACCATCCCGGAACCGGCGTTGTACCATTACCTCAGGATGGCGCTCCGGTTTCGCTATCCCGAATTCGAGTGTTCTCCCTTGCATCCGTTGATATATATATGTCAAATATTGGAGAATATTTCCTCTCATCCTTTGTATTTTTCGAATTACATTTTAGTTAGATGTATATTAGAAACGCGTCGAAATATCGGATTTCCGTACGATTTTATACTGAAGTTTTATTCTTTTCCGATTATTCGTTTTCATTCCGCCGAAGGCACTCCTGTATTCGATGCGGATCCGCTCCGATTGAACCCACCGATCATTACATTACGTTACGTGGATAAGCATTCAATCGGAGCGGATCTCTGCCACTCCAAAACTGCGGAAGACTTACTGCATAGCCTCATCCCTAGGAAAGTTCCAGAAGTTGCTTCCGTCCCGAGATGGAAGTGTGGTCACGTTAGATTTAGTTAGGTTACGCTAGGTCAGTTAAGGTTGGGTTATGTTTCGAAATGTTTGTTAGGTTGTTCGGTTATGCTGGGATAGATTTAAGAAAGCGTAGGTTTGATTTGCTTATGTTTAAAAGAGGGAAAGTTCGATTGTGTTAGGTTGGGTTAGATTTGAGTGAAGGCAAGTTAAGTCAGATCAGGTGTAACTGGGTTTAGCTTGGTTTAAATTAATTTTAGAGGATGATAGATTAAGTTAAGCCAAGTAAGAGATGGATTATCGATAGCTGGCAATGTCATCCGTCGATAGTTCTTGAATTACCGACTATTCGTAATGCCGGCCATTATAATATCATGAGTTATCGACCTCATGCATCACCTACTGTCGATATATCGTGAGTTTTCGACCGTAGGAAACTCCAGTCGTTGATAAGTCTTGAGTTACATATTATTAGTTACACCACTCGTGTGTGATATCATACGTTATCGGTTGTTGGTAACTCCAGTCATCGATAATTTATGGATTATTAATCAGAAGCAACACCAGCAAGAATCACAAAATTATAGTGGGAAGCTGGAAATAATGGATGATGCAATGTACAGTTTTATTTTGCGAGGACAGTAAATCAGTCTTTAATCGATGAGGCGATATAAAAAAAACTGAAGGAATGTCTGATTTTACCCATTATGCGTGTAATCTAGATGTGAATAATTAAATAAAGGTATACAATTAATATATGAATGTATAATATATATTTTAGTAAACAAATCAATTTATTTTGCAGAATATAAGTATTATTGATAAGATAAGTTGATGCCTGATTCCTCCCTAGAGGAGAATTTGGAACAGATAGATTTGGATAATTATATATGACAATGGAAAAGATCATGCAAATATTAATCGTCATCCAAATTAATTTAAACAGCGAGTTCGTTAACAAAACTGTAAGCTCAAATATTATCTATTGTTCATTATGTTAAAAAAAATTTATTGGTCTTCGTACATTACAGCACGTCATAGATCAGTCTGACTTTTTGCCCAAGCAACCGTAATTCAGAAGTTAATTAATATCACATTTGCAAAAATTTACAATATGTAAATTTCGTAAATTTTAAAGGTGATGAAGCCGGTACACGGTTCTTGGATCTTAAGAATGGTAGAAAGATGCGGCAGGGAGAGGAGAACCTAGTCAACCACTAGGTACAACATTAAAAATGGTTTCTCAAAATTTTCTCGCAATGCTTTCTCATCAAAAAAATATTTTTTACATTCAAATTAATTAGAAATGCAAAATAAATTTACTAGTAATATAATATTATATATCTTTCGGAGAATTGATACTCGCATCGGCAAAGTTGTAATGGAATAGTTGAAAATTAGCGCTGATCTACGAAAAACAATGAAATAAGAGATATTAATGGTCAATTAAAAGTCGAAACTTACTTTGAATAATTGAATACCGTTTTCTTAAAAGAAACCGACATATTAACTAATTAAGGAAAAATCATTCCTACTTATAAAAATTTTGTTACTTTTTGTAAAATTTTAATATGATAATATAAAATATTTTAAATATTAAAAAGCTAAAGTAAAATATATTTTTATATATTTTTCTAATATATTTCGTAACGTTAAATGATAAAAATTAAACAAATTGCGTTTGAAAATATTGAATTATATAGATTGATCTTTACTCATACATTTATAATAAAATGAACATAGTTATTCACATTTAATTTTTCTTTTTTTAAACAATGAGCAAAGATATAAAGTACTTTGTTGTTATAGTTCTAGCTGCTTCACAAGTTCCGAAAATGATAAAATAGACCAATACCAGGAAAAAGTCTAATGTTTTATAATTATTTTATAGTTGAAAGATTATCAAGCTTTATGTCTGGATGGATGCTTACATATAAGTATAACTGCCAAAATGAAATGAGATCGCAAAGTGATATTTACACACCTGCGTTCCGCAATTTTGATGTATTTAAATTTCCGATAAAAGCATATAAATGTTTATAATCTAATTATCAATTACAAATGGAAATCTACAATTTACCCATGTAATAGTCCCTTCTTGTTGTACGCATCCTACAATACATACACAGTATCTTTAATCTTGATGGATTTCGTATGTCCGTGTGTGTGGGTGTGTGTGCGCGCGCGCGCGTGTATATATAGTAGCAGTTGCAGAAATACCACATAATATGTTTCATGGTTTCGATTCTTGTAAATCGAGTAAAATAACATAAGATTTTCTGTAGAATATTAAGGAGATGTGAAGCTGCTCTTACACTGCATACAGCAATTTTAACTGGTAGAATTTTTCTTCCAATGTGTCGACTCCAGATTTATTTGAATTGTTCTCGTTTAGAAAATTAAAACCGAATGACATATCCCTTAAAGCAGCACGCCGGTAACCACGATACACAACAGATCCAAGGTTCCTTTATCTGAGATTAAGGCCTGCTTTCTTTGTTTCCAAACTTCTTTACATGGCGTTACATTCTTAAGACTCTTTCTAAGTTACAAAGAACAGAAACGCTACATGGATTAGAAAAGTGTAATAGTTTCATTTATATAATCTTGAACATCTTAAATCCGTTTACGTTACTTTGCTTGTTGTATATGTTTATCGCCTGGCGTTGAACCAACTACTACTGCCATCATCCCATTCTAAAATTTGGAAAATCCGCCAGATCTAGTGAAACCTTGCTTAAATTGCAAATGTGTTTTTACTGTATCCAGCAGAAATGAAATTACACTGGCAGAAGTACCAGCTAGTTCTCCACGCCTATTTGAAACAACATTAAATCACCTTGCTAAACAATAATATATTAAATGTAAATTGGACTTTTAAATTTGAATTTATAAACATCTAACAAATAAATATGTTTTTCTTACTATTCCTATCATTATACTTTCAGTAATTTACTATGTGCTGTGATTTGATATATTAACTGTTTGATTGTAATTTACAACGAACCTTGAGTATCAAACACTATCTTTACTCTTGGTACGAGTAGATAGATCTTCGTTTTATATTCTTATATCTCATTGATTATGAAAGTATATGATATCGTTTCTATGCAGTTATGCATAAATTCAATTCCGAGTAATGCTCTAAAAAGCATCCAAGATAACAAACGGCAAAATGATGGCGACTCCATACCAGTATTATATTGTCACTTCGGAGGAGTGTCAGTTGATCCGTAGCCATCTGTGACCGGATTCGTTAGTTAAAATGTGAGAACGTGTAACCAGCACGTTCTAGACTAGCATAAAACTCCGTGTGAATCGCGCAGCGCCAGCACTATTGTGAAACACTTGTCATCGCTCAATTCATGAATCTTCTCAGCAATGACGTTGGGTCACATTTGGTAATGGGGAACCTGTGGTTTTATACAAATTAAAACCATTAAATGTCACTAGATGTTCAACATATGAGTATTGACAGACATTTTGATAGTTGTTTTCCAATATTTATAGTTATTGAGAGAGTCATATATATTTCTTTCAATCTGTCATAAACTAAAAATATTATTTATAAGATAAAATATTACTTATAAAATAAAAATACATGCTGTTGCGTCCCTAGCATCATCTTGTGCAGTTTCTTAAGTAACATGGTGTCATCGTATTTTATATAACCCTCAATTGCATGAATTTGTAACGATGAATTGAGAATAGAAAATATATGTATAGAAAATATTTTTAGATATTTTTCTATATACATAGAAAATAAATGTATATATTTTTATGATAAAGTAATTAACGACTTTATCGAAAAAATCGCCGTATTGAGCTAGTTTATAGAAAATAATTAAATCGAGTTCTTACATCTTCGTTTCGTGCCGGTGTATCTATTTTGGAATCAAGATAAATAAATTGCTTGGTTTAGTCATTTTTCATATTCGCTTATAATTTTTATGGAATCAGTTTTCCCATTAGTAAATGTCAGTCCACGCCACTACCACGCATGTAGCTATGGTCAGCTAATAGTGTCATTGCCACGACCGTGTAATCCGTGTACTATATCGCGGTGCATTAATAGTGCCGTGTTACGCGTGTCGGCACAGTACTGAGAGTATGCCGTTACGAGAACTAAGTAGGGGCATTGTCTTTGCACAGTTTTGCCTCGGAATTCGTTCCATCTGTTGTCCTTGGCGTGCCAATCGCTGGTTGTTTGGGATATTGTAGTAAATGAGGCAGACTTGTTTCTTATCATCATCAAGCAGATGGATTTTCACTTCCCCTCTTTGATTTTTGTTAATTATTGTTTGGAATTTTTGCTGCTTCTGCATCTCTATGACCGCATTGTGGATTTAACTTATGTACGATCTTTTTGGTCTTCATCTTTTGTTACATGTAACATTATGTATGTAATGCACGTTTGTTATGTAATGCTCAGATTTGTAATACTCAGATTCTTTTACTCTTTTGTAAAGCAACTTATTCTATTAACATATATTTATTAGGCATATATGTAAGTAATTAGACAATGCTTAAAATGCTGGTATTACATATATTGCTGCAATTATATATTTAATGTCTAAAAGTGTAGATGGAATTAGTGTCCCGTGTTATGTGATCCAATCGACATATCGAGTAAGGCTATGTAATATGAAAACCTTTTCTTATTCCACAACCCCTTTCCATGTTAAAGGAATGATTAGTTCTGCAAGACGAGAAGCCTGAATTAGTAAAATCTCTACGAACATAAGTAATTTGTAAGTAATACATTTTTTCTGTTTGAAATATTTGCCTTTGTATAGAATAGAATGTATAGATATAAATTCCTGTCTTATATCCATTTCGATCCAATTCTGTTATAGCTTTTGAGCAGGAATAATATTCATTATACCTGATTTTTGCAATAGTTGTTTATTTAACAGATTTTATCGACGTAGAAGCAGCATTTGAGGGATGTATATTTCTACTTTGCAGTTCTATCAGTTTCTTTTTCTGCTCGCTACTTTCTAATCTCAGTTCCATATACTTATCCTTTATCACCATCATATATGTTGCATAAGATTATAATAACTTTTTTGTCTTTAAATTTTGCGGATATTTCAATTAAATTTCCTTTGATTAAAAAAACGGAGATGAAAAAGGAGTGACACGTACCATTTCTTGGAAACGTTGTATCGTAATTTGCATCTGACTGTTTTGAAAGGCACGCACTTTACTTAACGTTTTCAGTGATTCGGTCAGCGGAGCAAAGAAATATTCTACTTTCGATATTGTAGGCTCTTGTAATTCTAAGGCAAGTACATTCATCTGCCGATATCGTGAACACTGTTTTTTGGCTAAATTACAGAAAACCAAATATATTATAAGGAACATATTGTGACGTGGTGTCGTCACAAGACTCGCTTTACCCCCCCCCCCCTGCTTCGGTTAGCTTAGCTCGCTGATCACCACCTATGCGGGAAGCGCGACGCGGACCATCGCGATAGCTGTATTTATGAGAAGCATGAGGTACACGATGGTAGAAACTTTTCCCCTTCCCTCCCCCTTTTTCTCTTCTCTCTTTATCTTAAGGATTCGAGTGCCGAGCTGATGGAAGAAACGATCCAGAAGACGTCCCTTCATCGGATAAACAGACCGCGGGATATTATCCAAGGCCTTGCGAAGATATTACCGCTGCCATCGTCCATGGAGACGCATAGGATGGTTTTTGGGTGTGAGAAGAACCCCCCCCCCTCCCCCTGAACACACTAAGAGAGAAGTTCAAGAGTACAGCGGACTTGCAGGTGAGCCGTGGAAAGAGCGGCGCGCGATACGCGCCGCAGATCAAATGATCAGAAGGACCCCCTCCCCCTAAAGACACCCCAGGGGGCGAGATGAGAAGATCCCCAAAATCCACCGATCGATGCCCCGAACAATATCGAAGCGTACAGCCTACCCCACCAAGGTGCCCTAAGGAGGATCTAGGAGATCCGAGGACCACCAGCGGATTCATTGAGCGAGCGAGTTAGCAAGCGACGAGCCAGATTTGACAAGCGAGCGGTTTTGAAAACGAGAGAAAGTAAAGGAGAGAGAGAGAGAGAGAGAGAGAGAGAGAGAGAGAGAATCAGCATTCAGGAGCCTGGAAAGGAGAGCGTGAGTCCATGTACGCTAAACCGTCCAGTTTTTCCTGCCGCATTTTTGATATTATGTATTGTATTTTATATCGTATAACGGGTGTTGATCCCAGGTCATTCGCAGCGTACCGCGTAACAGTTAGTAGTCCTTATTAGTAATTCCGCGTCGGGGCAATATAAAAAGAAGCGGTGAGTTCAGTATCCCGCGAACCGAATTTGCGCATTTGGCTAGACGTAGTCGAAAGAAGGAGCATTTCGAAGTTTCGAGGGTTGTTCTGCCCCGGGTTTCCCCGGGTTGTGTAGTCCATTAGTTTTTGCTACTTCCTGAGTAGCTGGCGCCCAAAAAGTCCCAGCCTCGCAGCTTCGAAATACCCCCTGGTTAGGCAATTATCTTGTTCTTTTACTTTGTGTTGGCGAATCCGCGGAAAGTGTAAGCACGCGCATATTTTGTACACCTACCTAGCACCGGATTAAAACTGTTCTACACCCCTTATTACTGGTATAATTACCCCTTCTTGCGAATCGTAACGGGAACACCGTCACAATATTAAATATCGTAATATTAAATTTAACTTTGTTCATCATTGCTGAGATAAAATTGCACAGTACAAAGGGCCCATCCGTTGATGAAAATAGTTTTTTTGTAAGTGTAGGTATGTTGATCATTTGATGCTTACCTTCATTTTTAAAAATGAATTGGTATGTTCATTTTTCCGTAATACGATAGAGAATTTTAAATGCATTTTCACTGTGAATAAACACTGTTCGAAAGGCATTTTAATGGTTTGCAGGATAAGTTAAACATGATAAGATTAGTATTGAAAAATCGATTCGATTACGTTTGGTTAGGCTGTTCTTTATGTCGTCCGTTTCAAAGTAAGTTCTCAGATTCTCAGTTCTACGTTTAAAGCTATGTGTGTTCCATATATCTATGTAAAGTGATGGTCTCTATCAGTTGTGACGCAAACCTATCTACAGTATGTCAGGGAAGCTCGAAGGGGTTAATTATCCAAATGCTTTAAGATGTAAAACGTACTTTAATCTAAAGCCATCTATCGTTACAAGGTATCCGCTAACGTACAACTTTTCACGAGCTCGCGAACGCAAAAATAATCATCGAAACGGGGGGTATTTCGAAACTGCGAGTACTAGTTTCTTGGGCGTCAGCTGCGCAGAAAGCAGCAAAGAAATAGTCTACACGGCCTCAGAAAATCCGGAGCGGAACAACCCTCGAAACTTCGAAATGCTCCTCCTTTCGACTACGCCTAGCTGAGTACACACACTCGGGTCGTGGGATACTGAAGTCACGGCTTCTTTATTTATGGCCTCGACGTGGGATTAACTAACAAGCGCTACGCGAAATTACGTAACACGCCGCGAATCACCTGGGATCGCCGCCCGCTTCGCGATATAAGTTACAATATACAATATACGATACAAAAAATGCGGCATGAAAATGGGACGCTTTAGCGAATAAGATCTCGCCATCGCGTTGCATGGATAAGTAGAATCCACATTCTTTTGAAATGCAGAATCACCTAGGTATAATGGTACGCATAGAAGAATACAGCATACTTACTATGAAACGTTGAAATTGGTTGCGCCATCGCATTGCATGCAGCATTGGAACTCTATTGCATTGACAAGTGGACCCATTAAAGGGCAATCCTGTATGGCATGGAACTGTAGACTAAACTGTAGACTTCACATTCTAATGAAGTATAATATCAGATAAGCATAGTGCTATGCATAGAGGATACCATATTACTTACTTTCAGACGCTGAAATGAGATATACCATTGCATTGCATGGAACACTAGAAAACAACTGCTTTGATGAGCAGACACTATAAAGCGCCATCTAGTTGCATAGAATTGTGGAATTCACATTCTTTCAAATCGTAGAAGCAGACAGGTATAACTCCATGTATAGAAGTATACAACTTACTTACTTTGGAACGCTGGTGTGAGATGAGTCATCGCATTGCATCAAGCATTAGAACTCCATTGCTTTGATACGTAGAACCTTTAAAGCCCCACCCTGTTGCATGGAACTGTAGAATTCACATACTTTTGAAGTATAGAAGCAGATGAAAATCACGCGTTGCGATGAATATTACATCTTATCATGAAACTTTGAATTCGGATTCGACATCACGATGAATAGAGTATTATAACTCTATTGCTTCGGCCCATAAACATCTAGAAACGTTATCCCATTACAAGGACGTTTGAGATTCACATTCGTTCGAGGTGCAGAAGCAAACAAGCATAATGCGATGCATAAAGCTCCACAACATACTATTTTCCTTTGAATTGTTGATATGAAAAGTGATATCGCGATGCATGAAGCATGAGAAAGGCTATACCTAAGCACGAAAGTGTAGCACACACACTCTTTTGAAATGTAGAAGCAGACAAACAAAATGCGTTGCTTTCAATATTACATCTTAACATGCATCATTGAAATGAGATGCGATATCGCGTTGAATGAAGAATTGAAACCCTATTGCTACGACATGCAGACACCTAGGGACATTATCCCAAAGCATGGAAGTGAAGGATTCGCATTCTTGTGAAGGGTGCAAGCACGTAAGCATAATGCGTTGCATTCAATATTACACCCTATCATAAGACATAGAAATGGGATGCTACATCGCGTTTTACGAAGAATTAGAACTGTATTGCTTCGATGCGTAGACATTTAAAAACGCTATTCGGCAGCAAGGAAGTGTGGTTTTTACATTCTTTTGAAGTTTATACGATATATACCTAACGCTCTGCATGGAATATTACATCCTATCATGAGAGATAGAAAGATGTAATATCGCGTTTTATGAAGTATAAGAACTCCACTTCTTCGAAACGGAGACATCTAGGAACTCTATTCTGCACCAAGGATGTGTGGCGTTTACGTTTTGTTGATGTGCAGACAAGATATGCACAATGCGTTGCGTTGATATCTCATCATATCATGAGACATAGAAATGATTTGCGATATCGCGATTTATGAAGCATCAGAATTCTATTGCTTCCATATGTAGACATCTAGAAGCGCTATTCCACCGCAAGGAAGTTTGGGATTTACATTCTCTTGATGTATTGACGAGATGTAACGCGTTGTACTGATTTTAATGTTATCATGGAACACAGAAATGAGATGCGATATCCCGTTTTATGAAGCATTAGAACTCTAGTGCTTCGATACGTACACATTTAGAAACGCAGTTCCGCAGCAAAGAAATGTGGGATTTACTTTACTTTGAAGTGTTGACGAGATATGCATAACGCGTTGCATTGATATTACATCTCACCACGAGTCATAGAAATAAGATGCGATATCGCATTTTATGAATAATTAGATCTCCATTGCTTCGATATTTAGACATCTAGATACGCTGTTCCGCAGCAAGAAAGTGTGGGCTTTGCATTCTTTTCAAGTGCTTTCGAGACATACATAACGCGTTGCATTGATATTACATCTAATCGTGAAACATAGAAACGAGATGCCATATCGTGTTTTGTGAAGCATTAGAACTACATTGCATCGGTACGTGCACATTTAGAAACGCTATTCCGTAGTAAGGAAGTGTGGCATTTACATCCTTTTGACGTGTAGTCGAGAAAAATATAACGTGTTGCGGAGAATATTACATCTTATCACAAGACATTGAATTGAGATGCGATATCGCGTTTTATGAAGTATTAGGACACTATTACTTCGATTCCTAGGCATCTTGAATCGCTATCCTGTAGAAAGGAAGTATGGGATTTAAATCCTTTAGTCGTGTGGACGAGAGAAATATAACGAGTTGCATTTAATGATACATATTGTCATGAAACATAGAAATGTGATGTATTATCGCGTTTTATTTTATGAAGTAATAGAAATCTATTGCTGAGATACGCAGACACCTAGAAACGCTCTTCCGTAGCAAGGATGTACAGGATTTACATTCTTTTGAAGTGTAGATGCAGATACAAAGAGCGCGTTACATAGAGTATTACATCTTATTACGAAACATTGAAATGAAATGCGACATCGCCACAAATGAAGTATTAGAACTCTATTGCTTCGACACCTAGAAACGCTATCTCGTAGCATGGAAGTGTGGGATTTACATTCTCTCGATGTGTAGGATTGTACGGAATAAACTTAACACGTCGCATTGAAAATTACATCTTATCATGAAACATTGAAGTGAGATGCGACATCGCGTTGAATGAACTATTAAAAATCTATTGCTTGGACCCGTACGCATATAGAAACGCTATATCTTTGCAAGGAAATGCAGGATTTACATTCTTTTGAAGTGTAGAAGCAGAAAAGCATAACTTTTTGCATTGAATATTACATGATATTTTGTATGTCTGAAATGAGATGCGACATTCCGTTGAATGAAGTACTAGTACTCTATTGCTTCTACACGTAGATATCAAGAAACGCGATTCCTTTGCAAGAAAGAACATTATTTATATTCTTTTGAAGCGATTTATTCATTTTATAAGTGATTTATTTTGAAGTGAAGTTAATCATATTCTTCGAAGCTAGTAATCACAAGGCATTCTTCAGGCGTCGTAATATTACAATTCATTTCAACAGTTCAAAGTAAGTAACTAGGTTGTAATGCTCTATGCATCGCATTATGCTTATCTGCTCCTACACTGCAAAAGAATGTGAATCCTACGCTTCCTTAAAACGGATTTACGTTTCTAAGTATCTACGTGTCGACGCAATAGAGTTCTAATACATCATTGAACGCGATGTGGCATCTCATTACAATGTTTCATAATAAGTTGTAATATTCAATGCAACGCGTTATGCTTATCTGCATCTACACTTCACAAGAATGTAAATTCTGCATTTCCATGCAACAGGATGACCCCTCATAGTGTCTGCTTGTCGACGCAATGGCGTTCTAATGCACCATTCATTACGATGGTGCATCTCACTTGAACGTTTCAAGGGATGTAGTCTGTAGACTGCTATGCATAGCAAAATGCTTATCTGTTTCTGCTTTAAAATAACGTGAAATTTACAGTTCCATGCAACGACATGGCGCATCTCCTTTCAGCGTATCAATGTCTATAAAAACGCTGATCGAACGATGAAATGAGATCTGCCACCAGATAGCATGGAGCATTAGAACTCTGCTGCCTTGAGACGCAAGTACTATGAAGCGCCATCCGGTTGCATGGCTCTGTAGAATTTACATTCATTTGAATTGTAAAAGCAGATGAGCATAATGCATTGCATAGTAGATTAAAGCTAATGGAGCATTTATAGGGGCGGTAGTATTTAGAATTAGAGATAATATGTGAATATTGTAAGTATATATACTGATTAAATATCTTTATTTAAAACGTCATAAAGTGCTATAAAATTAGATAGAATTTTGGGTGATGTAATATATTTAGTGGGGATATTATATTCCCAAACAGCTGAGATATATTATATGTGTAAATATATATACCAAATTGAAATGTTAATGTAAAATATCATGAAACGATATATAATTAGGTAGGTAGGGTGTTAAATGTAATATAGTATTTGGAGGGGACATTTTATTTACGTTTATAGAAAGTTCTTGATGTGTTTAAATATATATACTAACCTGAAATGTTTACTTATACCTTTCGCTACGGCAGTCCTTTCCGTGCCAGTAGCGCCACTGAACGGGGCACCGCGCCATGCAGTGTGCATATTACGCATCTGTAGGTTTCGGTGTTCGCACTTACGTCTTTCATTGGCACCTTGGAATTCTCTTGTGTATATACTTTTTTGAGAGCTATGTAACAACTGTTTCGTCATATTATATGAAAAACATAAAAATGAGTATATTTTGAGTATTCAGAAATATACATATTAAAAAATTTTACTGCTATTATAACTAAAAATACAGTTGAGTTAGTGAGATATCAAATTATACGTTAATTCTTAGTAATGCAACTCGGTATGGTAAATTCTAAAGCAAGGTTCCACGCAAAGTCCAACATTACAATATTTACATTCATATCGAGACACGCGTCTCTTGTTTGTCGTAATGACGATGCATCTTCTATTTCGGTTTTTTTTCGTGGTTCATACAGCGAAGGAAAATGCCGTTCTGTTGACTGTAATGGATTGTTGTTGTCTCTTTGATGATATTAAGAAATGTTCATATGATAATTTTTCAGCATTTTTCGGATTAAACTCAAGTGTAATTTAGCCATAGATTTCGGTTTTCTTGTGTTATCCTTATAAAGACAATATGCATTCCATACTCATATGTCCAGCAAATGAAAAAATATTGACGTTACCATTTTACAGATTTCCGTGTCGAATTTAAAGTGCTTATCACTATGTCGGCTTTGTCGACACAACCCATACAACTATTATAGTTAACGACGCATAGGCGTTTTTGAATAATTTCGTTTCCTTCATGTCTAACAACCGTTGCACACTCTGAAGTATGCATAGTGGATAGCATATATATTTCTTTTTTATCCAGCCATTTCACAACTAATAAATTTTTAGTTGGCCGGGAAGATGCCCCTCCTTTTCTCAGTGTATCAGTAATCTTTGGTATTCCTTGTCGCTTTTTTGCTACGGTCTCTCACGCATTTGTATGATTATTATATAGTAAATTAAGCAAGGCTGGACTTAAATACCAATTATCTAGGTAAACTGTATGTCCCTTTCCTAGATAGGGCGCCATTAAGGCTTCTGCTATCGTTCTCGATTTTCTAATTTTCTTATTTTGGCTGTTGACTACAGTCGATGACCCAGCTTAAAAAATAAGGTCTTGTACAAAACCAGTTCGACAATCACAAAGAATACATGATTTTATCCCAAATCTACTTCTTTGCAAAGGAATGTATTGTTCGAATGAAAGCCGCACTTTATATAGAAGTATACTTTCATCGATGCATAATTTTTGGTAATAATAAAATGACTGGCAGAAATTTTTTCGGAGCATATCAACCACGTTCCTTATTTTATATAATTTACCATTGGTATACGTGATATCTTGACTGAAATGTAGCAACGATAACAATTTAAAATAGCTGTCTCTATGCATAATCTCAGCAAAAATGTTACTACGCTTGTCTACCCTCCAATATTCCTCTAAGGACAACTTCTTATTCCGTGTCATTAGCAATGACACAGCAAAAAAGCAGTATATTTCGGACAGTATTGTCGCTTCACCATCTTTCATATTATAGTTATTTTTTTCCAATAGGCATTTGCTTCATTTAAAATAAATTGCACGAACTCGTCTGAAGCAAAGAGTTGAATGTAATCAATTGCTTTTTCTGATCTGCTAATATTTGGTATAATTCCTGTCTTTTGGGGGGTAAATGGATGTAACTTAGGGATGAATGTGTTTGGCGTCCAGGAATCGCAATCGTCCATATTGTCTGGCTCATTGTTCTCTACTTCTGAGTCTAAGGTACTATATGTATACCTTCTTCTTTTGTGCTCGGCGAAATTATCTTCGTTTTTACTCACGGTATCATTTTCGTAATCAGTTAATCCAATCAAAAATTGAATTCCTTTTGAACTCCGTCCAGAAATTGTAACGAGGGTGCAATTAAAAATTAAAAAACAAATTTTACGCAAACATAAAACTAAAATTTTTAGATAATCATTTATAATCTTAGAATTTACCTCAACTGTAAAAGTCGACAATAATCTATTCAACTTACATGTTGTCCGACTTATATTGCTACAAGAAAGACTTTATATTATAATCCCTGTTTTTTACTATAGTTTTGTGGCTTACAAATACTTCGTATGTCGAATATGTGTTTGGCAGGCTTTAGTACAGTACGAGCCACTAGATTCAAAAGATATTCTACCGATACGGTAGATTCTATTTTACCAAATGAGTCAGCGTAGGTGATCACGCGGCACCGACTATAGTCGGGACCCGTACACATAGCAGGTCTCGCGAACATTGACTATAGCCGGCATCAGTACTCACAGCGCTTCGCGCGGCCGCCGACTATAGTCGGTGTCCGTAGTGAAAGGGTTAGAACATCACGAAATTATATAAAATTAGATGAGATTTTAAATGTAATTGGTATTTAGGGGAATATTCTATTTGCAGTCAATTAAAATATATGATAAGTGTAAGTATATGTACCAATTTGATGTAACTAATTAAAACAGTATGGAATGATATAAAACTAGATAGAACTTAGGTGTAATGAAGCATTTAAAGGGGATATTATATATACACTTCAATAAAATTTATGATAAGTGTGAACATATACACTAATTTGAAATACTTATTTAACACATCATAAAAATATATAAAATTACATAGGAATATGGATGTATTAGAGTATTTAGAGGGGATATTCTCTTTGAATTTAACTGAAATACATGGTAAGTGTAAGCTTGTACATTAGTTTGAAATATTTACTTCCAACATAGTGAAATTATATAGTATTAGGTAGGAATGCAGATCTAATGGAATATTTAGTGGGGATATTCTATTTAGAATCGACTATCATATATGATAAGTGTAAATATATGTACTACTTTGAAATATATATTTAAAATGTCAAGAAATAATACAAAATTAGATAAGATTTTAGATACAATTGTAGTATTTAGAGGATATTCCATTTAGGATTAACTAAAATATATGTTAAGTTGAAGCATATATAATAATTTGAAGTAATTATTTAAAGCGTCATGAAATTATATATAATGAGGCACAATTTTAGGTTTAATCTAACGTTTCGAGGGGAAATCCTTTTTACAATTAAAATAAATGTCTCCAAGTATTTGTGCCAATTTGAAATATTTATTTAAAAAATCGTGAAATAGTACGAAATTAGATGGGATTTTAGATATAATGGACTATTTAGAGGGAGTATTCTACTAGCAATCAATTAAAATATATGATAAGAATAAATATATATACTAATATGGAATATTTATTATTAAAAAGTCATGAAATAATGTAAAATTAATTAGGATTTTGGATGTAATAGGGTATTTAGTAATGGTAATCTATTGACAATCAACTGTAATACACGATAAGAGTAAACATATATAATAACTTGAAACATGCACTTAGAACATCATAAAGTGCTATTTCTACAGACGCGTTTAGATGAGGAACTTTGAATTGTAAGACTGAGATTCGCCATCGCGTTGCATTGAACTTCCGAAGTCAATTACTTTGACAAGCTGATACTTAGAAGTGCAGAATAGTCATACGGAACTGTAGATATTGCACATTTTATAACGTAGCACCAGGTAAACGTAACTGCGTTGTGTAGATACCTACAACTCGCTTACTTTGAAACGTAGAACTAAGAAGCTGTATGGACCATTGGAAGTCAATTACTATGTCAATTTGACAGTTAGAAGAGCCAACAATTACATGGATCTGTAGGAATTGCATACATTGTTATGAAGTACCTAGTAAGTAAAATTGGTATGTATAGAAACTTAGAACTAACATACACTGAAACGCTGAACTGAGAAACAAAATCGCGTTACATGGACATTTGCAAGTAAATTATTTAGACAATTTGATACTTAGAAGCGCTATTCTGTTACATGTACCTGTAGAAATTACATACTTTGTATCAAACAACCTGGTAATTATAGCTGCTTTGAATAGAACTATACATTTTACTTAAATTGAATGGTTGAACTGAGAAACGCCATTGCATTGAATCGAGCATTATAACTCTATTACTCTAACACGTAGGCACAATGAAGCGCCTACACACTGCGTGGACCTGTAGACTCCACATCCTTTAGAAGTGTAAACGGAGTTAAGCATATTGGAATGCTTAGAAGATTGTACCCTACTAACTTAGAAACGCTGAAATTAAACGCGACCATTGCGATATATAAAGCATTAGATCCCTATTGCTTTGAAACGCAGACACTATGAAACGACAGCTCTTTACATTCAGCAGGAGGATTCACTATCATTTAAAGCGTACAAGCAGATATGTTTTATGCGATACATAGGAAATTTAAACCTACTTCCATTGAAACGTTAAAATGACAATCGCCACAGAAATGAATTAAGCATTAGTACTCCATTGCTTTGAAACGCAAATACTATGAAGCGTCATCCAGTTGCATGCAACATTAGAATAGATTCCTTTTAGGCTTTTCTTATCAATAGGGAAAATTTTGGGACCTAGCTCACCCGTAAAATCTGATGTGGTAGGAATTTTATCGACATCTGATCATTCTTCGCTGTAACTATACAATCCTGTGCACATTATACAATGACTGGAATCATCGGAATCGCTTGAATGCTGTAGTGGAATGGCTGTTGATCTTATTCTTGGACCCACATCAATATAGCAGTCCTCGACATTTATATCAGAATCTTCTGAATGTACCGAATAATCCGATAGAAAGTCAGCAATATACTCATCAATAGTATCACTCATATTATGTGAGTAAAAAGTTACAAAATAATAAACCTTGTTATACTGGTAAGCTAGAAGCGTAAGCCTACGAAACAGAAGATGACTATGGAATACATTGTTCAAGAATAATTCTTGCTTTGATTGTTTCCAAACTATCGCATAAGTTTTATGTCTGGGGCATATGAAATGAAGATCAGCATAACCATGGCAAGTACATACAAATTGATGTACAAGATATTCAAACCAGCAAAAAAATTGCATATCATGGTGGGATCAGCACACAAGCGTCAGACTCAGAAACCCGCGTTTTCACGGGACCGGCGCTCAAGTGACATACTCAAAAACCTGCGTTATCGCGGGGACGGCTGTCAATGTGTTAACAGCTTCAGGTCTTCAAAAGAATGTGAATTGTACAGTTCCATGCAATAGAATGGAGCTTCATGGTGTCTGTGTGTCAAAGCGGAAGAGTACTAATGCGATGGCACATAGCATTTCATCGCTTCGAGGTAAGTAAGCGGTATACTTCGATGCATGGCATTATGCTTATCTGCTTCTACATTTCAAGAGAAAGTAAATGCTAGAGCTCCTTACACCTGGATTGCGCTTCATAGTGTCTGCGTGGCAAGTCAATGGTATTCTAAAAAACACCATGCATTCCAATGGCCCACCTCATTTCAACGATTCGAAGTTAGTGAGCTGTAATCTTCTATGAATAGCATTATCCTTTTCTGCTTTTGCATTACAACAGAAAGTGTTCTAATGCTCCATTCAATGGTGTCGCGCATCTTATTTCAAAGTTTCAAAGTAAGTAAGTTGCAATCCTCCATACATAGCATTTTGTTTTTCTATTTCTACATTTCTAAAAAATGTGAAATCTACAGTTCCAAGCAACTGGATGGCGTTCCACAGTGTCTCGGTGTCGATACAGTAGAGTCCTAATGCTCCATGCAATGCGATGGCGCAACTCATTTCAACGTTCTGAGTAAGTAATTTGTAATTCTCTATGTATAGCATTATGCTTATTTGCTTCTACACTTAAAAATTTTTTTCCTTCTAGACACCAACTGGCCTGGCAGCCTATGACAGAAAACGAAATGAACATTTTTATTGGTGTCCTGCTTGTATTGGTTGTAGCGCCACTGCTAGAAATTAGATTATATTGATCTCAAAAAAAGGATATGTATACAAACGCGGATATGAAAAGCGCGACCGGTTTACATCGATACATAGATATTTACACTTATCCTACATTTTCACGGCTTGGACTGAGGACCGTTTGAATAAACTTAGAAATATTGTTACCGAAACTGTCGACACTTTCACAATTACTGTTAAGCTCTGCAAAAATATTGCAATCGACGAAACCATGGTTTCGTGGCGAGGACGCCTCAGTTCTTGCCAATATATCCCAGGAAAGCGGCATAAATATGGTATAAGACTTTGTTAACTGTGCCTTCCTGAAGGATGCACTCACAACATTCTTATTTACGTCGGAAAAAATGCAACTATAATAGTTAAAATACATGCGCATGCTGTTGTTATGACGTTGGAAGTTGAATTATTATTTGGAAGCCGCGTATTATACGCAGATGGTTTTGACAATAGTGTCCCATTGGCCGAGGAACTTCTGCAAAAGGGAACATTTATTTGTGGTCCAGTAAAAATTAATAAAAAATTTCCCCAGCTGCAGGCCATACGAAAACAGCAACGGGGTGGTTTTATGTATTTTCAAAATCGGAGTGGCTTTAAATTATTAAAGTGGACGGATAAGAGGCCGGTATGCATGCTAGCCACTTCTGAAAACCACAAATGTGTCATTGTTCAGAGTGGTAACAATAAGTTAAAACCGGACATTGTGTTTCTTTATAACAAAGCTAAGAAAGGGTTTGACCATCCGACCAGATGTCTTCTTATCACAGTTGATTACGCAGAACAGTAAAGTGGTATAGAAAAATAGTTATCGAATTAGTATGCGGGGCTTCTCTAGTTAATGCCTGCTATATATATAGAAAATGGAGTACTAAAGGTATGAAAATATTAAACTTCCGCGAAAAAGTTATTGATTATCTCTTCAGTACAGTGGATCATCACGGTGAACAAACGTCATCTGAAACTTAAGCAGTGCCCAAGAAACGTACACATTTTCTGGGGTCGTTCCAAGGCCGCGCGAGAAAAACAAGGCAGGGCTGTAAAGAATATTATAAACGGATGTCTAGAATAAATGGCGGGTAGTATGCCGCGAATAAGGCGATAAAAATAAAAACCTGTTGTAACCGATGTAAGGGCCAACCAAAACTCTACCCAACATGTTTTGAAAAATTACATAAAAAGAGTAAATAATTATGTTAGGTTTATAATATTGATTTGTTATATTTTAAGTATTGAATGTTTGTTTACAATGCGGAGAATTAGATCACTACAGCTTTGACAAGCAGACAATAAGAATTCCCAGCCCGGTGCAAGGTACAGTCTAATTTACATTCGTTTGAAGTGTAGAAATAGGTAAGGGTAATGCGATACATAGAACATTACAACATTCTTGCTTTCGAACGTTGAAATGGGATACTCCACCGCACCGCATACAGCATTGGAACTCCATTGTTTTTACACGAAGACACTATGAAACGCCGTCCCGATGCATATGACTGTAGAATTCAGATTTTTCTGAAGTATAGATACAAATAAGCATAATGCTATCCATAGAAGATTACAGCTCACTTAATTTGAAACGTTGCAATGATATGCGGCATAGCAATGCATGGAGCATTAAAACTCCATTAAAACTCCATTAAAACTCTATTTGATACGTAGACATTATGAAGTCACTTCCTCTTGCATGAACCTGTAGAATTCACATACAGGATCCTTACTTTGAAACTTTGAAATGACAAGAGCCATTCGCACTGCATGGAACACTGCAACTCCATTGCTTTGACACGCAGACACACTGAAGCGCCATCCCGTTGCACGGAACTGTAGAATTCATGTTTATAGGGAGTGTAGATGCCGAAGGCATAATGTTATTAATTGAAGATTGCAGCTTACTTACTTTGAAACGTTTAAATGGGATGCGCTGTCGCATTGCATGGTACTTTAGAATTCTACCGCTTTGACACGCAGACACTATGAAGCGCTATTCCGTTCCATGGAAATGTATAATTCACAATCTTTGGAAATGTAAAGGCAGATAAGCATATTGCTTTGTTTAGAAGTTTTAGCTCACTTACTTTGAAAATTTGCAATGAGGTACGCCTTTGAATTGCATGAAGTACTAGACCTCTTCCGTTTCCACAAGCAGACTCAGAACAGCGCCATCCCGTTGCATGTAACAGTAGAAATCACAATCATTAGGCACAATATTATCTATTGGCCATGATTTCCATTGCCTTTCCAAGATTTTTCATCAAACATGGTTTTTCGAGTCTTATCATGAATATAAGCTGTGGAACCGAAAATTCGTAAATACTTTACTTTAGGCTTTTTATCAAGCCACATTTCAAATGGCGTTTTGCTTTGTTTTAAAGCCTTTGTTGGGCTTAAGTTTATTAAATACGTCACAGTTAAAGCTGCTTCCATCAAAAACAGTTTATTTAAAGTGGCACCACTTATCATCGTGCGTGCCTTTTCTGTTACGTTTCTGACCATTCTCTCAGAACCACCAATTGGGGAGTTCGCAGAACTGTTAGATGGTAACTAGTACTCTTTTCTACACAATAATCTTTCATCTCATTTGACAGTTATTCTCTGCCATTATCGTTATACAACTGAGCAACTTTTAAATTAAAATGGGCCTCGCATCTAGTTGCAAAATCTTTAAGTGCAGAAAATACTGTTGATTTATATGTAATCAGTTATGTTGCACGGTAAAGTGTATATTCGACCACAAACAGGAGAAAATAATTCTTTCCGTTAATAGTTAAAGGAATAATAAAACAACATACATCTGAATAAATAATAAACAATGGTCGCTTTACATGCTTCATATTCTTTACCTTTTCGAATGATAACCGTGCTTGCTTAGCTTTAATGCAAGCCTCACATAAATTATCATTCGGCACTATCATTTCAATATGATTTACATCATTGACCATTTTTTTATTCATCAAGTCTACGAATTTTGATCTTCCAATGTGGCCCAAACGCTGATGCGACAGTTCATAGTCATTATTTATTGTACTATGAATCTGGTGATTAATCAACTTTTCACCATTTTTCATGTGAAAATCAGTAATAGATAAGCTATTTTATTCCTTACCTTTGATTATTTTCTCACCAGTTTTCATTACTTGAACGTTTCCATCTGTTACATATACGATGTCCATTCCTGCTTCTTGCATCCCTCTATTGGACAGCACCTTTCTGCCACCGAAATCTTCAAGGGTGGACTCAACTTGTCGAATGTCGGAAAGACATTATCACATTTGACAATGTGATCCGACGCTCCGGAATCCAACAGAAACTTTAATTTGTTTTTATCGTCTTCCCCATTTTCATTGTACCCCGTCATAAAGGCAAACGAGGATGACCAAATCTTTGCAATATCCAATTCTTCTGTTACTGGAGCTGCTTGGGCGATCACCTTTTTCTTTTCCGCATGCTGGACCGTTCTTTTATAATAGAAACGTTCTTCTATTTTATGCCCTTTCGCCCACAATCATGGCATTTTATATTTATCGTTTCTTTGGCCATTTAAATTATCTCTATCTGTATGTATCTTCTCAGTATGTAATACTTTCGCGCTTGTCGAGCAGCCTGTTCGTAATTTTACTTCATGGACCAATAAACCAGTTTTTAGAAATGCTAATGTTGGATTGTTTTCGGGAAATGTTCTATTGCCGTAATTACTCGCCATAGTACGTTGGAAGGATTAGTAGTAAATGGAAAGCTTTATCCGTTTCTTCTAATTTTGCACACGCTACTAAGAGTTCCGTGATTATGTCGTTGAGTGGTGTAAAATGTTTTATCAAGGGCTGCTCTCCCTGTAGTTTTAAATTTAATAGTTTTTTTCTAACAGCCAATTGCGTGGCTAAACTATCTCTTTCATATATGCCATCCAATTTCTGCAAAATTTCAGCAGCAGTTTTCGCATTATTTGCGAAGCTCAAAATGGAATCTGCTAAATATTCAGCATCCTCTCTGCTTTCCTCCAATTTTCAGTTATTTTTACTGGAATGGATTCATCAATAATTATCCAATTCGCTTAACAGAGTATCAATTCTTAATTGCAACATACTGTAGCGATCACCATCAAATTGTTTAATGTTCCTCTTGGTTTTTGTACTTTCCATATTTCTCTTTTCTTTCATAAGGAAAGGTTTATATTCACTAATAATGTTTTAATAGTATAATCCTCCTTTAATAGTATAATCACTTATTTATACTTCTGATATTACACTTATAATCACATAATCACGTACACAAAAGTTATCACTAAAAAGAATATCTACTAAAGTGTTAATACTATTAAAATACGTAAACTGGGCCCACAACCTATTGAATTATGGGTAAATATAAACGAAAAGCTGTCCAAAGTTCTTTATAGTCTGTAACTTTATTCTTAAGGTTTGATGGTACGTCTTTACGTTTAAACGCTCTAATAATTGTGAGGACACCGCATAGGAAATATAGGGTCATCCCTCCTAAAGAAATAGACGGCGCAAAGTCTGCACGTGTTTTCCTTTCAGGCCACGAGGTATAAACAGTCGTGAACCCCACTCGAACCGACAGAACTATTTCACAGTTTATATACTGGATTCCATTTCCTAACTCAAGATTCATTTTTGTTTCTCCGTTGACATTTGAAATAATGCAATAGCAGTAAGCTGTTATGTATAGCATTACAAATATCTGCCACAACACTTCAAAAGAACGTTAATTCTATATGTCCATGCAACAAGATAGCCCTTCATACAGTCTGCCTGTTGGAGCAACAGGATCCTAATGCTTCATGACATGCAGTGGCGAATCTCACATCAATGTTTACAAGTAAGTAAGCTGAAACATTCTATGCATAGGATTACGCTTGTCAGCTTTTACACTTCAAAGATATGTGAATTCTGCAATTTCTTGAAACAGGATTTCGCATCGCATTGTCTGCGTGTCGTAACAATAGAGCTCTAATGCTACATGCCGTGCAATGGGCCATTTCGTTTCAACATTACAAACTTTGTAACCTCTAACCTTCTGTGCATAGCATTATACTCATCTGCGTGTGCACTTCACAAGAATGTGAATTCTACAATTCAATGCAATGGGGTCCGTCTGCATAGTGCCTGCGTATCAAAGAAGTAGGGTTTTAATGCCCCATGCCATGCGATAGCGCATCTCATTTCAACGTATAGAAGTAAGTAGTCTGTAATCTACTATGCATGACATTATGCCGGCTGCTTCAACACTCAAAGAATGTAAGTTCTACAGTTCCATGCAACAGGAAGCAGCTTCATAATGTCTACGCGTCAAAGCAACGAAGTTCTAATACCCCATTCAATACTGGGGTAAATCTCATTCCAACGTTTCAATCAAAGTAAACTGCAATCCTCCATGCATAGTATTATGCTTAACTGTTTCTACACTTTAGAAGAAAGTGAATTCTACGATTCCATGCAATGGAATGGCGCTTCACAGTGTCTGCGTGTCAAATGAGGAGAGTCCTAATTCTCCATGCATTAGTGAGTGAGTTATTCTTCACTCGGCCGTCCTGCATGAACAATCGTTCCGAATGTCATGCCGTCATTCTTCATTCATGTCGTCTTCGATTTCAGATAAATATCATAGATTTCTTCGATCCACAATTTCATAGAATCTGCTGACATCGATGTTTATAGGGGTCCTTCTCCTTGCCCTACCTTTTAAACTACAAACCGTTGATTGTGTAAAACTCGTGCAACTACATACGGTTCAAAATATTTATGAGCTATATTTAGACCAGTACTCTGTTGCATACGTTTAATTGCTACTTGATCTCCTTCACGATAAATTCTAGCTTTTCGTCTACTTTTGTTAAAAGTTCGCCTATTCTCTTATTGGACCCTGGATATATTTTTACTTGCTTGAAGTCGTACTTCATCTCGATTATCTTGAAAAGGTGCGATCCATTCCTTATCAAGTATGTCTCGGATGTCAAGATAACCTTTAAGTCGAGGATGTGTCCCAAAGAGAAGATGAAACGGTGACGTGCCAATATTTCGATGTATTGTTGATTTCAAACATTGTTGATCTACTTCTAAATACTTATATCATTCACAGGGCTTAGGTTGTAGCTAATATTTCTGACAACAGTATGAATGTTCTATTACGACGTTCAACTTGACCATTAGCTCTAAGATTTCCTGTTGTTGTTGAAACATGTTCTATATTATCTTCTTGAGAATAATGCTTGAAATCATTTGCTGTGAAAGCTGTTCCCCTATCAGAAATTATTCGACGCAGATTACAGAAAATAGTCGCTTGCTTCTTCAGGAGTGACAAAACTTCATCTGTAGTAGTAGATGATGTAGTATAAAGCCATGTAAATTTTGTAAAAGCATCTATCACTACAAATATATACTGATACGTTTATATTTGTCGATGGCAGTAGTTTAAGATGATCGATATGAAATGTATCAAAAGGAATACTCCCCTTTTCAATCGGATTTAAATGACACTCCTGCTTCCCCAGCATCTTTTCGGCTAAGATGCATGCAACACAATTTCTTACCACCTGTTCAACTTGCTGCCGAAGGTTTGGAATCTAATAATCTTTACGTAGGATAGCTTTAGTCTTGACCACAGAAAAATGTCCACACTCATAAGCCTACCTTATTTTATGTATTTGCATCCGACATGACACTACTAGTTGAATATTACCTCCAGAGTTTCTGTACAGAAAATTTCCCCGTAGAACATAATCATTCGTCTTGTTTTGAAGTACCAAATCTCGAAGTTTTAATACAGTCTCATCTTCTTCCTGTGCTTTCCACAAACGCGCTGTAAGACTTGCATCAGATCCATCGATTAGGAAATTCGTAGGAAGAGGATTTCTACTAAGCGCATCAACATGTATCATGTCCTTCCCTGGACGATGCTCTATCCGGTAATCAAATTCTTTGAACGATAATGCTCATCATGCAACACATACACGAAGATCTTTCTTATTCATTGTAGGAGTAATAGCTCGGCAATCAATAACAATAATAAACGAAATTCCTAGTAAATAAACTCCAAATTTCTTCAACGCTTTTACTATTGCTAAAACTTCAAACTCATAGCTACTGTATTTAGATGCAGCAGAAGTTGTCTTACTGCTGGAGAAAAGTGGTAGTAACTGCCGGAGAATTACATAAACCAAAAGGGACTCGTAAGAACTCATAATGACTATCTGGAACAATAAATGCTGTATACTTTCGACTTGATTTATCCTATCGCACGTGAGAGAACCCGTTTTTCAAATCAAGAGTACTGAAATAGCGCGCGACTTGTAACAGATCTAATTTATCTTCAATCAGTTGTAACGGATATCTACATTTAATAATCTTCTTATTAATTTGTCGATGATCCACACATAATCTAAACGAATCATTTTTCTTCCGAACGCGAACAACCGGACTCGCATAATCAGAAGTAGATAACTGAGTGACTCCAGCCGCAATCCACTGTTCTATCTACACATTAGCAATCTCTTTTTGCGACGCTGACAATCGTCTCGCCGATTGATATACGGACTATTTGCCTTTCAATATTAATTTTATTACAATTTCACGTTCAAAGGTTTTCCTCGGCTTGTAATTACTAATAAGATTTTCTATCGCCACTCGCTAATTAGGATCTAATACATGAGACACATCAACTTGATTCACTTCTAACACGTCACTCGTCACATCTGTTTTAAATATTTTCGGTACAATGCTTTCTCTTTGAACAATTTCGCGCGTTACTTTCGGTAATCAACGAAAGCTTACTTTACCACCTCTAATGCTAACATCGGTTACATTTAACAATTCGTTCCTATCAACAGCTTGTGCCGAACAATGGTATCAGAGATTACTTCTATACAAATCGGATATCAGTGCCCATCTACGGTAATTTTTCTTTTTTTAACCTATACCATCGAAATGTAATTCATTGTGTCGTAATTTCGGAAACCGAGCTTAATAAACTCGTCTGTGTGAATTAAACTAAAATCACTTCCTGATTCCACTAATGCTTCGATCCCGTATCCGTTAGGTAAATCATTTTTGAGATACTTTCGGTACGATACTCCTAATGTCGCGCAGTTCTCTTACTCGCTTTAAATTTCTTGGGACATTTCGACGCAATATGTCCACGTTCTTGACATGTAAAACATTTTACACCGCGATCTTTCGTTGGACAATTCACGCTAATATGATCGTGCCCACCACAAATATAACATCGTACAATATTACCGGTGAACTCCTTCATCTTACCAACATTGACCACCTCTTTTCGTTCATTTCTAACGAAACTGTTTTCAAACTTCTCACACTTTGTTGACATTTGCACACTCGACAAACCTTGATCTCGAAGAATAACCTTTTCAAACGCTTTCGAAAGTTGATCGATTGTTGTAAACTGTTGAATATGCGCCTGGTTCCGGAGCATTTAATTGGGGATACCGTCAATTAGATATTCAAGTATTTCACCGTCGTTGATTGGTACTCAATTTCCGAGAATGATCTTCTCGTGCAAATATTCATGAAATGGCTGGTTCCTCTTCCATAATCGTATTTTAAATTTCTTCCTTATTTCAATTTTGTTTTGTGTATGATAAAACGTAACTCTTAATTCTTCCAGCAGTTGGTTGTATGGAATAGTTATATATTCTCATTTAGAATGAAACGATTCAAGTGCTTTTCCCTTCAGTCGCATACCCATAAGTAATAGTGCAACGTCATCTTCCAGTTTATGTATCGTCTTCAACAATTTGATCTATTTCTTCCAAATTTCACTACCACCAGGTTTGCCAACAAATTTAAAAAGTAAATTTGCAACTGCCGAAATATTCGTTCGCGGCCAACAGAATTGAGATAAAACATTGTATTCATTGACATTATTCAATGCCAAAAGATTGTCACCGCCACTGACAACATCATATTGTTCGCTTCCAAAATTACGCGTCGATCGTCGCTGCTCATTTTCCAAATTTCGCTCAACCTGTAATTAAATGAATTGTCCTTCGTATTGCATTTAACTCAAGGCGTAGCATGGCTAACTCACCTTCTTCCAATTCTTTTTCCTTAAAATAAAATCAGTTTCTCGTTGCTGTAGGTTCTTTGCGGACTGCACGTTTGATGATATATCAGTCCAAAACCCTTCATTATCTACACGAACTTCTTTCTGCTTGTCATCTATCCACGTTCCGTCTGCTTCAATATTCATCAAACGGGAAATTAATTTAGCTTTCGAACCAGTAGTTGGTAGTTTATGCTCCATTAATATTTCTTTTAGCGCAGTAACCGTGATTTTACTCTAATCTTTCATGGTGAAAATTTATACTTGACATTCGTGTATAAACTCGAATTGTCTCTACATGAAAGTTTAATTTTCGTCCTCGCAATATTTCTCAAAACTGCACTCCCATCGCCTGAACAACTTCTCGAACATTCTAGACCGTCAAGTCATTTTCTCCAACGTTCTGTATTCAAATACTAGATAATATTCCAATCTTTAGAACGTATCCAATTTAATTCTTGAATGTCTTCTTGATAATTAGACCGTAGAAAGCCTATTAACTAAAGACAACTACAAGATTTTTTAAATCATTATATAGTTCTTCTCAACTGTGATATAACTTGAAAGAATGCTAATGAACAACTGCTTCATCGTTTTAAAATATTCACACGAAAAACTCATTTATTCCACACACTGGGTCTCGCTCGCAATCTAGAATACTCCACGTACATAGCATTTGAAACATGAATAATTGATTAACATTTAAATTAAGATAATTTAATTATCCTTCAATAACATTAAGCTTGTATGCTGCTACAAATCAAAGGAATGTGAACTCTACAGTTCGGCGCGAAAGGTAAGTTGCACGCTTTTGTACACGGTAAGTCGAGCCCTGTCCGACGACGAACCCAGCTCCGCGCAATTCGCGTCAATTTCGCCAACGGCTACGATTAGTGTCAACGTGCCGAGCGCATTCGCAACTTCAGTACGTGACAATACACAAAACGCGTTGGATTGAGTATTACATACTATCACGAAACATAGAAATGAGATGGGACATCGCGTCAAATGCAGCATTAGTACACCATTCCTTCGACACGTAGACATCTAGAAACGCTATCCGGTAGCAAGGAAGTGTGGAACTTACATTCTTCTGTAGAGACGAGGAGATATAAATAACGCGTTGCATTGAATATTACATGTTATCGTGAGATATAGGAATGAGATGCGACATCGCGTTTTATGAAGAATTAGAACGCTCTTACTTCGGTAGGTAGACATCTAGTAACGCTATTAAGTAGCACGGAAGTATGGGATTTAAATACTTTTGAAGTGTTAACGAGATATAATTATTGCGTTACATTGACTTACATGTTATCATGAAAAATAGAAATGAGGGGCGATATCGCGTTCTATGAAGAATTAGAACTTTATTGCTTCGATACGCAGACATCGTGAATAGCCATTCCCTAGCACGGAAGTGTGGTATTATATTCTCTTAAAGTGTAGACGAGATAAACGTAATGCGTTGCATTGAATATTACATCTTATCGTGAGACAAAATGTTGAGATGCGATATTGCGGTTTATGAAGCATTAGAACACTATTGCTTCGATACGATGACAGCTAGAAACGCGACTCCGTCGCAAGGTAGTGTGGCATTTACATTCTTTTGAAGTGTTGACGAGAGGTACGCAACGCGTTGCATTGAATATTGCATCCTATCATGAGTCACTGATATGAGATCCGATATCGCGTTTTTTGAAGCATTAGAACTCTATTGTTTCGATACGTAGACATCTAGAAACGCTGTTCCGTTGTAAGGAAGTGTGGCATTTACATTGTATTGAATTGTATACGCTGCAGAAAAAGAGGACGACGTGTCTGCAACCAACAACAGAATGCGAAGCTGCACGAGGTCCACCAATCGGAATATGCATGACTGCAACGGAAAGTCGAAAAGCTCGTACCAAGGTTCAAGAGCTTAGTCGTCAACAGTCGCACAACAGAGCTGATGGCCACCGCGATCGTCCGCGTTCTTGATCGCGACCAGAATCGAGTGTAGGACATTGATCCTCACCTGTTCGAGTGCAAACTTCATTACAGACGACCTGGCAATAAAGCCTGGATTTCCCACGACGAATAACACGACAACCATCGAAGCGTCGAACCAATTACACAAAGTCGCGAATAAATTGCCTCAACGAAGATCAAATCCCGGTTATCGGGCTTCGCCCGGAAGCTCACATTCTTTACGATACCGCGGATCGCTGGACCGATACCGGAAGAGCAAATCGATAGGGCGAAGGTTCCGATTCCGGCAACTGTAAAACTAGCAGATGCAGAATTTCATCGACCGGCAAATGTGGATATGTTAATCGGCACCGGCCCTGCTTTATCATTTCTTAGCATCGGCCAGTACAAGCTTTCTCCTCGCAACGATCCTGAATTAATCCTCCAAAAGACGCAATTTGGATGGTTCGTCGTGGAGCGTATCCACATCGGCATCGTGGAGGAAACATCAAACGTTCGTTAAAACCCTGAATTTCGAATTTCAAAAATTCTGGGAGCTAGAAGAGGGTACACACGTACGACACCTATTTTCCGCGGAGCAGGAATGCGAGCAGAATTTTCACGACCACGTTAAACGGATACGAACCGGTCGTTATATTGTCGCACTGCCGTTCAATGAAAAGAAGATGCAGTTAGCCGAAACTCGGTCGCCCGCCTTCAACCGTCTTCTTTCGCTCGAACGAAAATTCATAAAAGGTCCAGAACTGAAACGAGAATACTCCGCCGTCATCGAGGAGTATCTCGAGATGGGACACATGATCCAGGTAGAACCACGCGATTCGGATGGCTTCTACCTCCCCCACCACGCCGTCATCAAACTGTCCAGCTCAACAACGAAGGTTCGCGTCGTCTTCGATGGATCTGCAAGAACGAGCAGTGGACTGTCATTAGACGACACGCTTTGGGCAGGACCAACGATACAGGACGACATATTCGCGCTTCTCATAAGGTTTCGTCAACACACCTATGTTTTAACCGGAGACATCGAGAAGATGTATCGGCAGTTCCTCGTAAGACCGGAAGGTCGCTGACACCAGGCGATATTATGGCGAGATAACAACGGAAAGGTGAAAACGTACGAGCTGAACACGGTCACGTTTGGTCTATCTTGAGCGCCTTTCCTCGCCATCAGGTGAATTCATCAGCTAGCGGGCGACGAAAAGGTGAATGCTCCTTTCGCATCGACCGTGCTCCAGCGAGATCTATATGTCGACGATCTCCTAACTGGCACAGATAATTACGAAGACGCTAGACAACTACGGGACCAGGAAATCAAGCTACTTAACCGCGGCAGCCTCCACATTCAACAATGGGTCTCGAATGAACCGAAACTTTTAGCAGGACTTCCGGAAGGCGAAATTCACCCAAAGTATTTTGGAGACGCAACCATGAAAACTCTCGGCGCCTCGTGGCACGCGCAGAACGACCGAATCATGTATTCCGTGGATCCAAACATCGATACGAGGATCACCAAACGCACGATCTTATCCACCATAACAAGAATAGTCGACACGTTAGGTTTACTGGTGCCAGTAATAATAACAGCAAAAATATTTATGCAACACCTTTGGAAACTGCAATTGGCCTTGGACGAATCACTACCAACCAGCCTCCGTACAGAATGGTCCACGTACGTGAAGGAATTGCAATTAGATAACGAAACATTCTCCGAGCGACACGTATGCCAATCAAAGGTGAGAAGAGTGGAATTACATGGGTTCTGCGACGCGAGCGAACGAGCATACGGAGCGTGCGTGTATGTACGGTCAATCAACAATCGCGGCCGAATTGAAACGAGACTATTATGTGCGAAATTTCGGGTCGTGTCAGTAAAAGTTGTCAGCCTCGCACGTTTCGAACTTTGCGGTGCGGTGCTACTGACGTCATTATTTTCTAACGTCCGAGATAGTAATGCACGCCGATTTGACTCGATTAACTTCTGGACGGATTCCACGATAGCTTTAAATTAGCTGCAACGCGAACCAGCCACGCTTACATTGAATATTACATCTTCCCATGAGACTTAGAAATGAAATGCGATATCGCGTTTTATGAAGCATTAGAACTCTATTACTTCGATGTGCGCACACTTACAAACGCTATTCCGTCACAAGGAATTGTGGGATTTAGATACTTTTGACGTGTTGACAATATAAACATAACGCGTAGCAATGAATATTACATCCCATCATGAGACATAGGAATGTGATTCGTTATGGCGTTTCTTGAAGAATTAGAACTCCATTGCTTCGATACGTAGACATCTAGAAGCGCTATTCAGTCAGCAGCATATGTGGGATTTACATTCTCTTGAAGACTTGACCTGATATACATATCGCGTTGTATTGAATTACATCTTATCATGAAACATAGATAAGAGATGCGATATCGCGTTTTATGAAAAGTTAGAACACCATTGCTTCGATACGTAGACATCTAGAAACGCTATTCCACCGCAACGTAGTGTGGGCTTTACATTCTTTTGAAGTATTGACGAGATATACATAACGCGATGCGTTGAATATTACATCTTATCATGAGACATAGAAAGGATTTGCGATATCGCGTTTAATGAATTGTGACGTGAGGCGTACCGCCTGCCGCCCTCCGGCGTCAACCTCTTCTCCAGCAGCATCCGTATTCAGAGCCCCTGTACGTGGGCCACTCGTCAACACGCCGCTCCAGTATTCAGAGACGACGATAGGAGAGAGAGAGAGAGAGAGAGAGAGAGAGAGAGAGAGAGAGAGAGAGAGAGAGAGAGGGAGAGAGAGAGAGAGAGAGAGAGAGAGAGAGAGAGAGAGAGAGAGAGAGGAAGGGTACTCCATATACGACCGGGAAGACCTTACCTTGCGTTACGAGGGCGAGGAGCACCACGCCACGTACCGCATCAAGTCACCGGCGATCATGCACCCGTATACCCTCTTCTCGTATATGCGATCCTAGTATAAGTACACTACTCACCTCTGTACATACACTACAACACACACCTAGAGTTAAGTATATACATGTACATACGCCGCCTAGTTATTATTACGCTAGAGGTAAGTTGCGAGCTGCTCCCCATTCCGACCGGCCGCCCCACCTCGAAGGCCGAGCGGCCGCCGTATTCCAACCGTCCGCCCCACCGCGAGGGCCCAGCGACCCGAGGAGGTCGCGGACGCGAGATCTGATCTTCACTTGTAATCGCGCCTCCGAACCGAGGAGTTTCAATCCGACTCGATCAATTAGCTCATATGCAACTAGCTACCAGCTCAATGGCATTGACTCTATCTCATCTCCGTTAGCGGAGTCCGTAACTTAACTTAGACTATTTCTATTCCTTATTACAATCTTAGTTTAATAACTTAGAGTTAGACAAGTGTACTAGTATAGGGAAGTTCATAGAATATACGTTGTTTACACCCGATCCAAATCTTCTTTATTTCAAATTCAATTACAAATTCCTTAACTCTATTCCACGGGTACGCTCGCGAATATTATACAATTCCATAATTCTTCTGCGATAGTCCCGGAGGTGGACAGCTAGAGCGAACCACCGCTTAGCCGCTCTTACTTCAGTTCTGCAGTAATCGAGTATCTTGCGCCCAGGTCGACACTGTACCACTAGAGCGAACGAGCGCTTAGCCGTGCCGTTATCTTCCGAAGTACAAGTGCTCTTGATGAACTTCGAGACTCCGAAAAGGCGTACACGACGCGCGGGGAGGAAGGTGTTCATACGTCGTCTTATTCGTGAATACGTGGGCAATGTTCCTGCATACGTCAATCTCTGCAATCGAGTTCCTGTTCCTGCGAAGGATACCTTTTCCTCCGTTCGACCCGTTCGTGTTCAGGATCGCCCTGTCCCAGGGTCCGTACCTGCCAGCTAGGGTCAGCCCGTATAGAAACTCGTCCCTGTGACCATACAACCGTTCCGGCCATATGCCGCAGCCATACGGCGTATCGTAAGCTTATACGTAAGCTTTAGCGTTAATATTCTGTAATTTAGAGTCCAGAACGCCAACGAACCCGGTCCAGGCGCAATTCGCGTACGTTTCGGGAATGGCTACGACGTCGTGTCATCGTTTCGAGTGAAATCGCACCCCGGGATGTGACATACCGCCATTTATGAAGCATTAGAACTCTATTGCTTCGAAATGTAGACATCAAAAAACGCTATTCCGTATCAAGGAATTGTGGCATTTACATCCTTTTGAAGCTTTGACGAGATGTACACAACGCATTGCATAGAATAGTACATCTTGTCATGAGACATGGAAATGAGACACGATGGCGCGTTTTATGAAGAATTAGAACTGTAGACATCTACCAGCGCGATTCCGTAGCTAGGAAGTGTGGGATTTAATTTCTTTTGACGTGTTGATGAGATATATATACCGCGTTGCATTGATATTACATCTTACCATGCGATATAGAAGTGGGATGCGATATCGCGTTTTATGAAGCATTGGAACTAAATTGCATCGATATGTGGTTATCTAGAAACGCTAATCCGTAGCAAGGAATTGTGGGTTTCACATTCTTTTGAAGCGTTGACAAAATATAGTTGTTGCGTTACATTGAATTACATCTTATCGTGAGACATAGAAATGATATGCGACATCGCGTTTTATGAAAAATTAGTACTCCACTTCTTCGAAACATAGATATCTAGAAACGCTATTCCGTAGCAAGGAAGTGTGGCACTTACATTCTTCTGAAGTGTAGACGACATATATATAACACATTGCAATTGAATATTACATCTTATCATGAGACACAAAAATGAGATGCGATATAGCGATTAGTGAAGTATTATTAGAACTCTATTGCTCTGATTCGTCGACATCTAGGAAAGGTATTCCGTAGCAAGGAAGTGTGGCACACATATTCTTTTGAAGTGTAGACGAAATATACATAACGCGATGCATTGAATTTATCATCCTGTCATGAGACATAGAAAGGAGATGCGATATCACGATTTATGAAGCATTAGAACTCTATTGCTATGATGCATATACATCTAGAAACGCTATTCCGCAGCAAGGATGTTTTGCATTTACATCCTTACGAAGTATAGAGGAGAGGTACTTATCGCGTTACATGGATATTACATCTTATCACGATACACAGAAATGAGATGCGATATCGCTTTTTGTAAAGAGTTAGAACCCTATTATTTCGATACGTAGGCATCTAGAAATGCTGTTCCTTAGCAAGGAGGAGATGCTTTTACATTCGTTTGAGGTATAGACGAGATACACATAACGCGTTGCATTGAATATTACATCTTATCGTGAGACATAGAAATGAGATGCGATTTCGCGTTTTATAAAGAGATAGAACTCAATTGTTTCGATACGTAGACATCTTGAAACGATATCCGGTTGCAAGTAAGTGTGGATTGAACATTCTTTTGAAATGTTGACGAGATATACATAACGCGTTGCGTTGAATTGCATCGTATCATGCAACATAGAATTAAGATGCGATATCGCGTTTTATGAAGAATTCGGGAACTTCTGCTTCGATATGTGGACATGTAGAAATGCTGTTCCGTAGCAAGTAAGTGTGGCGTTTACACTCTTTTGAAGTGTAGACGGGATATACATATCTCGTTGCATTCAATGTAACATGTTACCATGAAACGTAGAAATGAGATGCGACATCGCGTTTTATAAAGAATTAGAACTCTATTGCTTCGATATGTAGGCGTCTAGAAGTGCAATTCCGTAGCAAGAAAGTATGGCATTTATATTCTGTTGAATTGTAGACGAGATATGCATAACGCGATGCATTGATATTACGCCTTATCATGAGACATAGAAATGAGATGCGATATCGCGTTTTATGAAGAATTAAAACTCAATTGCTTCGGTACGTTGACATCTAGGAACGCTACACTGTAGCGAGGGAGTGTGGCATTTACATTCTTTTGAAGTGTAGACGAGGTATACATAACACTTTGCAATGAATACTACATCTTATCATGAGACTTAGAAGTGAGATGCGATATCGTGTTTTATAAAGGGTTAGAACTCTATTACTTCGGAACGTAGGCACCTAGGAAAGCTGTTCCGTAGCAAGGAAGAGTGGCATTTACTTTCTTTTGATTTGTAGTGTTACGTCAGGCCTTGCGCCTGCCACCCATCAGCCTTTTCGCCGCCTCCTGCATCAATCCCTGCACGCAGTGAACCTGCCGTACACTTCTGCGTATCCTGCAACCAGCAGCGTTTGCGCGCGCAGATGTCCACGCGCCCACTCGCACCTACGAGCACCTCTGTCTCATGCACGCCAATACGCATCGCTGTCTTGCTTGCACCAACGAGCAGCTCTGTCTCGTTCGCACCAAAGTGCAACTTTGTCTCACTCGCACCTATGCTGATCGCCCTGTTGTTCGTACCTACGAATATACCCGCCTCCCTCGCACTGATGTCTCCGGCTAGAAGGAAGAAGCAGCAGCCCGTTACCGGAATGGGGAGTATTTCAGTTCAAGGAACCTACATTGCCAGGACCTATATATTATTTCTAATGTTATATCTATGTACCTGTATCATACCCTAGATGTAAGTTCTCATGATATATATTGTAACAATCCACAAGAAACACGTAATTCTAATTCCGTACATATGAGATTAGATATTAAGACGTACCTGCGCGAACGACACGCACAGGTATCACCACGACGAGCCGCGTGTTCCCGCTCGCTGGACCACGCGCTCCCCACTACGAGCAACTGCTACCGATGCGCTACGCAAACCGAGGATGTCCGAGACGCGACTCCAGAGATCAGTCTACATCGAGATACCACTCCATGGAGTCGAATCCTCCAGTACCATATCATATACCCAAGCCATTAGCCGCCTCTATATGGAGATTAGGCTACGTGGAGATTAGGCTATTATTTCTATTTCATACGTTATAACTTAGAATAATTTTGACCTTGTATAGTTTTAACTTAGAATATATTTCATTTATTTTACTATATCCTGTTTACAAGTTCATCACCATATCTACTAGTTCCTAAATCTACTAAATCTAAATACTATTTCTCGCATTTAATACAACCCTTAGGTAGGAATACTTCCACGTGTCACTTCCATACAACTGGGTAGCTGTCCAACACCTCGAAGGAGTATAGAACCCAGCTTTACAGAGTTGTGATAGAGCGGACCGCCGCTTATCCTTCCGACCATTGTCTGTTAGTACAGAAAAACTTGGTGAATGGGACGTGATTCTGGTTCGCGAAGAACACGACCCGCGTTCACTTGTACGTGGATAACGTATCCCGGATCCCCCTATACCAGCGATCTCTCTCCTTCGCACCGGTTCAGCAGTAGCTCTACGAAGTCTCCAGCAACGCCGAGTCTCCTTTTTCCGCAGTCGAGATTGCTGCGTTATCCACGGTCCCTGCCAAATCCAAGCCGCCTTTACCCGCTTCGCTGAAAGCTGATTGAAATATCAGTCTCCGTTAACAGGCCAACATCTACATCGATGCCAGTCAACGATCCATGGCGAGAATTCTACTAATGTATCGAATACGACACCAGCGAGAGATAGGATTTACTACATCTATTATCCACGAACTGCGAGTGTTTTGCTCGTGCCGCGTAAGCTGAAATAGTCGGACCAGGTCGTAATGCGTTTCCGCAGATCGAATCTCGAACAAATAGATTAGTGTCGTGAAGCCTCCGGATAAACGGAAAATTATTTCGCCGGACGTGACAGTAGATGCAGTTACACAAAACGCATTGCATTGAACATTACATCCTATCACGCAACATTGAAATGAGATGCGACATCGCGTCGAATAATGTAGTAAAACTCTATTGCTTCGACACGTTGGCATCTAGACACGTTATCAGGCAATTAGTTCTGTACGTTGTGTTTTATGCAAAGGCAAATATTTCAAAGAGAAAAAATGTATTACTTACAAATTACCTTTGGTCGCAGAGATCTCACGAATTCAAGCTTCTTGTCTTGCAAAACTAATCATTCATTTAACATGGAACGGTGTCGAGGAATAGTAAAAGATTTTCATATTTCATAGCTTCACTCGATACGTCGATTGGATCACGTAAAACATCGGACGCTAATTGCATCTACACCTTCAGACCTTAAATATATAATTGCAACAACATACTTATTGCAATAACATTTTTCTAATTATTTATATCTATGCCTAATAAATATATATTAATCGAATAACTTACTTTACCAAAGTATAAAAAAATCTGAGGATTGGAAATCTGAGCATTACATAACAAACGTGCATTACATATATAATGTTACATGTAACAAAATATGAAGACCAAAAAGGTCGCATATAAGTTAAATTCACAATGCGGTAATTCACAAACGGCAAAATTTCCAAACAATAATTAACAAAATCCTAAAATGGAGGAATGAAAATCCATCTCCTTGACAACGATCAGAAACAAGGCCTCATGCACTACAATATTCCAAACAACCAGCGATTGGCACAACAATGACAACGGATGGAACGAATTCTGTGGTAGAACTGAGCAAAGACCGTGCTCCTACGCAGCTCTCGTAACGGCATACTCTTATTATCGGGGCGACACTTGTATCACGGCACTATTAATGCACCGCGATATAGCACACGGGCTACACGACCGTGGCAATGACACTATCAGCTCGCCATAGCTACACACGTAGTAGTGGCGTAGGCTGACATTTACTAATGGGAAAACTGATTCCACAGAAATTATAAGCGAATATGAAAAATGGCTAAACCAAGCAATTCATTTATTTTGATTCCAAAATAGATACACTGGCACGAAACAGAAATGTAAAAACTCGACTTTATTATTCTCTGTAAACTAGCTCAATACGGCGATTTTTTCGATAAAGTCGTTAATTACTTTATCATAAAAATATATACATTTATTTTATATGTATTTTTCTCAATTGATCGTTACAAATTCATGCAGTTGAGGATTATATTAAATACGACGACAGCATGTCATTTAAGAAATTGCATGAGGCGAAGTTAGGGACGCAACAGCATGAATTTGTACTTTGTAAATAATACTGTTCTTATAAATAATATTTTTAGTTTATGACGGGTTGAAAGAAATATATACAACTCTCACAATAACTATACATATACGGAAACGACTATCAAAATAAATATTAGTACTCATATGTTGAACATCTAACGGTTCTAATTTGTATGAAAGCACAGGTACCCCATTACCAAATGTGGCCCTACGTCATTGCTGAAAAGATTCATGAATGGAGCAATGATACGCGTGTCACTATAGTACTGGTGCTGCGTGATTCACACGGGGTGTTATGCTTGTTTAGAACGTGCTGGTAACATGTTCTGGTATTTTAGCTAAAGAATCTGGCCGTAGATGGCTACGGATCAGCTGAAACTCCTCGGAAGTAGCAATATAGTGCCGGTATGGTGTCGCCGCCATCTTGCCCTTTGTAATCTGGGACGCTTTTCAGAGCATTATTCGGAATTGAATTTGAACACATAGCTACTTAATCGCGAATTTGTATGTACATAATTATACATGACTGCATAAAAACAATATCATATACTTTAATTACCAATGCGATATAGGAATATAAAACGAAGAACTATTCACTCTTATCAGGAGTAAAAGCAATGTTTGGTACTCAAGGTTCGTTGTAAAATATAATCAAGCAGTTAATATATCAAATCACAGCACATAATAAATCACTGAAAGTATAATGATATGAATAGTCAGAAAAACATATTTATTTGTTAGATGTTTATAAATTCAAATTTGAAAGTCCAAGTCACATTTAATATATTCTTGTTTAACCAGGTGATTTGGTGTTGTTTCAAATAGGCGTGGAGAACTAGCTGGTACTTCTGTCAATGTAATTTCATTTCTGCTGCAACCTAAGCAAGGTTTCATTAGATCTGGTGGATTTTCCAAATTTTAGAAAGGGATGATGGTAGTAGTAGTTGGTTCAGCGCCAGGTGGTAAACATATACAACAAGCAAAGCAACGTAAACGGATTTATAATGTTCAAGATTATATAAATTAAACTATTACACTTTTATAATCCATGTAGCGTTTCTGTTCTTTGTAATTTACAAAGAGTCTTAAGAATGTAACGCCACGTAAAGAAGTATGGAAACAAGGAAAGCAGACCTTAATCTCAGATAAAGGAAACTAGGATTTGTTGGGTATCGTGGTTACCGACGCGCTGTGTTAAGGGATATGTCATTCAGTTTTAATTTTCTAAACAAGAACAATTCAAATAAATCTGGAGTCGACACGTTGGAAGAAAAATTCTTCCAGTGAAAAATGCTGTATGCAGTGCAATAGCAGCTTCACATCGTCTTGATATTCTACAGAAATTCTTTGCCATTTTATTCGATTTACTAGAATCGAAACTATGAAACCTATTAGGTGGTATTTCTGCAACTGCTACCACACACACACACACACGCACACGCACACGCACACGCGCGCGCGCGCGCACACACACACACACACACACACACACACACACAAAATCCATCAAGACTGAAGACACTCTGTATGTATTGGAGAATGCGTATAAAAAGAACGGACTATTACATGGATAAATTGGAGAATTCCACTTATAATTGATAATTAGATTATAAACATTTATATGATTTTATCAGAAATTTATATACGTCAAAATTGTAGCACTCAGGTGTGTAAATATCATTTTGCGATCTCATTTCGTTTTGGCAGTTATACTTATATCCATTCAGGCATAAAGCTTAATAATCTTTCAACTATAAAATAATTATGAGACATTAGACGTTTTGCTGCCGTTGGTCTATTTTATCATCTTCGGAACCTGTGAAGCAGCTAGAACTATAATAACAAAGTACTTTATATCTTTGCTCATTGTTTCCAAAGAAAATATTAAATATGAATAATTATGATCATTTTATTATAAATGTATGAGTAAAGTTCAATCTACGTAAATAAATATATTCAAGCGTAATTTATTTAATTTTTGTCGTTTAGCGTTACAAAATATATTACATAATATAATATAGTATATATATAAAAATATATTTTACTTTCGTTTTTTTAATATTTTAAATATTTTATATTATCATATTAAACGTTTAGAAAAAGTAACAACATTTTTAAAAGTAGGAATAATTTTTCCTTAATTAGTTAATATGTCGGTTCTTTTTAAGAAGACGGTATTTAATTTTTCAAAGTGAGTTTCGACTTTAAATTGACCTTTAATATATCTAATTTCATTGCTTTTCGTAGATCACCGCTAATTTTCAACCTTCCCATTACAGCTTTGTCCATGCAAGTTTTAATACACCGAAAGATATATAATATTATGTTATTAGTAAAATTATTTTGCATTTCTAATTAATTGAAACGTAAAAAATATATTTTTTCTTATGAGAAAGCGTTGCGAGAAAATTTTGGGAATCCATTGCTAATGTTGTACCTAGTGGTTAACAAGATTCTCCTCTCGCTGCCGCACTCCTTTACTATTTTTAAGATCCAAAAACCGTGTATCAACTTTGTCACCTTTAAAATTTACAAAATTTACATATTGTGAATTTTGCAAAAGTGATGTTAATTAACTCTTAAATTGTGATTGCTTGGGCGATTAATCTCACTGATACTATAGTATTTGATATTACACTTTTGTTAACAAACTCGCTGTTCAAATTAGTTTGGATGACAATTAATATTTACATGATCTTTTCCTCTGATTTATCTGTATAATTTGTTCTTTCTTTTCAATTGTCATATATAATTATTCAAATCTATATGTTCTAGGAAGGAATCAAGCAACAGGATCCTTACTTTGAAACTTTGAAATGACAAGAGCCATTCGCACTGCATGGAACACTGCAACTCCATTGCTTTGACACGCAGACACACTGAAGCGCCATCCCGTTGCACGGAACTGTAGAATTCATGTTTATAGGGAGTGTAGATGCCGAAGGCATAATGTTATTAATTGAAGATTGCAGCTTACTTACTTTGAAACGTTTAAATGGGATGCGCTGTCGCATTGCATGGTACTTTAGAACTCTACCGCTTTGACACGCAGACACTATGAAGCGCTATTCCGTTCCATGGAAATGTATAATTTACAATCTTTGGAAATGTAAAGGCAGATAAGCATATTGCTTTGTTTAGAAGTTTTAGCTCACTTACTTTGAAAATTTGCAATGAGGTACGCCTTTGAATTGCATGAAGTACTAGACCTCTTCCGTTTCCACAAGCAGACTCAGAACAGCGCCATCCCGTTGCATGTAACAGTAGAAATCACAATCATTAGGCATAATATTATCTATTGGCCATGATTTCCATTGCCTTTCCAAGATTTTTCATCAAACATGGTTTTTCGAGTCTTATCATGAATATAAGCTGTGGAACCGAAAATTCGTAAATACTTTACTTTAGGCTTTTTATCAAGCCACATTTCAAATGGCGTTTTGCTTTGTTTTAAAGCCTTTGTTGGGCTTAAGTTTATTAAATACGTCACAGTTAAAGCTGCTTCCATCAAAAACAGTTTATTTAAAGTGGCACCACTTATCATCGTGCGTGCCTTTTCTGTTACGTTTCTGACCATTCTCTCAGAACCACCAATTGGGGAGTTCGCAGAACTGTTAGATGGTAACTAGTACTCTTTTCTACACAATAATCTTTCATCTCATTTGACAAATATTCTCTGCCATCATCGCTACACAAGTGAACAACTTTTAAATTAAAATGAGCCTCGCTTCTAGTTACATAATCTTTAAATGCAAAAAGTACTTTTGATTTATATGTAATCAGATATGTTACACAGTAAAGTGTATATTCGTCCACAAATAGGCGAAAATAATTATTTCCGTTAATAGTTGAAGGAATAATAAAACCACATACATCTGAATAAATAATAAGCAATGGTCACTTTACATGCTCCATATTCTTTACCTTTTCGAATGATAATCGTGCTTGCCTACCTTTAATGCGAGCCTCACATAAATTATCATTCAGCACTGTCATTTCAATATGACTTACATCACTGACCACATTTTTATTCTTCAATTCTACGAATTTTGATCTTCCAATGTGGACCAAACGCTAATGCCACAGTTCATAGTCATTATTTACTGCACTATAAATCTGGTGATTAATCAATGTTTCACCATTTTCCATTTGAAAATCAGTAATAGATAAGTTATTTTTTCCCTTACCTTTCATTATTTTCTGACCAGTTTTCATTACCTCAACGTTTCCATCTATCACAAATACGATGTCCATTCCTGCTTCTTGCATCCTTCTAACGGATAGCACCTTTTTGCCATTAAAATCTTCAAGGGTGTACTCAACTCCTCGAATGTCGGAAAGACATTGTCACGTCTGATAACGTAATCCGACGCTCCGCAATCCAACAGAAACTTTAATTTCTTTCTATGGCCTTCCCCATTTTCATTGTACCCCGTCATAAAGGCAAACGAGGATGTCCCAGCCTTTTCAATATCCAATTCTTCTGTTTCTTGAGCTGCCTGGGCGATTACCTTTTTCTATCCCGCGTGCTCGACCGTTCTTAATAATAAAAACGTTCTTTTATTTTATTCCCTTTCTTCCACAATGATAGCATATTATATTTATTGTTTCTTTGGCCATTTAAATTATTCCATTTTGCCGTTTCTATTAGTTTGTCTTTTATGTACTTTTGGATTAAAATTGTCTCTATCTGTATGTATCTTCTGAGTATGTAATACATTCTCGCTTGTCGAGTAGCCTGTTCGTAATTTTACATCGTGGACCACTAAACCAGTTTTTATAAACGCTAATGTTAGGTTGTCTTCGGAAAACGTTCTATCGCCGTAATTACTCGCCATAGCACGTTGGAAGGGTTAGCAGTAAATGGAAAGCTTTATCCGTTTCTTCTAATTTTACACACGCTGCTAAGAGTTCCGTGATTATGTCGTTCAGTGTTGTAAAACATTTGATTAAGGGCTGCTCTCCCTGTAGTTAAACTTAATAATTTTTTTCCAACAGCCAATTGCGTGGCTAAACTCTCCCTTTCATATATGCCATCCAATTTTGTGCAAAATTTCAGCAGCAGTCTTCGCATTATTTGCGAAGCTCAAAAAGGAATCTGCCAAATTTTCAGCAATGACACCTTTTGCAATACTCTCTGCTTTCTTCCAATCTGCAGTTATTCTTACTGGAATGGGTTCATCAATAATTATTCAATTAGCTTAACTGTGCACCAATTCTCAATTGCCACATACTGTAGCAATCACCATCAAATTGTTTAATGTTTCTCTTGGTTTTTGTACTTTTCATATTTCTCCTTTTTTTTCTTGAAGAAAGGTTTATATTCACTAACAATGTTTCTTCTGCAATTTAATCACTTATTTATACTTCTGATATTACACATATAATCACATAGTCACATACACAAAAGTAATCACTGAAAAGAATATCTACTAAAGTGTTACTACCATTAAAATCCGTAAACTAGGCCCATAACCTATTGAATTATGGGTAAATATAAAGGAAAAGCTGTCCAAAGTTTTTTTATAGTCTGAAACTTTATTCTTAAGGTCTGAAGGTACATCTTTACGTTTTAAAAACTCTAATAATTGTGAGGACTCCACATAGGAAATATAGTGTCCCCCTAAAGAAATAGACGACGCAAACTCTGCACGTGTTTTCCTTTCAGGCCACTAGGTATAAACAGTCGTGACCCCTACTCGAACCGACATAACTCTTTCACAGTTTATATACTGGATTCTATTTCCTAACTCAAGATTCATTTTTGTTTCTCCGTTGACATGTGAAACAATCCAACAGCAGTAAGCTGTTATGGATAGCATTATACTCATCTGCCACTACACTTCAAAAGAATGTTAATTCTACATGTTCATGCAACAAGATGGCCCTTCATACAGCCTGCCTGTTGGACTAACAGAGTCTTAATGCTACATAACATGCGGTGACGAATCTCACATCAATGTTTCCGAGTAAGTAAGCTGAAACATTCTATGCATAGGATTACGCTTATCTGCGTATGCACTTCATAAGAATGTGAATTCTACAGTTCCATGCAACAGGAAGGAGCTTCATAATGTCTACGTGTCAAAGCAATGGAGTTCTAATGCCCCATTCAATACCGGGGCGAATCTCATTCCAACGTTTCACTCTAAGTAAATTGCAATCCTCCATGCATAGCATTATGCTTATCTGCTTCTATACTTCAAAAGAAAGTGAATTCTACAGTTCTAAGCAACGGGATGGCGCTTCACAGTGTCTACGTGTCAAATGAGGAGAGTCCTAATGCTCCATGCAATGCGATGTCGCACCTCATGTCAATGTTTTAAAGTAAGGTGTAATCGTGTATGCATAGCATTATGCTCATTCTGCTTCTACACTTCATAAGGTTGTGAATTCTACACTTCCATGCAACAGGGTGGCGTTTTATAGTGTCTACTTGTCAAAGCAATGGAGTTCTAATGCTCCATGCAATGCGACTGTGCATTTCATTTGTACGTATCGAATTTAGTAAGCTGCAATCTTCTGTGCATAACGTAGGAAACTCATTAATCAAAGACAATTACGAGGTTTTGTAAATCATTAAATAGTTCCTTTCAACTGAGATATTACACCATGGACTGCTAATGAACAACTGCTTCATCGTTTTAAAACGTACACACGAAATCTCATTTTTTCCGCACATTCGCTCTCGCTCGCATTCTACAATATTCCACGCACTTAACATTTAAAACTTGAATTATTGATTAGCTTTTAAATTAAGATAATTTCGTTATCCTTCACTTGGCATGCCTATCCTGCATGAACATTCGTCCCGAATGTCTTCATTCATATCGTCTCTGATTTGAGATAAATGTCATAGATTTCTTCGATCCACGATTTCATAGAATCTGCTGACGTAGATGTTTGTAGGGGTCCTTTTCCTTCCCCTACCGATCGAACTACAAATCGTTGATTGCGTAAAACTCGTGTAACTTCATACGATTCAAAATATTTATGAGCTATTTTTAGACCAGGACTCTGTTGTACATGTTTAATTGCTACTAGATCTCCTTCACGATAAATTATAGCTTTTCGTCTACTCTTGTTAAAAGTTCGCCAATTCTCTCGTTGGATTCTGGATATATTTTTGTGTGCTTGAGTCGTACTTCATCTCGTTTATCTTGAAAACGTGCGATCCATTCCTTTTCAAGTATGTCTCGGATGCCAAGATGACATTAAGACGTGAATGTGTCCCAGAGAGAAGATGAAATGGTGACGTGCCAATACTTCGATGTATTGTTCATTTCAAACATTTTTGACCTACTTCTAAGTACTTACATCATTCACAGGGCTTAGGTGCAGCTAATTTTGCTGACGTCAGTATGAATGTTCTATTAAGATGTTCAACTTGACCACTAGCTCTAGGAATTCCTGTTGTAGTTGAAACACGTTTTATATTCTTTTCTTGACAATATTGCTTGAAACCATTTGCTGTGAAAGCCGTACCCCTATCAGAAATTATTCGACGCGGATTACAAAAAATATTCGCTTGCTTCTTCAGGAGTGACAAAACTTAAGCTGTAGTAGTAGGTTTTGTAGTATAAAGCCATGTAAATTTTGCAAAAGCATTTACCACTACAAATATGAACTGATACGTTTTCTTTGCTGATGGCAGCGGTCCAAGATAATCGATATGAAATGTATTAAAAGGAATACTCCCGTTTTCAATCGGATTTAAATGACACTCCTGCTTCCCCTGCATCTTTTCGGCTAAGATGCATGTAACACAATTCTTTACCACCTTTTCCACTTGCTGCCCAAGATTTGGAATCCAATAATCTTTACGTACGATAGCCTCAGTCTTGACTATAGACAAATGTCCACACTCATAAGCTTGCCTTATTTCTTGCTCTGTACAGAAAATTTCCCCGTAGATCATAATCATTCGTCTTGTTTTGAAGTACCTAATCTCGAAGTTTCATAACAGTCTCATCATCTTCCTGTGCTTTCTGCAAACGTTCTGTAAGGCTTGCATCAGATTCATCGATTAAGAAAATCGCAGGAGGTGCATTTCTACTAAGCGCAGCAACATGTATCATGTCCTTCTCTGGACGATGCTGTATCCGGTAATCAAATTCTTCTAACGATAATGTCCATCACGCAACTCACAAACAAAGATCTATCTTATTCATTGCAAGAGTAAAATTTCGGCAATAAGTAACAATAGCAAACGAAATTCCTAGTAAATAAACTCCTAATTTCTTCAAAGCTTTTACTATTGCTAAAACCTCAAACTCATAGCTACTGCATTTAGATTCAAGAGAAGCTGTCTTACCACTAAAAAATAATATTCGTGGTGAAAAGGTTGATCTTTGTTATTTGTTTGAAATAAAAGTGCTCCGTACCCTAATGCAGAAGCATCTGTATGCAACTCCATCTCTACTTCTACTTGATACAAATTCACTATTCGGTTCTCACTCAGTAAAAATTTAAGTCGTATGAATGCTTCCTTTTCAGTCACTCTAAAACAAAATTTAGTATTCGCTCGCAGAAGGTTAGACAAATGTCGCGCAATTACTGGGTATTCGCGTGTAAATTTACGAAAATTCCCGATTAGTCTAAGAAAACTTTGTATGTGTTTAACATTGGAAGTCATCGGATTGCATCAGTTTTAGCGAGGGGCGAACATAACCATTGCTATATATATATACATTATATATATATAACCATACATGCCCGAGAAATTTGACAGAAGTTTGCACAAAACAATACTTTTCCCAACTGAATATTAAACCGGCTCCGCTTGCTATAATTCAAACTCTTTCAAGATTTTTGATCCTACTTTTAATATCATGTGATGAAGTAATCGAATAATCTATGTATGCTAAAACTATTCTCTCTCGAATAAGATCTCTAAATATAGTATTTATAAACCTTTGAAAAACTGCTGGTGAATTACATAGACCAAAAGAGATTCGTAAGACTTCATAATGACCATCTGATACAATAAATGCTGTATACTTTCGACCTGACTTATCCTGTCACATGTGAAAGAAACCATTTCTCAAGTCAAGAGTAATAAAAATGCGCGTGCCTTGAAACAAATCTAATTGATCTTCGATCAATTGTAACGGATATCTATCTTTAATAATTTTCTTATTAATTTGTCAATAATCCACACATAATCCAAACGAAACATTTTTCTTCCGAACGAGGAAAACCGGAATCGCATAATCAGAAGTATGCAACTAGGCGACTCCAGCCACAATCTACTGTTCTATCTGCGCATTAACAATCTCTTTTTGCAACGCTGACAATTGTCTCGCCGATTGATATACAGACTCTTCGCCTTTCAGTATTAATTTCAATGGAATTTCACGTTTAAAGGTTTTACTTGGCTTGTAACTACTAACAAGATTTTCTATCGTCACTCGCTAATTAGGATCTAATACACCAGACACATCAACTTGATTTTCTTCTAACACGTCACTCGTTACATCTATTTGAAATATTTCCGGTACTATATTTTCTCTTTCAACAATTTCGCGCGTTACTTTCGATAATGGACGAATGATTACTTTACCATCTCTAATGCTGACATCGGTTACATTTAAGAAATTCGTTCCTATTAACAGCTTGTGTCGCACAATGGTATCAGAGATTACTTGTATTCAAATCAATATGAGTGCCCATCTACGGAAATTTCTGCTTGAAACTCACCTAATGTTGTACTATTCCTTGAACCTTCGAAATGTAATTCATTGCGTCGTAATTGCGGAGAACCAAGCTTAATGTACTCGCCTGTGCGAATTAAACTAAAATCAGTTCCTGAATCCATTAATGCTTTGATCTCGCATCCGTTAAGTAAAACATTTTTGAGATACTTTCGGTACGATACTCCTAATGTCGCGCAGCTCTCTTCACTCGCTTTAAATTTCTTGGAACGTTTCGACGCAATATGTCCACGTTCTTCACATATAAAACATTTTACACCGCGATCTTTCGTTGGACAATTCACGCTAATATGATCGTGCTCACCACAATTATAACATCGTACAATATTACCGATAAATTCTTTTATCTCATCCACATTGACAATCTCTTTTCTTTCATTTCTAACGAAACTGTCATTACATATCTCAAACTTTGTTGACCTCTGCACATTCGACATACCTCGATCTCGAAGAATTACCTTTTCAAACGCTTTCGAAAGTTGATTGGTTGTTGTAAACTGTAGAATACGCGCGTGGTTCCGGAGCATTTCATCGGGAATGCCGTCAATCAGATATTCAAGTATTTCATGGTCGTTAATTGGTACTCGATTTCCAAGAATGTTCTTCTCGTGCAAATATTCATGAAACGTCTCGTTCCTGTTCCATAACCGCTCTTCAAATTTCTTCTTCGTTTCAATTTTGCTTTGCGGATGATAAAACAACTCATAATTCTTCCAGCAGTCGGTTGAATGCCATAGTTGTATATTCTGGTTTAGAAAGAAATCATTCAAGTGCTTTTCCCTTCAGTAGCATACCGATAAGTATTCGTGCAACGTCATCTTCCAATTTATATGTCGTCTTGAATAATTTGGTCTGCTTCTCCCAAATTTTATAATCACCAGATTTACTTTAGATTATTAAGAAATTGTCACCGCTACTAACAACATCAAATAGTTCGCCTTCAAAATTACGCATCGATCTTCGTTGCTCATTTTTCGAATTTTACTCAACCTGTAATTTTTGTCGCACCGGATCTAACTCAAGGCGCAACACGGCTAACTTCACGTTCCGTCTGGGTCAACTTCCATCAAACGGGAAATTAATTCAGCTTTCGAACCAGCAGTAAGTAGTTTATGCTCTATTAATACCTCTCTTAGCGCTGTAACTGTAATTAATAAAAATAATTTTACTCAAATCGATCATTGTAAAAATTATTACTCGACACTTGCGTTTAAACTCGAATTGTCTCCACACGAATAATTAATTTTCGTTCTCGCACTATCTCTAAAAACTACACTCGCATCGCTTGAGTATCTTCTCGAACGTTCTAGACCGTCAAGGAATTATCTTGAACGCTCTGTCTTCAAATATTCGATAATACTTCAATCTTTAGAACGTATCCGATTTAATTCTTGAATGTCTTCTTGATAATTACTACGCTCGAGACCCCAAAATTGTAGGAAACTTATTAATAAAAGACAATTATAAGATTTTTTATATCATTAAATAGTTCTTTTCAACTGAGATATTACTCCAAAGACTGCTAATGAACAACTGCTTCATTATTTTAAAACACTCACACGAAAAACTCATTTGCTTCGCACATTCGCTCTCACTCGCATTCTAGAATATTCCACGTACGTAAGATTGACATTAAACCTGAGTTATTGATTAACATTTAAATTAAGATTATTTCATTATCCTTCAATAACATTATGCTTGTCTGCTACTACACATTAAAGGAATGTATACTCTGCAGTTCCTTGAAACGGGATGGTGCTTCACAGTATCTGCGTGTGAAAACCATGAAGTTCTAATGTTCCACGCAACGCGATAATACATCTCATTTCAACTTTTCAAAGTAAGTAACCTGTAATCTTTTAAGCATATCATTATGCTGATCTGCTTATACACTTCTAACGAATGTGAATTCTATAGTTCCATTCATTGGGTTGCGGCATTATAGTGTTCACGTATTATAGCAGCAGAGTTCTACTGCTGCATGCAATGTGATGGCGCATCACATTTCATCATTTCGATGTAAGATGTAACTTTCTATGCTCACGATTATGTTTACCTGCTCCTACGCTTTAAAAGAATGTAAATTCCACAGTTTCTTGCAAGGAGATGATACTTCATAGTGTCTGTGCATCAATGCAGTAGATTTCTAATGCTACATTCAATGCGATGGAGCATCTCATTTCAACGCTTCGATGTAATTAAGTTGTACTCCTCTATACGTAGCGTTACGCCTTCCTGCTTTTGCACTTCATAAGAATGTGAATACTACAGATCCATGCAATTTCATGGAGCATAAAAGAGTTTAAGTGTCAAAGCAGTAGAGCTCTATTAATCTATGCAATGTGATAGCACATCCCATTTCTACCTTTCAAAATAAATAAGCTGTAATCATCTGTACACATCGCTATACTTATTTGTTCCCACATTTCCGAAGAATGGAAATTCTTTAATTCCATGCAACGAAATGGCGCTTCATGATGCTTGCGTGCCAATGCAATGCAGTTCTCATGCTCCATGCATCCTCATTTCACAAATTCTGCAAAATCCCTATTAAACACATAGTAGCAATAAACTCGTAAAGCAACAAGATGTCGTCTCATCGTAAATTTCAAAATCAAGCCTTCGTAGTGATTCTTCAAATTGTGTATACCATGCAGCTGGCCGTTTTATTGTCTTCTTTCCCGCTTCTCACAATTGTCGCAACCAACCTACAACCGTTGGTCCCACTCTTCGCGCCTTCTTGTCTCCTCCCAGTTCCAGAGAAAGAAGCAAATCTACAGATTTTCCACCAATAACGTCTCATTGATTTGCCACACCTTTGACCACCCCTCCATACAAATTCACATTAAAACACTCTGACTTCATGACTGATGAGCTTAGTAGAAATTCAGATTCAGACATATCCGAGAACATGAAAAACACTAAAACCTTTTAATTCATTTTAAGTTAAGTATAATTGTTTGTTAAGGAATCGTATCAATTCCAATTATATCTATCTACTTCCCTATTACTGTAACAGGTATTAGAGCGCACGTTGCAACTGTGACGAAAAGATACGTAATGAAGATTTACGTCCTTCGTAGGCTTATCAACCGAAAATGAGCCTCGTCGACTGCGAGTTATAAAAACGAACAGTTAAAATCAGTGACGTGAGTGCCCGAACTACAGTGTCAATCAATCAACATTCAGTGATCGAAGAATCATGCCAGTGATCAAGCCAACGCTCCAGGACAAATTGAGATTCTCAGCAGCAACAAGTCGGACATACCAGGGAATCCAGACATCATGACAGAGCTTAACAAACCTGATATCTTCACATTGAAAAGGTAGACTCGTTTATTCGTCCATTCCATTCTTATTCATGTTCCACGATGACAACCCGATCGCTCGAAAAAGCTCAGTCCATTCCCCATGAAATTATTCTCAGTTCACTGCGGCGTAAACGTGGTACCACATTCGGTCAAATCACTACCTTCACGCGACTCCTTAACACAGGCAAAACATCAGAACAACCGGATATACGTTTACTACAAACCCATCTTTACGCGTTAACTGAAACGTGGAAACGATTCGATGGCATCCAATTTGACCTCAAAGAATAAAACGAAACAAAAACGTCACGTCTTTACAAAATTCAAAACGACTACTTCTCTATCACAACTCGCTCTGATTCGATATCATAACTCGACGCGATTGAGTTATTGTAAGGTAAATACGACTGTATAAGTCGGGCTGCCACTAAATATTGTGATGCAATCTGGAATATTCTTAAACCGCCAAGGAACACTGCAGAAACACTGGGCAATATCGTCGACACCGTCAACCAACTTCTGCGCGCACTGAAAAATTCCAAAGAAAACATCTCGCAATGGAACACTTCTGCTTTCCATCATTCGAGGAAAGATAAATGCTAATACGTTATTCCAATGGGACTCACAGTAAAGACAACAAGGTGCCGTCTTACACGGATCTTCTAGAGTTTTTGCAGAAACGGGCCAACTGTGTACCAGAGATGAACGCAAGGGCAAGCTCAACCGCAAGTCGGGTCGACGGGAGACTATCGGACCATTCACGTTCCACGAATCAACGTACTACGGAGAAATCAGGTGACATTCTGATGACGATTACACCGAAAGCAGAACAAGCAGGACAACCATAAGAACCCAAAAGTGTTCAGTATGCTACGGAGGGCACCGCATCTACACATGTGAAGATTTTCTCTAAGTCTCAACTTATCAAAGTAATTGACATCTAATGCTCCATGCAACATTTCTTTTCAACGATACAAAGTAAGTAAGTTGTAATGTTCCATGCATAGCATAATGCTTATCCACTTCTGCACTTCAGAAGAATATGAATTCCACAATTCCTTACAAGGGGATTGCGCTTCACAGTGTCTAGTTGTCAAGGCAATAAAGTTCTGCGGCTACTTGCAATGCGTTGGCGCATCTCCTTCTTACGTTTTAATGCATGTAAGCTGTAACGTTCTATACATTGCGTTATGCTTATCTGCTTCTGGACTTCAAAGTGATGTGAATTCTACAGTTCCTTGTAGCGTGATGGCTTCTCCTTTCAACGTAAGTAAGTAGTAAGCTTCAATACAAGCCACTATGCATACTTGGTTCTACAATACAATTACATGCAATTTCTACATATCCATGTTACTCTATAGCTCTCCTAAATACCAGCTTGTCAATGTAATTAACATCCAATGTTCCATGCAACGCGATGGAAATTCTTAGTTCTATGTATCAAAGTAAGTAAGTTGTAAGGTTCTACACAATACAATCGTGCTTACTAGTTTCTACACTACTATGTATGTTATTTCTATAGTTCCATGTTACTGTATAGAGCTTCATAATGTCTACTTGTCAAAGTAATTGAGTTCCAAACGTCCATGCAACGCGATAGTGTTTCTCAGTTCTACAATTAAATGTCTCTGTTGAATTCACACTTCATGATGTTCAAAGTAAAAATTTCAAATTAGTATATATATTCACACTTATAAGTAAAATAGGTAATAATAAATAGGTAATCCGCCGTTCAATTGCTCCAGTACAATTAAATTCCATATAATTTTGTATCATTTCAGGATGTTTTAAATAAACATTTCTAATTAGTATATATACTTACACTCTCCGCTAAATCTAAGCAGAATAGACACTATAAAAACTCCAGTAGCTGTAATCTTCTATGCACTGCTTCATTCTTATCTGCTTCTACACATTAAACGAATCTGAGCTTCACAGTTCCTTCCAACTGGATTACGCATCATTATGCCTACGTGTCAAAGCAATAGAGTTCTAACACTCCATTCAATGCGGTGACACATCTCATTAAATGTTATAAAGTTAGTAAGTTCTAATGTTCTATACAATGTATTGATTTCATCTCCCTCTATACATCAAAAGTATATGAAGAACATAGTTACTTGCAACGGGATAGCGCATCATAGTGTCTGCGTGTAAAAGCAATAAAGATGTAATGCTCCTTGCAATGCGGAAGCGCATCCCGTTGCAACGGTTCGAAGAAAGTAAGTTGCAATCTTCTACTCGCAGAAATATTGTTTTCTGCTTCTATACTTCAAAAGAATGTGAATTCTTCAGTTCCATGCAACGGAATGGCACTTCGTAGTATCTACCTTCCAGAGCAATAACGTTCTCTCTCTCGTTTCACGGAACTGTATAATTCACATTCCTTTGGAATGTAGAAGCAAATAAGCATGATATGATGCATAGAATGTTACTGCTCACTTTGTAACGTCGAGAGCCATCGCATTATATGGAGCAATAGAACACTACCGCGTTGCATCGAAGACACTGCAAGGCGCCATCTGGTTGCAGGGTACTGTACATTACACATACTTTTGAAGCGTTGTAACAGGTAAGCATAATGCGACGCATGGAGCATTACTACCTACTTATCTAGATACGTTGAAAAGATATGGGCCATCGCGATGCATGAAGCATTAGAAATATATTCCTCTGATACTACGACATTATAAAAAACCACTTCGTTGCAATGAAGTGATGAGGGATTCACATTATTTTGAAGCATAGAAGCAAATGAGAAGATTTCGATGCGTAGAACATTACAACCTACTTACTTTGAAGCACTGAAATGATATGCGCCCTCGCGATGCACAAAGTAATCTATTGGTTTGAAAAGCAGATACTATGAATTGCCATCCCGATGCAAGCGACTGTAAGATTCACATTCTTTTGAAGCGTAGTAGAAGTTAGGCATAATGTGATACATAAGACATTACAACCTAATTACCTTGAAGCGTTGAAATTATATGCGTCATCGCAATGCATAGTGCATTAGAACTCTATTCGTTCAAAACGCAGACACTGAAACACCATCCCGTTGCAAGGAACTGTAGATTTCACTTTCTTTTGAAATATAGCAGCAGATCGGCATATTGCATTGATCGGAACATTGAAATGAGATGCGCCATTGCATTCCATGGAGCATTAGAATTCTATTGCCTTAAAATGCAGGGGTTCCAGAATCTGGGTGTCCAGGATGTACCCATCCCCACCTCCTCGTGGTGGAACCTGGGCGCCGGGCTTGCCCGGTGGCTAACGGGGCTCTGGGGCTACAATATCGAATTAAACTAAGATTCGGAGGTTTGGTGCATTATCGATTGCCCAAAATAGTCCGAATCTTTTCGTAGAGCAAACATGAATTGACTGAGCAGGCAGTCTGGAGCATCTATAAATTTGGCCAAACTGATGCTTAATATTCAAAAAGGGTCAGAGTGAGCGTGTTCGCGTACACGTAGCGAGTTCGCCTCCCCGAGGTTCCCCGTGGGTGCTCCGGCGGTTAGGATTCGTCCTCTCCGACGGGGTAGCTGAAGGACTCGCCCGGTGGGAAAGGCGCCCCGGCACATCTGGATTTTTCCATCGCCCGTTTCAGTGAGGTGGGAGTACCCTGGGAGGTAGATGCTAGATTACGTCGCGTATACCCGCTGAGTGAGGAAGCACGCCTGATCACCGTCCTGGTGTAGGGCAGACAATAAATCCTGCCTTAAAATGCAGACATTATGAAGCACCATCTCGTTGCTTGAAACTGTAAATTTCACAGTCGTTTGGAATGTAGGAGCAAATAAGCATAATGCAATGCATAGAATGTTACTGCTTACTTACTTTGTAACGTTGAAATAAGATGCGCCACGGCATTGCATGGGGCATAGGAACTCTATTGTTCTGAAACGTAGACACTATGAAGGGCCATTCCGTTGGAGGGAATTGTAGCATTCACATTATTCTGAAATGTAGAAGCAGGTAAGCACAATGCGATGCATAGAACATTACATACTTGCTTTGAAGTGTGAAACTGAGAAGCACCATCTTGTAGCACAGAATATTTTTTTATTGCTTACGACGAATTATAGTACTGAGATGCTCCATCTTGTTGCAAGGAATCTTCAAAGCTGCTCATACTGACATGTAGACACTCAGATGCGACATCCCTTTTCGTGGAACTTTGGGAATTACTTTGAAACGCAGGACTGTGAAGCTGCATCGCGTTGTATGAAGTTATAGGAAGTGCTTACTATGAAACGTAGAAATAAGAAGCGAAATCATGTTGCATAGAACTTTGCATCTTACGTACTCTGAAACGTATAAACTGATAGGGACAATCACTTTATATAGATATATAGAACACACAAAGTTTTAAGCGTTGAACTTAGAATTTGTGAACTTGCTTTGAAACGTTGATAGTGAGGAGCTCCATCGGCTTTCGTAGAACTTCAGAACTCACTTGCTATGTAACGTAGACAGATAAGGGCCATCGCGTTGCTTGAAACTTTAGAACTTGCTTACTTCAACAAAGATTTCTATTGGCTTCGTCCGTTCTTTTAAAAGAGTTCTTGATAAACCACTTAATTTTTACGTTTGCAATATTTTTATATATATGCCAGGTGTAATCGTTTAAGTTTAAAGATGATTATTTAGTGTTGATTATTATTTAGTAACTCGGTTATAAACGTGTCTGCATAAGACTTAATCAGTATGTTCATAAGCCTGAAATTTATGCAGTTATTTGTTAGTCACTTATTGTTCAAACGGCAAAGATTCTGATCATTTGAAGATGGTTGACTTTCATCAATTTCATCAAAAATTGAAATACTGTCCAACTGCTTGTATTAAAGACTATAATTAAAGTTTTCAAAATATTTTTCCTTTCATAGATGTATCACGTCTGGGGTCGCGGAAAATTAACCGTATGGCGGAGCAGCACGCAGTCTCGAATGGTTCGACTCGCACAATTGGATGGAAGAGCGAGTTCTTCTTGGATCGCGAAACACTACGCGAAAGTCACGGACGCGAGTATATAAAAAAGGGGACTTACCTTTCGAAGTCTTGGAAGCCGCTAATTACTAACGTCGTTCCGGGTATCGTCCTCGGCGAGGATCATCCTCTGGTATGGTTCCTGCATACGGGCTGTGAGGCGGAATCGACAATGGAACGAGTACCCAGGCAGGCTTGTCTCTGGTGCGGATTGGCGACGGGGGCGGCGATACGGAATGGCTGTCCGGTCGGCAGACAGCAGGAGATGAGACGGTGAAGTGGTGGACGATGGAATAGCTACTTGTACCCAAGTATTCACGCACTAGAGAACGCAGGAAGTTCTTCCTTCCCACGCGTCGAATTCGTTTATTCGTAGCCGAACGGCGCATTCAAATCGGATTCCAAAACTCCAGCTACGGGTCCACTAGCGGAGGGGGTCGCTCTAGTTTGCCGATCCAGAGATATGGAAAACGATGTATATCTTCTCCTTAGTCGAACTGTGGCACAATGCAGCTAAGCGGAGGGCCGCTCTAAATTGTCGGTAACCAAGCGTAACTAAGGGTCAGAACTCCTTGAATGATTTTGGAAGACGCGTGAACTCGTGGAAGACGTCGTACCGTAATGAATTTAATGTAATATAAGACAAGGAATACATTGAGAATAATGAGAGTTTGTAAATACTGGTAAGAATAAGATATATTCTAAGTAAAATCTAAGCCTACGCTTTACTGCTCCATGCTAAGAATGACTAAGTACTAGAATCGTTTATTTAGAATAAAGTTAAAGTTAGAATTGGAAATAGCACCTTGAATTCTGAGTTAGAATAGTAACGAAATAGCAAACATCTTCAACTGAGGTGGAGTAAGGCCCGGAGGCATGATAGGTACGGTCGCGATGAGCGCTTGGATCGATCTGTACTCGTCGAGCGCTGGGCTTGATCTCTCCGTTGACACGCGGAACCGCGACCTCCTCGGATCGCGCGGGAACGCCAGTCGCTAGGCCCTGGAGTGGGACGGACGCTCGACACTCGCGGTGGTGCGGACGGTCGTGGTGAGGCGTGCGCGGCCGGCGTGAGCTGGCGCGGCTCTAATTATGAATAATACGCTTTCTAAAATTATGATTACACATGAAATGACTTATGGTATACTTGTGTGTTGCGTCCTGTTTGTACATAGAGTGCCGTATGCATAAATACTAGAATTCGCTTGGTTATAGACATGAGTATAATACGAATATGTGTGCGTAACTGCGGGCGACCCTCGTGGTGCGTGAAATGGTCCTCGTGCGAAGGCTGTGGCTGGTGTCTGCTCCAACTGTTTGACGTATGCGCATCGAGGCGCGATCGTGTGGTTCAACTCCTTGGTGCGAGGGTGGCTGCCATAGCTCGGTGATCAGACTGTGTTACCGTGTGTCGGTTTGCTCGTCTCTGCAATGGCGGCAGGCGCTGTATGCGGCTTTGCCGGGGGTGCAGGAGGTACCGGGAGGTTCGGCGAGCATCACAGTTGTATTCTTCTAGAATATCAATGCAACGCGTTACATATACCTCGTCTACACGTCAAAAGAATGTAAATGCTATACTTCCTTGCTACGGAATAGCGTTTCCAGATGTCTACATATCGCAGCAATAGAGTACTAATGCTTCACAAAACGCGACATCGCAACTCATGACAAGATATAATGTCCACATCTCATTTCTGTGTGTCACGATAAGATTTTATATTTAATGCAACTCGTTATGTATATCTCGTTTACACCTCTAGAGAATGTAAATGTCGCCCTTCCTGGCGACGGAACAGTGTTTCTAGATCTCTATATACTGAAACAATGTAGTACTAACTCTTTATAAAACGCGATATGTCATATCATTTCAATGTCTCATGATAAGATGTAATATTCAGTGCAACTCATATGTATATCTCGTCTATACCTAAAAAGAATGTAAATGCAACTATTCCTGGCTACGGAACAGCATTTCTAGATGCTCTGCGTATCGAAACAATGGGGTTTTAACATTTTATAAAACCCGATATCCCATCTCATTTGTATGTCTCATGACAGGATGTAATATTTAGTGCAGCGCACTATTTATATATCTTCTACACTTCAAAAGAATGCAGATGCCTCTCTTCCTTGATACGGAACAGCCTTTCAAGATGTCTACGTATCGAGGAAATAGAGTTCCAATGTTTCCTAAAACGCGATATCGCATCTCATTTCTATGTCTCATGATAAGATGTAATGTCAATTTACCGCGTTGTGTATACCTCGTCCATACTTCAAGAGAATGTAAATCCCACACTTCTTTGCAACGGAATAGCGTTTCTAGAAGACTACGTATTGAAGCAATACAGTTACATACATTTGATATACTAACGCGATGCACTGAATTACATCTCATCAACTAACATAGAAAGGAGATGAGATATCGCGTTTTATGATGATATAGAACTCTACTTCTTCGATGCATAGACAACTGGAAATGCAATTTCCTAGGGAGGAAGTGTCGCATTTACATTCTTTTTAAGTGTAGACGAGATATACATAACCCTTCGCAATGAATATTATATCCTATCATGAAACATAAAAATGAGATACGATATCGCGTTTTAAGAAGCATTAGAACTATATTGCTACGATACGTAGACATCTGCAGACGATATTTCCTAGCAAGTAAGTGTCGCATTTACATTCTTTTGATGTGAATACGAGGTATACATGACACTTCGCAATGAATATTATATCTTATCATGAAACGTAGAAATGAGAAGCGATATCGCGTTTTGAGAAGAATTAGAACTCTATTGCTACGATACGTAGACTTCTGCAAACGCTATCTCCTAGCAAGGACGTGTCGCATTTACATTCTTTTGAAGCGAACACGAGGTATACATGTCACTTCGCAATGATTATTATATCAATCATGAAACATAGAAATGAGATGCGATATCGCGTTTTAAGAAGCATTAGAACTCTATTGCCTCGATTCGTAGACACCTGAAAACGCAATTTCCTAGCAAAGAAGTGTCGCATTTACATTCTTTAGAAGCGAATACGAGGTATGCATGACACGTCACAATGAATATTATATCTTATCATGAAACATAGAAATGAGATGCGATATCGCGTTTTGAGAAGCATTAGAACTCTATTGCCTCTATACGTAGACACCTGAAAACGCTATTTCCTGGCAAGGAAGTGTCGCATTCTCTTGAAGTGAATACGAGGTATACACGTCACTCCGCAATGAATATTATATCTTATCGTGAAACATGGAAATGAGATGCGATATGGCGTTTTAAGAAGCATTAGAACTCTATTGACTCGATACGTAGACTTCTGCAAACGCTATTTCCTAGCAAAGACGTGTCGCATTTACATTCTTTTGAAGCGAATACGAGGTATACATGACACTTCGCAATGAATATTATATCTTATCACGAAACCTAGAAATGGGATGCGATATCGCGTATTTGGATGCATTAGAACTCTAATGCTACGATACGTAGATATCTGGAAACGCTATTTCCTAGCAAGGAAGTGTCGAATTTCCATTCATTTGAAGTGTATGCGAGGTATAAGTGACACATCGCAATGAATATTATATCTTATCATGAAACACAGAAATGATATACTATATCGCGTTTTGCGAAGCATTAGAACACTATTGCCTCGATACGAAGACATCTGCAAACGCTATTTCCTAGCAAGGAAGTGTGGCATTTACATTCATTTGAATTGAAGGCAGGGTATACATGACACTTCGCAATGAATATTATATCTTATCATGAAACGTAGAAATGAGATGCGATATCGCGTCTTGAGAAGAATTAGAACTCTATTGCTACGATACGTAGACTTCTGCAAACGCTATTTCCTAGCAAGGACGTGTCGCATTTACATTCTTTTGAAGCGAATACGAGGTATGCATGTCACTTCGCAATGAATATTATATCTTATCAGGAAACATAGAATTGAGATGCGATATCGCGTTTTAAGAAGCATTGGATCCCTATTGCCTCGATACGTAGACGTCTGCAAGCGCTATTTCCTAGGAAGGAAATGTCGCATTTACATTCTTTAGAAGTGAGTACGAGGTATACATGACACTTAGCAATGGTTAATATATATTATCATGAAACATAGAAATGAGATGCCGTATCGCGTTTTAAGAGGCATTAGAACTCTATTGCTACGATACGTAGACTTCTGCAGACGCTATTTCCTAGCACGGAAGTGTCGCATTTACATTCTTTTGATGTGAATACGAGGTATACATGACACTTCGCAATGAATATTATATCTTATCATGAAACGTAGAAATGAGATGCGATATCGCGTTTTGAGAAGCATTAGAACTCTATTGCTACGATACGTAGACATCTGCAAACGCTATTTCCTAGGAAGAAAGTGTCGCACTTACATTCTTCAGAAGTGAATACGAGGTATACATGACACTTCGCAATGGTTAATATATATTATCATGAAACATAGAAATGAGATGCGGTATCGCGTTTTAAGAGGCATTAGAAATCTATTGCTACGTTGCGTTGACTTCTGCAAACGCTATTTCCTAGCAAGGACGTGTCGAATTTACATTCTTTTGAAGCGAATACGAGGTATACATGGCACTTCGCAATGAATATTATATCTTATCGTGAAACATGGAAATGAGATGCGGTATCGAGTTTTAAGAAGCATTAGAACTCTATTGCCTCGATACGTAGACACCTGAAAACGCTATTTCCTAGCAAGGAAGTGTCGCATTTACATTCTTTTGAAGCGAATACGAGGTATGCATATCACTTCGCAATGAATATTATATCTTATCAGGAAACATAGAAATGAGATGCGATATCGCGTTTTAAGAAGCATTAGAAACCTTTTGCCTCGATACGTAGACATCTGAAAACGCTATTTCTTAGCAAGGAAGCGTTAAATTTACATTCTTTTGAAGTGAATATGGGGTATAAATGTCTCTTCGCAATGAATATTATATCTTATCATTACACATAGAAATGAGATGCGATATCGCATTTTGAGAAGCATTAGAACTCTATTGTTACGATACGTAGATATCTGGAAGCGCTATTTCCTAGCTAGGAAGTGTCGCATTTACAATCTTTTGAAGTGAATACGAAGCATACATGACACTTCGCAATGAATATTATATCTTATCATAAAACGTAGAAATGGGATGCGATATCGCGTTTTGAGAAGCATTAGAACTCTATTGCTACGATACGTAGACATCTGCAAACGCTATTTCCTAGGAAGAAAGTGTCGCATTTACATTCTTCAGAAGTGAATACGAGGTATACATGACACTTCGCAATGGTTAATATATATTATCATGAAACATAGAAATGAGATGCGGTATCGCGTTTTAAGAGGCATTAGAACTCTATTGCTACGATGCGTTGACTTCTGCAAACGCTATTTCCTAGCACGGAAGTGTCGCATTTACATTCTTTTGATGTGAATACGAGGTATACATGACACTCCGCAATGAATATTATATCTTATCATGAAACGTAGAAATGAGATGCGATATGGCGTTTTGAGAAGCATTAGAACTCTATTGCTACGATACGTAGACTTCTGCAAACGCTATTTCCTAGCAAGGACGTGTCGAATTTACATTCTTTTGAAGCGAATACGAGGTATACATGGCACTTCGCAATGAATATTATATCTTATCGTGAAACATGGAAATGAGATGCGATATCGAGTTTTAAGAAGCATTAGAAACCTATTGCCTCGATACGTAGACATCTGAAAACGCTATTTCTTAGCAAGGAAGCGTTAAATTTACATTCTTTTGAAGTGAATATGGGGTATAAATGTCTCTTCGCAATGAATATTATATCTTATTATTACACATAGAAATGAGATGCGATATCGCATTTTGAGAAGCATTAGAACTCTATTGTTACGATACGTAGATATCTGGAAGCGCTATTTCCTAGCTAGGAAGTGTCGCATTTACAATCTTTTGAAGTGAATACGAAGCATACATGACACTTCGCAATGAATATTATATCTTATCATAAAACGTAGAAATGGGATGCGATATCGTGTTCTGTGAAGCATTAGAACTCTATTGCTACGATACGTAAACATCTGCAAACGCTATTTCCTAGGAAGGAAGTGTCGCATTTACATTCTTTAGAAGTGAATACGAAGTATACATGACACTTCGCAATGAATATTATGTCTTACCATGAAACATAGAAATGAGATGCGATATCGAGTTTTAAGAAGCATTAGAACTATATTGCTTCGATACGTAGACATCTGGAAACGCTATTTCGTAGCAAGGAAGTGTGGCATTTACATTCTTTTGAAGTGCAGACGAGGTATACATAACACTTCGCAATGATTATTTTATCATATCATGAAAAATAGAATCGAGATGCCATATCGCGTTTCAAGAAGCACTAGAACTCTATTGTTTCGATACGTGGAGATCTGGAAACCCTATTTCCTAGCAAGGAAGTGTGGCACTTAAATTCTTTTGAAGTGTAGACGGGGTGTACTAAACACTTCGCAATGAAGATTATATCTTAGCGTGAAACATAGAAATGAGATGCGATATGGCGTTTTAACAAGCATTACAACTCTATTTCGTCGATACATAGACATCTGGAAACGCATTTCCTAGCAAGGAAGTGTGCCATTTACATTCTTTTGAAGTGTAGGCGAGGTATACATAACACCTCGCAATGAATATTATATCGTATCGGGAAATATAGAAATGTGAAGCGATATCGCGTTTTAAGAAGCATTGAAACTCAAATGCTTCGATACGTAGACATCTGGAAACGCATTTCCTAGCTAGGATGTGTTGCATTTACATTCTTTTGAAGTGCAGGCGACGTATACATAACACTTCGCAAAGAATATTGTATCTTATCGTGTAACAGATATGAAATGCAATATCGCGTTTTAAGAAGCATTTGAAATCATTTGCCTCGACACGTAGACATCCGGAAACGTTATTTCCACTCAAGGACAAGTGACGTTTACATTCCTTTGAAGTGTTTACGAGTTATACATAATACTTCGTAATGAATATTACATCTTATCTATTATTATATCTTACGCATATATGTATGCCTCGTCTACACATCAAAATAATGTAAATGTCTCCCGTCCTTGCTAGGAAATAGCGTTTCCAGATGTCTACGTATCGATGCAGCGGAGTTTCAAAGCTTTTTGAAACGCGATGTCGCATCTCAATTCTACGATTCACGATAAGATATAATATTCATCGCGAATTGTTATGTATACCACGTCTACACTTCAAAACAATGTGAATGCCACACTTCTTTGCTAGGAAGTGCGTTTCCTGGTGTCTACGTATCGAAGCAATAGAGTTCTAATGCTTCTTAAAACGCGATATCGCATCTCATTTCTGTGTCTTATGATATGAGATAATATTCATTGCGTAGTGTTATGTATACCTCGTCCGCAGTTCAAAGGAATGTAAATGCCACAATCCCTTGCTAGGAAATGAGTTTCCAGATGTCTACGTACCGAAGCATTAGAGTTCGAATACTTCTTAAAACCCGATATCGCACCTCATTTGTAAGTTTCATGCTAAGATATAATATTCTTTGCGAAGTGTTACGTGTACCTCATTTACACTTCAAAAGAATGTAAATGCCACACCTCCTTGCTAGGAAATAGCATTTCCACGTGTCTACGTATCGAGGCAATGAAGTTCTAATGCTTCTTAGAACGCGATATCGCTTCTCATTTGTATGTTTCATGATAAGATATAACATTCACTGCTAAGTGAAATAAATACCACGTCTACACTTCAAAAGAATGTAAATGTCACACTTACTTGCTAGGAACTAGCGTTTGCAGATGTCCACGTATCGAAGCAATACTGTTCTAATGCTTCTTAAAACGCGTTATCGCATCTCAATTCTATGCTTCATGATAAGATATAATATTCATTGCGAAGAGTTATGTATACCTCGTCTACTCTTCAAAAGAACGTAAATGCAACACTTCCTTGCTAGGAAATAGCGCTCCCAGATATCAACGTATCGAAGCAATAGATTTGTCATGCCTCTCAAACGCGGTATCGTATTTCATTTCTATGTTTCATGATAAGATATAATATTCATTGCGAAGTGTCATGTATACCTTGTCTTCACTTCAATTGAATGTAAATGCCACACTTCCTTGCTAGGAAATACCGTTTTCAGGTGTCTACGTATCGAGGCAATAGAGTTCTAATGCTTCTTAAGACGCGATATCCCATCTCATTTCTATGTTTCATGATAAGATATAATATTCATTGCGAAGTGTTATGTATACCTCGCCTACACTTCAAAAGAGTGTAAATGCCACACTTTCTTGCTAAGAAATATCGTTTCCAGATGTCTACCTATCGGGGCAATAGTGTTGTAATGCTTCTTGAAGCGCCATATCGCATCTCATTCCTATGTTTCATGATAAGATATAATATTCATTGCGTAGTGTTATGTATACCTCGCCTACACTTCAAAAGAATGTAAATGTCACACGTCTTTGCTAGGATTTATCGCTCCCAGATGTTTACGTTTCGAAGCAATAGAGTTCTAATGCTTCTTAAGACGCAGTATCGCATCCCTTTTCTATGTCTCATGATATGATATAATATTCATTGCGAAGTGCTATGTATACCTCGTCTTCACTTCAAAAGAGTGTAAATGCCACACTTTCTTGCTAGGAAATATCGTTTCCAGATGTCTACCTATCGGGGCAATAGTGTTGTAATGCTTCTTGAAGCGCCATATCGCATCTCATTCCTATGTTTCATGATAAGATGTAATATTCAAAGCAAAACGCGTATCTCGTCTACACTACAAACGAATGAAAATGCCACACTTCCATGCTACGGAATAGCGTTTCTAGATGTCTACGTATCGGAGCAATAGAGCTCTAGTTTCTCATAAAACGCTATATCGCATTCCACTTCTATGTGTCATAAAAAGATGTAACATTCGATGCTAGGCGTTATGTATACCTCGTCTGCACTTCAAAAGAATCCAACTGCCGCTCTTCCTCGCTACGGAACAGCGTTTCTGAATGTCTACGTATCGAAGCAATAGAGTTCTAGCACTTTACAAAACGCGATAACGTATCTCATTTTTATGTCTCATTATAAGATGTAATATTCAATGCAACGCGGTATGTATATCTCGTCTATACCTCAAAGGAATGTAAATCTCACACTTCTTTGCTACTGAGTAGCGTTTCTAGGTGTCTACGTATCGAAGCTACGTAGCTTTAATTCTCCATAAAACGCGGTATCGCATTTCATACAAACAGTTCGTAGTATGTAAGTATATTATTATGCTCTATACATCTCGTTATGCATATTTGTTTCTACGCTTCAAAAGAATGAGATTTCTACACATCCTTCCGAGGGGATACGATTTGTAGATGTCAACGTGTCGAAGCAGTAGAGTTCTAGTCCTGCAATCGAAGCGATGTCGCATTTTACTTCTTTGTTTCACAATACGATGTAATATACAATGCAACGCGTTATTGTGTATCTGTATCTGAACTTGAGAAGGATGTAAATCCCATACTACCTTGCTACAGAATAGTGTGTCAGTAGAAGTCCATGTATCGAAGCAATAGAATTACAATGCTTCATAAAACGCGATATGGCATTTCATATCAACAGTTCGGAGTACTTAAGCAGGTTTTCGTCCTCTATACATCTCACTATGCCTTTCTGCTTCTGCACTTCAAAGGAATGTGATTTCTATACTTCCTCGCAACTTCTAACGTCAATAGAAGGTGAATCCTACACTTCCTTGTTAAGAGATAGCGTTTTTAGATTTCTAAGTGTCGATGCATTTAATTTCTAATGCTTTATGCATCGCGATATCGCATTTCATCTCAACAGTTCAAAATAGGTACAGTAAGTTGTAGTGCTCATTGCATCGGATTATGCTTATCTGTTTCTACATTTCTACAGAATCTGAATTACACAGTTCCATGCAACTTCCTCTGATGTTTCACCCATTGCGATGGTGCACCACATTTCAGCGTTTTATGTTCTATGCATGGCATTATGCGTATCTGCTTCTACATTTGTACAGAATGTAAATTCTACAGTCCCACGCAGCGGAATGGCGCTTCATAGTGCCTGCATGTCAAAGCAGTAGAGTTCTAATGCTGCATAGCATGTTATAACGCATCTCAATTCAACATTTTAAAGTAAGTAGGCAGTAATCCTTTAAGCATAGCACTATACTTATCTGCTTCTACACAGGGTTGTGAATTATACGCTTCCATGCAACAGGGTGGTCTTTCACAGTGTCTGCATCTCAAAACAATATCGTTCTAATTCTCCGCACTTATTCCGCACATTCGCTCTCTCGCATTCTAGAATGTTCCATGCACGTAACATTGGAAACTTGAATTATAGATTAGCTTTTAGATTTAGATAATTTCGTTATCCTTCACTCAGCCGTCCTGTATGAACGTTTGTCCCGAATGTCTTCATTCAAATCGTCTTCGATTTCAGATAAATCAACATTGATTTCGTCGATCCACAATTTCAAAGAATCTGCTGATGTAGATGTTTTTAAGGGTCCTTCTCCTTCCCGTACCATTCGAAATACAAATCGTTGATTGCGTAAAACTTGTGTAACTTCATACGGTCCAAAATATTTATGAGCTATTTTTGGACCAGGACTCTGTTGCATACGTTTAATTGCTACTAGATCTCCTTCACGATAAATTCCAGCCTTTCGTCTACTCTTGTTAAAGGTTCGCCTATTCTCTTGTTGGATCCTGGATATAATTTTCCTTGCTTGAAGTCGTACTTCATCGCGTTTATCTTGAAAACGTGTGATCCATTCCTTTTCAAGTATACGTCGGATGTCAAGATGACCTCTAAGACGCGAATGTGAGCCAGAGAGCAGATGATATGGTGACCTACCAATACTTCGATGTATTATTGATTTCAGACGTTGTTGATCTACTTCTAAGTACTTACATTATTCACAGAGCTCAGGTGCAGCTAATTTTGCTGACAATAGTATGAATGTACTATTAAGACGTTCAACTTGACCATTAGCTCTAGGAATTCCTGTTGTATTTGAAACATGTTCTATATTTTCTTCTTGACAATATTGCTTGAAAACATTTGCACTGAAAGCGGTTCCCCTATCAGAAATTATACGACGCGGAATACAGAAAATATTCGCTTGCTTCTTCAGGCGTGACAAAACTTAAGCTGTAGTAGTAGATTTTGTAGCATAAAGCCATGTAAATTTTGTAAAAGCATTTACCCGATACAACAAGAAAATAATATTCAGGGTGAAAAGGTTGAACTTAGTTATTTGTTTGAAATAAAATCGATCTGTACCCTAACGCAGAAGCATTTGTATGCAACTCCGTCTCTACTTCTACTTGATACAAATTCAATATTGGTTTCTCACTCAATAAAAGCTTAAGTTGTGTGAATTCTTCCTTTTCAGTTGCTCAAAACAAAATTAAGCATTCGCTCGCAGAAGGTTAGACAAATGTCACGCAATTACAGAGTATTCACGAATAAATTTACGGAAAATCCCAATTAGTCTAAGAAAACTTTGTACGTGTTTAACATTGGAAATCGTCGGACTGCATCAATTTTAGTGAGAGGTGAACATAACCATTGTTGATTACATGCCCGAGAAATTGGACAGAAGTTTGCAGAAAACAACACTTTTCCCAGCTGAGTATTGAACCGGCTCCGCTCGCAAAAATTCAAATCCTTTCAAGATTTTTGATCCCACTTTCAACATCATTTGATGATATAATTGAATCATGTATATATGCTACAACTATTCTGTCTCGAATAAGATCTCTAAATATGGTATTTATAAATCTTTGAAAAACTACTGCTGTATTACATAGACCAAAAGGGACTCGTAAGAATTCAGAATGACCATCTGGGATTTATCCTGTCGCACGTGAAAGAAACCGTTTTTCAAGTCAAGAGTACTGAAAGTGCGAGCGACTTGTAACAAATTTAATTGGTATTCAATGAATTGTAACGGATATCTATATTTAATAATCTTCTTATTAATTTGTCGATAATCCACACATAATCTAAACGAATCATTTTTCTTCTGAACGCGAATAACCGGACTCGCATAATCAGAAGTAGATAACTGAACGACTCCAGTCGTAATCCACTGTTCTATCTGCACATTAACAATCTCTTTTTGCGACGCTGACAATCGTCTCGTCGATTGATATATAGAATCTTCACCTTTCAATATTAATTTCATTGCAATTTCAGGTTTAAAGGTTTTACTCGGCTTGTAATTACTAACAAAATATTCTATTGCCACTCGCTAATTTACTGCTAACACGTCACTCGTTACATCTATTTTAAATATTTCCGGTGCAATATTTTCTCTTTCAACAATTGTGCGCGTTACTTTTGATAATGTATGAAAGTTTACTTTACCATCTCTAATGCTAACATCGGTTACATTTAAGAAATTCATTCCTATCAACAGCTTGTGCCGAACAATGGTATCGGAGATTACTTGTATAGAAATCGGATATGAGTGTCCATCTACGGTAATTTCTACTTGAAATTCACCAAATGTCGTATCATTCTTTGAATCTATACCATCGAAATGTAATTGCGTCGTAATTGCGGAAAACCAAGCTTAATATATTCGTCTGCGCGAATTAAATTAAAATCACTTCCTGAATCGATTAATGTTTCAATCTCGTATCTATTAAGTAAAACATTTTTGAGATACTTTCGGTGCGAACCTCTTAATGTCGCGCAGCTCTCTTCACTCGCTTTAGATTTTTTGGGACATTTGGATACAATATGTCCACGTTCTTGACATATAAAACAGTTTACACCGCGATCTTTCGTTGGAAAATTCATGCTAATATGATCATGCCCACCGCAATTATAACATCGTACAATATTACCGGTAAACTCTTTTATCTCACCCACATTGACCACCTCTTTTCGTTCATTTCTATTGAAGCTGTCTTCACACTTTTCAAACTTTGTTGACATTTGTACACTCGACAAACCTTGATCTCGGAGAATTTCCTCTTCAAACGCTTTCGAAAGTTGATCGGTTTTTGTAATCTGTTGAATACGCGCTTGGCTCCTGAGCATTTCATCGGGGATGCCATCAATCAAATATTCAGGTATTTCATGGTCGTTGATTGGTACTCGATTTCTAAGGATGATTTTCTTGTGCAAATATTCATGAAATGTCACGTTCTTCTTCCATAATCACTCTTCAAATTCCTTCCTTATTTCAAACTTGCTTTGTGAATGATAAAACGTAACTCTTAATTGTTCCCGCAGTCGGTTGAATGGCATAGTTATATATTCTGGTTTCAAATGAAACCATACAAGTGCTTTTCCCTTCAGTCGCATACCGATAAGTAATCGTGCAACGTCATCTTCCAATTTATATATCGTCTTCAACAAATTGATCTGCTTCTTCCAAATTTCACAAACACCAGATTTGCCATCAAATTTACAGAGTACATTTGCAACTGCCGAAATATTCGTTCGCCGCTAACTAATTTCACCAACAACGAATCGCATCTAACTCAAGGCGCAACATAACTAACTCAGCTTCTGCTAATTCTTTTTCCTTTATGGAAAAACCAATTTCTCGTTGCTGTAAATTCATTGCTGACTGCATGTTTGATGATACATCAACACATGACCCTTCATTATCTTCACGAACCTCCTTCAGCTTGTCATCTATCCACGTTCCGTCTGGGTCAACATCCTTCAAACGGGAAATTAATTTAGCTTTCGAACCAGCAGTAGATAGTTTATGCTCCATTAATATCTCTTCTAGCGCAGTAACTGTGATTTTACTGAAATCTTTCATTGTGAAAATTTTCACTCGACACCCGCGTATAAACTTGAATTGCCTCTACACGAATGTTTAATTCCCGTTCTCGGACTATCTCTCAAAACTACACTCGCGTCGCATGAATAACTTCTCGAACGTTCTAGACCTTCAAGAAATTTTCTCCAACGTTCTGTCTTCAAATACTTGGTAATATTCCAATCCTTAGAACGTATCCCATTTTAATCTAGAATGTCTTCTTGATAATTACCACGCCTGAGATCCACAAATTGTAGGAAACTTATTAACTAAAGACAACCACAAGATTTTGTAAATCATTAAATAGTTCATCTCAACTGAGATATAACTCCAAAGAATGCTAATGAACAACAGCTTCATCGTTTTAAAATATTTACACGAAAAACTCATTTATTTCACACACCACTTCTCGCTCGCTATTTAGAATATTCCAATTGCATAACATTTGAAACTAGAATTATTAATTAACTTTTAAATTAAGATAATTTAATTATCCTTCAATAACATTAAGCATATATGCCACTACAAATCAAGGGAATGTGAACTCCACAGTTCATTCAAACGAGATGGTGCTTCATATTGTCTGCGTGTCAGAGCAGTGTAATTCTAGTGCTCCATGCAACGCCAACATGTATGGTATTATGTTTGACGACATCCACTCATTAGCAGAATGTGAATTTGACACTTCCGGCCAATGGTATTGCGTTTCAACGCAATGGTGATCTAGTGCTCCATGTAGTGCGATGTCGCATCTCATATCAACGTATCGAAGTAAGTAAGCTGTCATCTTCTGTGCATAGCATTATGCATATCTGTTTCTACATTTTTAATGAATGTGAAATCTACAGTTTCATGCAACGGGATGGCGCTTCGCTCTGTCTACGTGTAAAACAATGAAGAACTAGTGCTTCATGTAATGCGATGGCGCTTTTTATTTTAACGTTTCAAAGTAAGTAAGCTGCAGACATGAAAGCATAGCGTGATGCTTATCTGCTTCCACACTTCAAAAGACTGTCACTTCTACAGTTCCATTAAACAGGATGGGGCTTCATATTGTTTGCGTGTCAAAGCACCGGAGTTCTAATGCTACATGCAATGTGATATCGCATTTCATTTCAACCCTTCAAAGTAAGTAAGCTGCAATCTTCTATGCATAGCATTACGCTTATGTGTATCTACACTTCCAAACAATGTGGATTCCACAGTTCCATGAATAGGGATGGTGCATCACAGTGCCTGCGTATCACTAGAGTAAAATCCTATTTCTCCATGCAATGCGATGTCGCATCTTATTTCAGCGCTTCAAACTGAGTAAGCAGTAACATTCTATGCATAGCTTTATACATATTTGCTTCTACATTCCAAATGTATGTTAATTCTAAAGTTCCATGTACCGGATTGTTGCTTCATAGTGTCTACATAACAGTACAACGGAGTTCTAATACTCTATGCAATGCGATCGCATCTCACTTCAAAGTTTCAAGAAAAGGAAGATGCAATCTTTTATGCGTAGCTTATGCTTATCTGCTTTTACTGTTCAAAAGAATATGTATTATACAGTCCATTGCAAATGGATGACGCCCCATAATATCTGCGTGTCAATGCAGTGGTGTTACGCTGTTCCATGCAATGCAATGACGCATCTAATTTAATCGTTACAATGTAATTCAGCTGTAATCTTCTACGTACAGCATTATGCTTATATACATCTATACTTCAAAAGAATGTGAGTTCTACAGTTCTATGCAACGGGATGACACTTCAATTTATCTGCATGTCAAATCCATGGTGTTCAAATTTTCCACGCAATGCGATGGCGCAATTCGTTTCAACGTTTCAAAGTACGTAAGCTGTAATGTTCAATGCACAGTACTATGCTTTTCTGCTTGTACACCTCAGCGGAATGTGAATTCTACTGTTTCATGCAACGGTATGGCGCTCCGGAATGTCTACGAGTGAATGTAATAGAGTTCTAATGCTCCTTGTAATGCGGAAGCGCATCCCGTTGCAATGGTTCGAAGTAAGTATGTTGTAATCTTCCATTCGCAGAAATATTGTTTTCTGCTTTCATACTTTAAACGACCATGAATTCTTCAGTTTTATGCAACGGAATGGCGCTTCGTAGTATTTACCTCTCAGAGCAATAACGTTCTCTCTCCTGTTTCACGCAACTGTATAATTCACATTCCTTTGAATTGTAGAAGCAGATAAGCATAATGCGATGCACAGAACGTTATTGCTTACTTACTTTGTAACGTCGGAAGCCATCGCATTGCATAGAGCAATACAACCCTACTGCGTTGCATCGAAGATACTGCAAGTCGCCATCTGGTTGCAGGGTACTGTAGAGTTCACATTCCTTTGTAGCGTTGTAGCAGGTATGCATAATGCGACGTATGGAGCATTACTTTCTACTTATCTAGATACGTTGGAATGACATGGGCCATCGCGATGCATGAAGCGTTAGAAATATATTCCTCTGATACGACGACACTATGAAAAACCACCCCGTTGCAAGGGATTCACATTCTTTTAAAGCATAGAAGCAAATGAGAGAATTGCGATGCATAGGACATTACAACCTACTTACTTTGAAGCGCTGAAATGATATGCGCCCTCGCGATGCATAAAGTATTAGAGATCTATTGGTTTGAAAAGCAAATACCATGAATTACCATCCCGATGCAAGCAACTGTAAGATTCACATTCCTTTAACACGTTGACGCCGGCGCGGATATTCGCTGTCCGTTCCGTGGGACGGCGCTTCAACTAGCGGTCCGTCCCGTGGGGCGGCGCGGCACCAAATTGTGCTGTTCAATGTGAAGAGTTTTTTCCTCGTCGGCGCGATGCATTCCTTGCGCCTTTTCATTGGTTATTCAGTTTTGACTGCTTTTGCCAATCACTGAGTATTTCCTATTTTAGGCCACCGCCTTCTTACAGAAGGGTGGTGGTGCTTCTGGTGGGGTCTGACTTTATTGTTACTGTATTTGGTCATGTAGCCAGATTTCCGCTGGGGCTAGTACCTGCGCCGTGTGACCAAGTGTAGCTTGGCCACGGGCAGTGGACCCTTCGGAAATCCCCGGTTTATGGTTTCCGCATGTACCATCGAGGCCATTAGAGAAAGTTAATTATCGCATGCCTGGAAAATGTAAAAAGCTTAAAACGGTTCCTCAAAAATCGCTTGATTGCTGCACATACCATAAACGGTGCTAGTCGTTTGTAGCGAAAGGTCTTCTATTGTACCTTACTGCTAGCTGCTACAAATGCTAATTCGTTTTTTATGGCCATAAGCCCGGTCGACGGGCGAACGGCGCATATGGTCAATGTCGTACTGAGAAAAAGAAATAGTCGTGCGTTTGTCATAAATTATGTTGAGTGCGAGCGGCGATTTTGTCGCACCTTCGACTGACGATTTCCAGGCGACCAGGCACTCGAGGCCCCAATAGTACTTGGTTTCCTGGGTCACAAACAAAAGATATATATTGCCGGTTAAGTGGCCGAGGACTTTCGCGTGGTTTTCCAGAGAACAGTTTGTTTTTCCTTTGGAACATCGCGGGCCTCGGGGTGGGTTTTAGTTGGGGGAACATTGACCCACCTCTGGATCTTCGGCGGCCCAATTAGAAGTATAGGGCCGCCCACGCATAGTGGAGAAAATGTGTGACTTTTTGGGAAACAAATACGCCCCAGTTGACACTTTTTGAATATATAGTGCGTGACCTAGTAAGGAGGAATCATTATCGAGCATTTAGACGACGACGTGAGTTTGACTGAGTTTAGAGTTGTCGGCAAGACAGGAAAAGTTCTGTTGGTGTGCACGGTGTGAAGTGTTTGTGAGTTGCGAAGTCAATAGAGTTCTGATATAACGATTTATCTGAACACACATTGCTTTCGGTAAGTGTAACGGTAGTAGAAAGTTTTTTTCCTTCTAAAAAGGTAGTTAGCATTTTTTATTTTGCATTTTTCATTTTTGCCCATCTAAATATTAGATACAATGGATATGGAATTCAGTGATTCGTCTGATGAATCCGTATCTGGAATCATACCCAGGAGACGAAGACACACAATAGTTTCAACATCATCATCATCATCATCATCATCATCATCATCATCATCATCATCATCATCATCATCATCATTGGACACGGCATCCGATATAAATACCGTGGAGGATGAAGTTTTGGAGTCTGACACAGAGGACCAAGATGATGACGCAGAGTGGCGGACAATAGCAGAAAGACCTGCATCAGAGGAAGAGGAAGAGGAAGAGGAAGAGGAAGAGGAAGAAGAAGAAGAAGAGCTACTAATGAAAGAGACGGACTGCGACAATCCTGTTGCGTTGTACAAATTATTCTTTACGGACGAGATCTTGGATATCATCGTAGAAGAAACTAATAGGTACGCCGTACAGTGTTTGATGAATGCGGCATATGATAGGAGACAACACCAACAAGCGTGGAACCCGGTGACAAAAACTGAATTTAATATCTTTATCGGAATCTTACTTATAATGGGTGTAGTGCAGCTATCCGAAATTCGTCTGTATTGGTCGAAAAATACAATGTATGCGAGTGCGCGTATAAAGAGTGCGATCAAACGGGATCGATTTTTAGCGATATTGAAGTATTTACATTTTTCCGATAATGTTACAGCCAGAACCGAGGATCGGTTACACAAACTGCGAAATATAGTGGATAAAATTCTTGGTACCTTCAAAAATACAATAAAACCCGGTAAAAATGTAGTAATCGATGAAACCATGGTTCCGTGGAAAGGACGGCTTAGTTTTCGTCAATACATACCGGGTAAGCGACACAAGTACGGTATAAAATTGTACAAACTCTGCCTTCCGGACGGATATACATATAATATGCACATTTATTCGGGCAAAAATGAAACTGGAATTGCAAAAACCCATGCACATGATGTAGTCATGAAATTGATAGGAGATTTATTATTCAAGGGCCGAATTTTATTTACTGATAGCTTTTATACAAGTATTCCACTAGCAGAAGATCTCCTCAGCAAAAGAACATATATTTGCGGTACAATAAAAATAAATAGAAAATTTCTACCACCACAGGCTAAGCAAAAACAGAAACGGCGCGACATCATCTCTCTGCAAAATCGGAGCGGCGTAAAATTTTTAAAATGGACTGATAAAAGACCCCTGTGCATGTTAACCACTTGTAAATCTCATAATTGCGTCCTTATTCGTGGCAAGGATGACAAGATAAAACCTGATACAGTTTTTTCTTATAACAGTGTGAAAAAGGGAGTCGATATATCGGACCAAATGTGTTCATACTATAATAATTTACGGAAAACGGTAAAATGGTACCGAAAAGTTGTAATAGAACTAATATGCGGGACCTCATTAGTAAATGCGTGGTATATACATAGAAAGTGGGGAACTAAACGCTACAAAATTTTAAAATTTAGGGAAAAAATTATTGATTATTTATTGATAAGTGAGAATCCCCCAAGTAATGAAATAATAGTTAGACGTAGTAAACATTTTTTAAGTTCGCACCAAGGACCCGCGAGGAAGATGAGGAAAAGGTGCAAAGAGTGTTACAAACGCTTAACAAATCTAAAAGGTACAAAGTACGCCACAAATAAAACAAAAAAAGTTACGACCTTTTGTAACAGTTGTCCGGATAAGCCAGCACTTTGTTTAGAATGTTTTAAAAAATTGCATCGGTAATATAAGTAGTTATATTTTGTTATATTTTATGTATTGATTATTATAAGTTATGTATTTTATGTTAAATTTTTGATTATAAGGTAGAAATATTAATGGATTATGTTAAATCAATAAAATAACATTTTATGCAACGTATTTCTTGATATACAAACGTGGCCCATCGGTGATGCATGCCGCCGCACGGAACAATTCAGCGTGGCCCATCGGTGATGCATGCCGCCCCACAGAACAATTTAGCATGGGCCACCGGTGGTCAGGCCGCCCCATGGAACAGACAAGCATGGGCCACCGGTGGGTCATGCCGGCGTCAACGTGTTAAAGCGTAGTAGCAGAGAGGCATAATGTGATACATAAGACATTACAACCTAATTACTTTGAAGCGTTGAAATGATATGCACCATCGCGATGCATAATGCATTAGAACTCTGCTCGTTCAAAACGCAGACACTGAAACACCATACCGTTGCAAGGAACTACAGATTTCACTTTCTTTTGAAATATAGAAGCAGATCGGTATATTGTAGTGCATAGAAAATTGCAGCCTACTTATTTTGGAACTTTGAAATGAGATGCCATTGCAATCCATGTAGCATTAGAATCCTATTGTTTTAAAATGCAGACATTATGAAGCACCATCTCGTTGCTTGAAACTGTAGAATTCACATTCGTTTGGAGTGTGGTAGCAAATAAGCATAATGCAATGCATAGAATGTTACTGCTTACTTACTTTGTAACACTGAAATGAGATGCGCCATCGCATTGCATGGAGCATAGGAACTCTATTGCTCTGAAACGTAGACACTATGTAGGGCCATTCCGTTGCAGGGAATTAGAGCATTCACATTATTCTAAAGTGTAGAAGCAGGTAAACATAATGCGATGCATAGAACATTACATACTTACTTTGAAGCGTAAAAATGGGAAGCACCATCTTGTAGCACAAAATATTTGTTATTACTTACGTCGAATTAGAGTACTGAGATGCTCCATCTTGTTGCAAGGAATCTTCGAAGCTACTTATACTGACATGTAGACACTCATATGCGACATCCATTTTCGTGGAACTTTAGGAATTACTTTGAAACGTAGGACTATGAAGTTGCATCGCGTTGTATGGAGAATTAGAAAGTGCCTATTATCGAACGTAGAAATGAGAAACGAAATCATGTTGCATGGAACTTTGCATCTTACGTACTCTGAATCGTATAAACTGATAGGGACCAAAACTTTACATGAATATATAGAACATACATAGTTTTAAACGTTGAACTGAGAATTTGAGAATTTATTCATATTTCATAGAACTTCAGAACTTACTTGCTATGAAACGTAGGCAGATAAGGGACATCGCGCTGCTTAAAACGTTAGAACTTGCTTACTTCAACAAAGACACTTATTCCGTACTTTTAGAAGAATTTTTGATAAACCACTTACATTTCACGTTTTCAATATTTTTATATGTATGCGAGGTGTAATCGTTTAAGTTCTTAAATGATAACTTAGTGTTGCTTATTATTTGGTAACTCGGTTATAAACGGATCAGCATAAGCTTCAATCAATATGTTCATAAACCTGAAATTTATGCAGTTAGTTGTTAGTCACTTAGTGCTCAAACAGCAAAGATCCTGACCATTTGAAAATGGTTGACTTTCATCAATTTTCTTAAAAATTGAAATATTGTCCAACTGCTTGCATTGAAGACTATAATTAAAGTTTTCCAAATATTTTACCTCTTATAGATATGTCACGTCTCGGGTCGCGGAAAATTAACCGGTTTTCTGAGTAACACGCAGCCTCGAGCGGCTCGGCTCGCACAATTGCGTTGAAGACCGGGTTCTTTTTGGAACGCGGAAAACTGCGCGAAAGTCACGGAAGGAAGTATATAAAAAAGGGGATTTACTTTCGAAATTTTGGAAACCGCTAATTACTAACCTCGTTCCAGGTATCGTCGTCGGCGAGGATTTTCCCCTGTATGGACCCTGCGTACGGGCTGTGAGGCGGAATCGACAATGGAACGAGTACCCAGGCAGGCTGATCTCTGGTGCGGATCGGGGACGGAGGCGGCGATGCAGAAAGGCTGTCCGGTCGGCAGACAGCAGGAGATGAGACGGAACAGTAGTCGACGATGGAGTAACTGCTTGTATCTACGTATTCGCGCACTGGAGAATGCGGGAAGTTCTTCCTTCCCACGCGTCGAATTCGTTTATTCATAGCGGAAAAGCGCATTCAAATCGGATTCCAAAACACCAGATACGGATCCACTAGCGGTGGGGACCGCTCTAGTTTGCCGATCCAGAGATATGGAAAACGATGGATATGTTCTCCTTAGTCGAACTGTGGATTGGTGCAGCTAAGCGGAGGGCCACTCTAACTGGTCCGTAACTACGCGTGACTAATGGTCAGAACTCCTTGAATGATTTTAGAAGACGCGTGAACTCGTGAAAAACTTCGTATCGTAATGAATTTAATTTAATATAAGGCAAGGAATGCTTCGAGAATAATGAGAGATTGTAAATACTGGTAAAAATAAAATATATTCTAAGTAAAACCTAAGCTTACACTTTACTGCCCTATGCTAAGAATGACTAAGTACTAGAATCATTGATTTAGAATAAAATTAAAGTTAGAATTGGAAATAGCAACTTGAATTCTGAGTTAAAATAGTACCGAAATAGCAAACATCTTCAAGTGAGGTGGAGTAAGGCCCGGAGGCATGATAGGTACGGTCGCGATGAGCGCTTGGATCGATCTATACTCATCGAGCGCTGGGCTTGATCTCTCCGTTGACTCGCGGATCAGCGACCTCCTCGGATCGCGCGGGAACGCGAGTCGCTAGGCCCTGGAGTGGGGCGGACGCTCGACACTCGCGATGGTGCGGACGGTCGTGGTGAGACGTGCGCGGCCGGCGTGAGCTGGCGCGGCTCTAATTATGAATAATACGCTTTCTAAAATTATGATTACACATGAAATGACTTATGCTATACTTGTGTGTTGCGTCCTGTTTGTACATAGAGTGCCGTATGCTTAAATACTAGAATTCGCTTGGTTATAGACATGAGTATAATACGAATATGTGTGCGTAACTGCGGGCGACCCTCGTGGTGCGTGAAATGGTCCTCGTGCGGAAGCTATGGTTGGTGTCTGCTCCAACTGTCTGACGTATGCGCGTCGAGGCGCGATCGTGTGGTTCAACTCCTTGGTGCGAGGGTGGCTGCCTTAGTTCGGTGATCAGACTGTGTTACCGTGTATCGGTATGTTCGTCTCTGCAATGGCGGCAGGCGCTGTATGCGGCTCTGCCGGGGGGTGTAGGAGGTACCGGGAGGTTCGGCGGACATCACAGTTGTATTCTGGAATTGAAATTGAATGTTTGATTTTTCTGGGTTCCAGAACCTGGGTGTCCAGGAAGTACCCATCCCCACTTCCTCGTGGTGGAACCTGGGCGCCGGGCTTGCCCGGTGGCTAACGGGGCTCTGGGGTTATCGAATTAAACTGGACTCGGAGGTTTGGTGCATTATCGATTTGCTCAAGCTAGTCCGAGACACTTTCGTAGAGCAAACATGAATAGACTGGGCTGGCAGTCTGGATCATCTATAAATTTGGCCAAACTGATGCATCCTAATTCAAAAAGGGTCAGAGTGAGCGTGTTCGCGTATACGTAGCAAGTTCGCCCCCCCGAGGTTCCCCGTGGGTGCTCCGGCGGTTAGTATTCGTCCTCTCCGACGGAGTAGCTGAAGGACTCGCCCGCTGGGAAAGGCGCCGCGGCACATCTGGATTTTTCCATCGCCCCTTTCAGTGAGGTGGGAGTAACTAGTTGTTAGATGGTAGATTCCGTCGCGTATACCCGTCTAGGTGAGGAAGCACGCCTGATCACCGTCCTGGTGTAGGGCAGACAATAAATCTGTTTGATTTTTCTATCTACTGATTAGATCATCTTTCTGTTGAAATGTTCAAGAATTTTTCATATTCGTAATTACTGACAACGTATTGCTTGGTTCGCTAACTTAATATTGAAAATTTGCTGAGATATTCTTATCTAATTCTTGTAAATAATTTTTTATCTTAGTGACGTATGTATCCATTCTTGTAGTTTTGTAAAGAGTATTTTACTTTACTATTTAAAATGGAATATTAAGATTTGTTTACAATATAATGGAATTTAATTACCTTTTGATTCAATTTCACAATGATAATCTTTCATAGTTCAACAATTTTATGAGCTGTCCTGAGGAATCCGCAGCTCAGTACTTATAAAATGGGCGACACAAAGAACAGCCTAACCAAACGTAATCGAACCGATATTTCAATACTAATCTTATCATGTTTAACTTATCCAGCAAATTATTAAAATGCCCTTCGAAAAGTGTTTATTGACAGTGAAGTAAACGGTAAACATTACACATTCCACCACTGTTTACAATACGTATGTCTCATTTACTATCAAAGCCGTAAGTATCATCGCCTTACTTTACTTTTTGTAACCTTCAATGGCTTCATGTTGCAGGTCGTTGAACTCGTTTTAAAATGGTCTATCATATTAGGGAAGAATGAACATACCAATTCATTTAAAAAAATGAAGGAAACCTTCATATGTCCAACATAACTCCACTTGCAAAAAAACTATGTTCATCAACGGATGGGCCCTTTGTACTATGCAATTTTATATTAGCAAAAACTTCTATGAAACTTACAGTTTCGTGGATATCTGAGGTGCTAATTATTACTGCCCCACCCTGTAACAATGTTCGACAAAAAACAATGTTCACGATGTCGACAGATGAATATATTTGCCTTAGAATTACAAGAGCCAACAATTTCGAAAGTAGAATATTTCTTTACTTCGCTAACCGAATCATTGCAAACGTTAAGTAAAGTGCGTGCCTTTCAAAACAGTCAGATGCAAATTACGATACAACGTTTCCAAGAAATGGTACGTGCCACTGTTTCTTAATTTCCGTTTATTTAATCAAAGGAAATTTAATTGAAATATCCGCAAAATTTGAGGACAAAAAGTTATTGTAATTTTACGCAACATATATGATGATGATAAAGGATAAGTATACGGAACTGAAAATGGAAAGTAGCGAGCAGAAAACGAAACTGATGGAGCTACAAAGTAGATTGATACATCCGTCAAATGATGATTCTAGGTTAATAAAATCTGTTAATCAAAGAACTATTGCAAAAATCAAGTATAATCAATATTACTTCTGCTCAAAGGTTATAATAGAATTGGATCGAAATGGGTACAAAACAGGCAATTATATCTATACGTTCTATTCTATGCAAAGGCAAATATTTCGAAGAGAAAAGATGTGTTACTTACAAATTACTTATGTTCCTAGATATCTCACTAATTCAGGCTTCTTGTCTTGCAAAACTAATCATTCATTTAACACGTATAGGGGTCGAAGAATAGTAAAAGATTTTTATATTTCATAGCCTCACTCGATACGTCGATTGGATCACGTAAAATATCGGACATTAATTGCATCTACATCTTCAGACCTTAAATATATAATTGCAACAACATATTTAGTAGCATTTTAATAACATTTTTCTAATTGTTTATATCTATGTCTAATAAATATATATTAATCGAATAAGTGGCTTTACCAAAGAATAAAAGTATTTGAGGCTTACAAATCGGAGCATTACATAACAAACGTGCATCACATATATAATATTGCATGTAACAAAAGATGAAGACCAAAGAGATTGTACATAAGTTGAATCCACAATGCGGTCATAGAGATACAGGAACGGCAAAAATTCCAAACAATAATTTAAAAAATTCAAAAAGGGGGGAGTGAAAATCCATCTCCTTGACGATGATAAGGAACAATTCTGCCTCATGCACTACAATATCCCAAACTGCCAGCGATTGGAACGAATTCCGTGACAGAAACTGTGCTAACAAAGTGCTCCTACTCAGCTTTCGAAATGGTATACTGTTAGTACTGGGGCGGCATTCGTATCACGGCACTATTAAAGCACCGAGATATAGCACACGGGCTACACGGCCGTGACCATGACACTATCAGCTCACCATAGCTACACGCGTGGTTGTGGCGTAGGCTGACATTTACTAATGGGGAAGCTGTTTCCATAAAAATTATAAGCAAATATGAAAAATGACTAAACTGCGCAATTTATTTATTTTGATTCCAAAATAGATACACCGGCACAAAACAAAGATATAAGAACTCGATTTTATTATTTTCTATAAACTAGCTCGATAGGGCGATTTTTTCCATAAAGTCGATAATTACTTTGTCATAAAAATATATACACTTATTTTATATATATTTTCTTCAATTTATTGTTACAACTTCATGCAATTGAGGGTTACATTAAATACGATGACAGCATGTTATTTCAAAAATTACACAAGGCGAAGTTAGGGACGCAACAGCATGAATTTTTATTTTATAAGTAATATTTTTTTATAAATAATATTTTTAGTCTATGATGGATTGAAAGAAATATATACGACTCGCTCAATAATTATAAATATAGGGAAACGACCATAAAATGTCTATCAATACTCATATGCTGAACATCTACTGACACCTAACGGTTCTAATTTGTATGAAAGCACAGGTTCCCCGTTGCCAAATGTGATCCTGCGTCATTGCTGAGGAGATTCATGAATGGAGCGATGATACGCGTGTCACCATGGTGCTGGTGCTAGGCGATTGGCTTGTCTAGAACGTTCTGGTAACACGTTCTGGCATTTTAGTTAACTAATCCGGTCACAGATGACTACGAATCAGTTGACACTCCTCGGAAGTGGCAATATAGTGCCGGCATGGCGTCGCTACCATCTTGCTGTTTGTTATCTGGGATGCTTTTTAGTGCATTATTCGGAATTGAATTTGAACGCATAGCTACTTAATCGCGAATTTGCATGTACTGTGACGTGGTGACGTCACAAGGCTCGCTCACCCCCCCCCCCCCCTGCTACGGTTAGACTAGCTCGCAGATCACCACCCATGCGAGAAGCGCGACACGGACCATCGTGATAGCTGTATTTGCGAGGAGCGTGGAATGCACGATGGTAGAACCTACCCCCCCCCCCCCCCCCCGGGTTCTTTTCTCTCTCTCCGTTCTACGGATTAGACCGGCGAGCTGATGGAAGAAGACCGAAGGTTCGCGGAAGAGCTGTGCGCCGAGGTAGCGTGACGGGCTCGACGGTGGAGGAGTCATGAAGTGAGCAAGAAGAGACCCTGAAGCCCAAAGGATACGATCCCGAGCCCTGCAACTATAAGACCGCTGCCATAGTCCATGGAGACGAACAGGATAGTTCTCGGGTGTGAGAAGGTCCTCCACCCTTCCCCTGAGCCCATGAAGAGGAAAACTCAAGATGCCCAGCGGAATTGCAGGTGAGCCGTGGAAAGCGCGGCGCGCGACACGCGCCGCAGTTCAAATAATCCAGAGGACTCCCTCGAGACACACCAGAGGGGGCGATCAGGGAAGATCGCCGAAATCCACCGATCGATGCCCCGAACAATACCGAAGCGTATGGCCGTACCCCACCAAGGAGCCCTAAGGAGGATCTAAGGGGATCCGAAGACCCCCAGCAAACCCATATAATGAGCTAGCCAGCACGAAGACAGCCGATACGGAGGAGAGAGAGAGAGAGAGAGAGAGAGAGAGAGAGAGAGAGGGAGAGAGAGAGGTAGACGGACTGAACGAGATCCATACTTGTTGGAAACGAGAACATCCTTCTAAGGTCTAGATGCAGACAAATGTAACATATTGCATAGAACATTGCAATTTACCATGAATCATTGAAATGACTTGCGACATCGTGTTGAATGAAGCAATAGAACTCTATTGCTTCGATACGCAGACATCTGCAAACGCTACTTCCTAGCAAGGGAGTGTCGCATTCTTTTGAAGTGAATACGAGGTATACATATCACTCCACAATGCATATTATATCTTATCATGAAGCACAGAAATGAGATGCGATATCGCGTTTTAAGAAACATTTGAACTCTATTGCTTCGATACGTAGACATCTGCAAACGCTGTTACCTAGCAAGGAAGTGTCGCATTTGTATTCATTTGAAGCGAATACGAGGTATACATGACACTCCACAATGAATATTATATCTTATCATGAATCATACAAATGAGATGCGATATCTCGTTTTAAGAAGCATTAGAATTCTATTGCTTCGATACGTAGACATCTGCCAACGCTATTTCCTAGCAAGGAATTGTCGCATTTACATTCATTTAGAGTGTATACGAGGTATAAATACCACTTCGCAATGAATATTATATCTAATCATGAAACATAGAAATGAGATGCGATATCGCGTTTTAAGAAGCATTAGAAATCTATTGCTACGATAGGTAGACATCTGCAGACGCTATTTCCTAGTAACGAAGTGTCGCATTTACATTCCTTTGAAGTGAATGCGAGGTATATATGACACTCAACAATACATATTATACCTTATGACGAAACATATAAATGAGATGAGATATCGCGACATAAGAAGCATTAGAATTCTATTGCTTCGATACGGAGACATCTGCAAACGCTATTACCTAGCAACGAAGTGTCGCATTTACATTCCTTTGAAGTGAATACGAGGTATACATAATACACCACAATGATTATTACATTTTATCATGAAACATAGAAAGGAGAATCAATATCCCGTTTTAAGAAGCATCAGAATTCTATTGCTACTATACGTAGATATCTGCAAACGCTATTTCCTAGCAAGGAAGTGTCGCATTTACATTCTTTTGAAGCGAATACGAGGTATACATAACAATCACAAAGAATATTATATCTTGCCATGAAACATAGAAATGAGATGCGATATCGCGATTTAAGAAACATTATAACTCTATAGCTACGGTACGTTGATATCTGGAAACACTATTTCCTAGCAAGGAAGTGTCGCATTTACATTCTTTTGAAGCGAATACGAGGTATACATAACACTCCACAATGAATATTACATTTTATCATGAAACATAGAAAGGAGAAGCTATATCCCGTTTTAAGAAGCTTTAGAATTCTATTTCTACGATACGTAGACATCTGCAAACGCTATTTCCTAGCAAGGAAGTGTCGCATTTACATTCCTTTGAAGTGAATACCTGGTATACATAACACTGCACAATGAATATTATATCTTATCATGAAACATAGAAATGGGATGCGATATCGCGGTTTAAGAAGCGTTAGAACTCTATTGCTACGATACGTAGACAACTGCAAACACTATTTCCTAGAAAGGAGGTTTCGCATTTACATTCTATTGAAGCAGGTGCGAGGTATACATGACACTTCGCAATGACCATTATATTTCATCATGAAACATAGAAGTGAGATGCGATATCGCGTTTTGAGAAGCATTAGAAACCTATTGCTACGATACGTAGACACCTGCAAACACTATTTCCTAGGAAGGAAGTGTCGCATTTACATTAATTTGAAGTGAGTACGATGTATACATGACACTTCGCAATGAATGTTATATCTTATCATGAAACATAGGAATGTGATGCGATATCGCGATTTAAGAACCATTAGAACTCTATTGGTACGATATGTAGACACCTGCAAACACTATTTCCTAGGAAGGAAGTGTCGCATTTACATTAATTTGAAGTGAGTACGAGGTGTACAGGACACTTCGCAATGAATATTATATCTTATCATGAAACATAGAAGTGAGATGCGATATGACGATTCAAGAATAATTAGAACTCTATTGCCTCGATACGAAGACATCTGCGAACGCTATTTCCTAGCAAGGGATAGCCGCATTTACATTCTTTTGAAGTGAATACGAGGTGTACATGACACTACGCAATGAATATTATATCTTATCATGAAACATAGAACTGAGATGCGTTATCTTGTTTTAAGAAGCGTTAGAACTCTATTCCTTCGATACGTAGATATCTGCAAACGCCTGGCAAGAAAGTGTCTCCTTTTGTGACGTCAGGCGTACCGCCTGCCATCCTCAGACGCCGCCCGCCACCCTCGACGGTCACAGATCAGCATCTGCATCTCCTCTAGCATCCGGATCCCCTACACGCTGGCAACCCGCATACTCGCCGCCACGGAACGGGGAGGCGAGGCCACACGTACGCGAGGGAGGATTCCACCCCACGCTACGAGGATGAGGAGAGCTACGACGCCTACGATCTGGATTCTCCTGCAATCACGTATCCGTACACGCTATTCTCGTGCCGACGATGTTAGGATAAGCACACTACACACTCATGTACATACATAAACCACACTCACATAGAAATAAGCAAAGATCTGTAAATATGTATTTATAAATACGACATAGATTAAGACGCTGGAGCGCTCGAGCGCGCGACCAACGCGCGTGGCTCACCGCGTAACGCGGGCGACCCTACCATGGTCAGTCTCCCCGCTCTCCGCCCACGCGCCGTCCCCGAGGAGGTCGCGGACGCGCCGATCCGACATCAGTATCATTCTTCGATCCGAACAGAGCAATTGGCTCTCAGGCATACGAGCTCGCATCTCAATGCACCGAACTCATTCGCATCTTCCATAGTGGAGACTTTATTGTATTCCACTTCCATTTCTCTTATTATACATTACGTAGTAACTTAGATTTAGTGTATTAGGGTATTCAAGTAAGAATATATCTTGGTTTATAACAAGTCAAAATGTTTATTCCGTTTCAATTACAAATTCCTTTTACATTCCATTCCACGGGTACGCTCGCGATTAGTTACTATTTCTATTAAATCATCCTCAACGGTTTTAAGGCTGGACGGTTAGAGCGAACCAACGCTGAGCCGCTCTTACTTTGTTTCTGTTGTGTCAAGGTAATTTGCGCCTAGGTGGATCCGGTAAGCTAGAGCGAACCAGCGCTTAGCCGCGCCGTGCTTTACCGAAGTGCAAGGATTTTTGATGTGCTTCAATTCTCGGTTAAAGCTTACACGACGCGCGGGGAGGTAAGAATTCATCCGTCGGCTTGCGCGTGAATACGTGGGTGGTGCACCCAAATATCCAGACCGTCGCAGAGCTCTTCAGTATCCTGCCAAGGAAGTCTTCGCCGCCGTACGTCCTGTACGAGCCTCCGAGCGCCCGATTCTAGCTTCCATACCCGTTAGCCGGGATCTGCCTACCTGGCGTCTAATTCTAGTCTCCATTCCGCCGTTCCAGTCGTACGCCACCGCTATCCGGGTCACCGATCCTCGGCGGCTACGCTACCTGGAACGAGAAAGAAGCCAATGAATCAAGAGCATCGAAAGGTAAGTTGCACGTCTTTGTACCCGGTAAATCGAGTCTTGTCCGCCGACGAACCCAGCTCCGCACAGTTCGCGTCGATATCGGGAACGGCTACGATAAGTGTCCACGTGACGAGCGCTTTCGCGACTTCAGGACGTGACACGAACATATTTTTGGTGACAGCGGTGGGATTTGCCACGCGTTTCCTCCAGAAATTCTGCCGTTAGGGACCGCGAATTGGCCATGGCGACTAGGACTCCACCAACAAAGACGCGACAACAAGCGCAAAAGGCCGCCGCGATGCAGGAAGCCGATCGCGACAGACGTGTAAATAAAGTTCTCGATTTCGAAGACGCCGTAAGCGAGCCAATTCCGTGTACCGCACAGCCGAGCACCTCCGCGAAAGCGATAGATACCGCTGCTCCGCGTACCGCTGCATTACTTCAGCAGGTCGAAATGTTACGTCGCGAGTTAGAGTCGATTCGTCATACGCCCGACTTACCTCGCGACGATACGGTATCGCTAGATATGCCGCGTTTAGATCCGCAATTAGTTCAAAATTCAAATACGATATCGTACGCACACAGTTCGCAGCATGACGAACTTTCACTTAAGCAGGCACTCGAGGCCGTACCTAATATTGACGGTCAAAACATTCCCGTTTTACAATTTACCCGGGCGTGTAAAAGGGCTTACGACCTTATTCCTAATGGTTGCGAGCGTACGTTTACGCGTTTGATCAAGGGTAAGCTTAAAGGTCGCGCATACGCCGCGGTAGAGGACGAATCCTGCCAAACAATATTAGAATTAACGGACATTTTTCGTTGCTCGTTCGGTACCGTTAAATCCGCCGCGCACTATAGGGGCGAACTCGCCAACATTCTCATGTCTACAAACGAACACATTTTAGACTACATTGGCCGCGTTAAGGACTTGAGAAATGCTATTATAGACTGTGACCGTCTCACTCAGCGGGATACTCAAGAGTCCTCTCGAATCCGTAAACGAGTTCACGCTACAGTGTTTCAGGGACGGGCTTATCCCTGAAATTAGAATTCAGCTAACGATAAATCCGTGTACTACGTTACAGCAAACGTTTACTCGGGCGCGGGAAATATTCCAAATTCACTAACGCGACCTCGATCGTGCAGCTAAACCGCAACCGCGAGCAGAGTCACGCGAAAAGCGCGCCGAAATTATTTGTAATAAGTGCACTAACCCAGGTCACTACGCGACAGAATGTCGGCTTAAAACAGTCCCGCCATACCGATCACAGGAACACCGGGAAACATACCTGCGTCTCAGGGACGCACCCGTTCCCATTCAGCGTCCCGCGTACGAGCAACCGCGGCAAATTTTTTCTCGGGACGTGTCAAAATTCTGCAAATATTGCATAACTCCAGGACACGATATTGATGAGTGCCGAAAAAGACAATATAATAATAACGTGAACCGGAACTAGGGAAACGACCACGGCCTCCGCACCCGCCGCGAGACAGGTCGCGAGGCCGCTTCCAGGGTACGCTCTCTCGCAACGAGCAACACCGACGCGGAGTACAACGAGGCGCAGCAGTAAATATAACTGGAAAAACGAGTACGCCTAATGTAGTTTTACAAACGGACCTTTTAGTCGCGCCAACGCGATTTATGATCGACACCGGGGCGGAGATCAATATTATAAAAAAATCTGCTTTGAAACCATCCGCGCGCATAGATACCGCGGAAATAGTGGTGATAACGGGAGTCACAGACGGAAAGACCGCTACCTTAGGGACGGTGAATCTAGTAATTTTTAACCGCGTCCTTCCGTTTAACGTCGTTGGGGACAACTCTCCCCTTAAGACCGAAAGAATTCTCGGTTCGGGTTTCTGCGCGGATGCGGAGATCTCGTTCCTCAAAAAATTTATTAGATGGAACGGAAAAGAAATTCATTCGAGAAAGATGTAGAATCACTCGAAGAAACGACGACGCGACCGAAATCCACTCCTTCGTTATCGCCGGAAAACAAACAAGCGCCGCGCCAGAGATCCGCTCCCTCTCCGTCGCCGCAGTCTTCGCCTAGAGTATCAGCTTCTCCGAGACGCAATGCTCCGGCGAAGCATAAACAAACAATACCGAAGAAAGCCTATTCTCCGAAGCCCGGGGATCGGATCGCGATTCCCCGCGATCGAATATCGGAGTTAAGGTTCGCGTTTCCAATACAAACCTTCCGGAAGGTATAATTCCGCGGTTAGATTTAGCGCCGGGAATCTTCTTTGGAAACGCCCTGGTAAGAGTCGTACGCGGTAGAGTCGTCACCCGAATAATTAATTCGTCAGATCGCACGGTCCAAATCACGCTACCCGATGTAACACTCGAACTAGCTCGAATCATGGCTCCCCTCCACCGGGAGGAGAGTCCGCTGCTATTTCCGGTTTTCGCAAAATCCAGTGTCTCCGAATTCACTGTTTCTAATTCCTCTGTATCCGCCGTACCGACCGGCGCATCTCGAAAAAGGAAAATTTTAAATTCGAAATCAAATTCAGAGTCAGACTCCACGAACGAAACTCCTCCTTTGTACTGCAAAATAGTCAACGTGCAAAAGATCTCCTATGCGCAAGCGGTCGGTAACCGCACAAAGCGAGTTCCAAAATCGGAAACGCCGCCATCGGCGAAATCCGTCGATCTGTCTAAACCTCGCCTAGAACGAATTCTCGAACTCCTCCGTCTCGATCATTTAAACTCCGAAGAAAAGTGCAGCAACTTTTCCACATCGAAGGCGATAAACTAGGGCATACGTCGGCCACTACGCACAAAATCCCGACGATCGACGATCGCCCGATTAATGTTAAACAATATCGCTTTCCATCGGCGCATAAGGAGGAGATTCGGCGACAGGTCGATAAGCTTTTACAAAAGGAGATCATCTCTCCTTCGAAATCACCGTATAATTCACCACTGTGGGTCGTGCCCAAGAAGCCAAACTCCTTGGGCAACAAGCAGTGGCGAGTGGTAATAGATTATCGCGCTCTGAACGAGAAGTCCATAGCCGAAGCGTATCCCCTCCCCTGTATCACCGAAATCTTAGATCAGCTCGGGAGCGCGAAATATTTCAGCACATTTGATCTCGCGAGCGGGTTTGATCAAATACCTATGGAACCCTCTGACATTCCAAAAACCGCATTTTCCACGCCTCACGGGCATTATGAGTTTAATAGGATGACGTTCGGTTTGAAAAATGCGCCCGCGACGTTTCAAAGGCTAATGGACAACGTTCTCTCGGGTCTGCAGGGTAACAAAATTTTTGTATATCTGGACGATATAGTCATAAATGCGAGCTCTCTTCAGGAACATAAAGAAAAATTCGAGAAACTAACGCAGCGGTTGAAAGATGCCAATTTAGTGTTACAACCGGACAAATGCGAGTTTCTGAGGAGAGAAGTCACTTACCTGGGACATATAATTAGCGAGCACGACGTAAAACCCGATCCCGCCAAAATAAGCGCGGTAAAAAACTTTCCACGACCTCAAAACGCGAAACAAATTAAGCAATTTCTCGGGCTCGCGGGTTATTATAGGCGATTCATCGCAAACTTTTCGCAGGTAGCTAAACCACTAACGAATTTACTAAAAAAAGACGCGCCTTTCACATGGCGCAATGAACAGGAAAATTCATTCGTAAAACTTAGAGACTGCCTATGCGAGGCCCCTATACTACAATACCATAATTTCAAACAGCCATTTGTTATAACTACCGATGCGTCCGCCGAAGCGATCGGCGCCATTCTAAGTCATGGGCCGATAGGCCGCGATTTGCCGATCGCGTATACGTCACGGTTATTGAACACAGCGGAACGGAATTATTCTACTATCGAGAAGGAGTGCCTGGCGATAGTCTACGCCGTCCACTATTTCCGGCCGTACATATACGGTAACCAGTTTAAACTTGTTACCGATCATCGACCGTTAATGTGGATGAACTCGGTCAAAGACCCATCCAGCAGGCTCGTGCGTTGGAGATTTAAACTCGCCGAATTCGATTACGAGATGGTTTATAAGAGCGGAAAAACTAACCTTAATGCGGACGCACTGTCGCGAAACCCGGTTCAAATTTTCCCGCTCTCCCATAGCCATGACTCCGAGGACGACATCTTTGACTTTCCTCCTCAAATTCGTAAGAAATACTCCACTCCAGCGCCACCTCCTTCTCCGGTAACGTCGGAACCTAACTTACCAACTTCGAGTAATCCCTTCTCTACCGACGACAGTCCAATTACCTACATTCCTGCGCCATACGAGCATGTCAGGCGCGAGCCATTATTTCAAATCAGCCGAGACTCAATTTCGACGAGACAAGACAACCTGGTCGTGTTCGTTACACAATCAGGGCGCCCATACGGTACGGGTGCCAAGGATCTCGAGAGAGCCGGCAAATTTATTACTCATAAAAACCTCACACTTTCCAAAGCAAAAGTCGTGAAAATCGAACAGGAATTCCAAATTCAACTACCAATCCTCGAACATCCTAGTCGAACAGTCGACTTCCAAATAGCCATCGAAACCTTCCGTTCACTTTGCGATGTAGTGAGCGAACTCCAACTATCTTCCTTCAGCATAGCGCAAACATCCATCGACTCCATCTCCTAGTCCAGAATCCAGAAAATACTCCAAGATTTATTCGATGAAACAGACGTTCACATCACAGTCTGCCAGGGACTGATCCGAACACCTTCAATCGAAGATCGATTGAAAATTATCAAAGAAAACCACGACTCGCCTGTCGGAGGTCACAAGGGGGTCAATAAAACCTACTCCCGCATCAGGCAATAGTATTTTTGGCCTAATATGAAGAACCAGGTTCAGGAGTACATTGGCAAATGTAAGAGTTGCCAGACTGAAAAATTAGTCAGAATCAAAACCAGGCAACCTCTTACCTTAACAGACACCCCTAGCAGGGCTTTTGATAAAATTTCTATGGATGTGATGGATCCACTTCCCGAAACACCGGAAGGTTTCACTAATATATTAACCATCCAGGACCTCCTCACCAAATACTCCATCGCCGTTCCTTTAAAATCAACGACCGCAGTCGACATTGCCGACGCACTAATAAGGGAGTTTATATGCAAATTCGGATGTCCGAAAGGCATTCTCACTGATCAGGGCTCAAATTTTATGAACAGTTTAATCAAAGCTATTGCCATCAAGTTTCGTATCAAACAGTAAAAGTTTACCGCATTCCATCCGCAAACGAACGGGTCTGTTGAGAGATCCCACCAAGTCTTGGCTGAGTATTTGAAACATTATATCGAGTCGAGTAACAATTGGGAAAAGTGGTTGCCGTATGCAATGTTCTCATTCAATACCAGCGTACACGAGGGAACGCTATATACGCCACACGAATTAGTGTTCGGTAGAATAGCGAGGACACCGTCCGCCACTCCTTTCCAAGATAATTCCGAGAACGAGACGTATAGCAACTACCTCATAGAACTACATGAAAGAATTTCTAAATCGCAAGAATTAGCCAGAGCCAATCTAAATAACGCGAAGCGTAGGTCAAAATATTACTATGATCGAAACCTAAATGTTAAAAATTTCGAGGTGGGCCAGTGGGTTTACCTTCTCAAAGAACCAAATAAACACAAATTTCAATCGCAATATTCCGGACCATATAGAATCCTCGAAATATTAAGCAATAGTAATGTAAAACTAAATGTAAAAGGCCGACACAAAATCGTCCATACCAACAAAATCAAATTATGTAAGAGAATGCACAGTATGTATACCGCGGGTATGAGTCAGAGAGAAATGAAAAGGACTGATCTGAGGGATAGTGAACATAGTGAATACGAAACGAACGCTAAACGTGAAAGTGATACTAGTTCCTCCAGTGCCGATGATACTAGCAACCGTAGTCTAGCAGCCAAACGATCTCGACAGGATGAGCCAGGCGAGATGTTCCACCATTCCGAGGCCTCCAGATCAGACAAGAGATCTCGGCATTGCTGAGAATCTTTCTCCAAGGGGGGTGGTGTGACGTCAGGCGCACCGCCTGCCACCCACAGACGCCGCACGCCACCCTCGACGGCCACAGATCAGCATCCGCATCTCCTCCAGCATCCGGATCCCATACACGCTGGCAACGTGTACTTTGCCGCATACTCGCCGCCACGGAACGGTGATGCGACGCCACACATACGCGAGGGAGGATTCCACTCCACGCTACGAGGATGAGGAGATCTACGACGCCTGGAGCATCGAAAGGTAAGTTGCACGCCTCTGTACCCGGTAAATCGAGTCTTGTCCGCCGACGAACCCAGCTCTGCGCAATTCGCGTCGATTTCGGGAACGGCTACGAAAAGTGTTCACGTGACGAGCGCTTTCGCGACTTCAGGACGTGACACTTCAAAGGAATGTAAATGCGACACTTCCTTGCTAGGAAATAGCGTTTGCAGATGTCTATGTATCGTAGCGATAGGGTTCTAATGCTTCTTAAAACGCGATATCGCATCTCATTTCTATGTTTCATGATAAGATATAATATTCATTGCGATGTGTCACTTGTATCTCGCATACACTTCAAACGAATGTAAATGCGACACTTCCCTGCTAGGAAATAGCGTTTCTAGATGTCCACGTATCGTAGCAATGGAGTTCTAACGCTTCTTAAAACGCGATATCGCATTTCATTTCTATGTTTCACGATAAGATATAATATTCATAGTGGAGTGTTATGTTTACCTCGCATACACTTCAAATGAATGTAAATCCGACACTTCCATGCTAGGAAATATCGTTTGCATATGTCTAAGTATCGTAGCAATAGAGTTCTAGTCCTTCCTAAGACGCGATATTGGATCTCACTTATATGCTTCATTATAAGATATAATATTCATTGCGAAGCGTCATGTATAGCTCGCATTCACTTCAAATGAATGTAAATGCGACACTTTCTTGCTAGGAAATAGCGTTTGCAGATGTCTACGTATCGAAGCAATAGGGTTCTAATGCTTCTTAAAACACGATATCGCATCTCATTTCTATGTTGCATGATGACATATAACATACATTGCGAAATGTTACGTATACCTCGTCTGCACTCCAAAAGAATGCAAATGCCACACTTCCTTGCTAGGAAATAGCGTTTCCAGTTGTTTACGTATCGGGCGATAGATTTTTAATGCTTCTTAAAACGCGATATCGCATCTCATATCTATGTTGCATGATAAGATATAGTATTCATTGCGAAGTGTCATGTATACCTCGCATACACTTCAAATGAATTTAACTGCAACACTTCCTTGCTAGGAAATAGCGCTTGGAGATGTGTACGTATCGAAGCAGTAGAGTTCTAATGTTTCTCAAAATCAGATATCGCAAATCATTTGTATGTTTCATAATAAGATATAATATTCATTGCGAAGTGTCATGTGTAACGCGCATACACTTCAAATGAATGTAAATGCGACACTTCCATACCTAGGTAATAGCGTTTCCAGATGTTTACATATGGAAGCAATTGAATTCTAATGCTTCTTAAAACGCGATATCGCATCTTATTTCCATGTTTCAAGATAAGATATAATATTCATTGCTAAGTGTTATGTATACCTCGTCTACCCTTCAAAAGAATGCAAATGCCACACATCTTGGCTAGGAAATTGCGTTTCTAGGTGTCTACTCATCGAAGCAATAGGTTTCTAACTCTTTATAAAACGCGATATCGCATATCAGTTTCTAAGTCACATGATAGGATGTAATTTCAACGCAACGCCTTATGTATATCTCCTCTATACTTCAAATGAATGTAAATGCATCACTTCCTTGCTGCGGAATATCGTTTCTATATCTGAAGGTTTAGAAGCAATAGAGATCTAATGCTTCGTAAAACGCTGCTGGGCATCTTACTTCTATATTTCATGATAAGATGTAATATTCATAGCATAGCGTTATGTTTATCTGCTTCTGCACATGAATTGAGTGTGAACCCTACACTTTCTTGCCCGGAGATAGCGTTTCTAGATGTCCAGGTGCCGAAGCATTTAATTTGTCATGCTTCATGCACCGCAATATCGCATTTCATATAAACAAAGTGAGTATTCAAAGTAAGTTAGAAGGTTGTAAAGCCCTATGCATCACATTATGCTTATCTGCTTTTGTGCTTTATAATACTCTGGGATGTGAGAAGGTCCTCAACGATCCTTAACCCCCTAAAGAGAAGTCGAAAGTCCAGCGTCCCATCACGTGGGCCATGGGAGCGCGGCGCGCTAGGCGCTACGCAATTTAAATGATCAGTAGGATCCCCTCAGGTAAACCCAAGGGGGCGAGAAGAGGAAATCGACGAAATCCACTGATCGATGGACCCGAACAATACCGAAGACTACAGCCCACTCCACCAAGGAGTCCCGAGGAGGATGCAGGAGACCCGAAGACCACCAGCGAATTCAAGGAACCTGAAGAAGAGAACGTGAGTGCTTATCCGCTAAAGCGTCCCATTTCTTGTGTCGCATATTGTATATTGTATCTTGTATCGTGAAGCGAGTAATGATACCCGGTAATTCGCGGCGTGTTGCGTAGTTTCCCGTAGCCCTTGTTAGTTAAACCCACGTCAAGACCATAAATAAACATGCCGGGACTTCAGTATCTCGAGACCTGAGTGTGTGTATTTGGCTAGGCATAGTCGAGAGGAGGAGCATTTCGAAGTTTCAAGGGTTGTTCCGCCCCAGGGTTCCCGGGGTCGTGTATTCTATCCCTTTGCTACTTTCTGAGCAGCTAGCGCCCAAGAAAAGTTGTACGTGAGCGGATACCTTGGAACAATAGATCGCTTTAGATTAAAGTACGTTTTACACCTTAAAGCAGTTAGATAATTAACCCCTTCAAGCTTCCCTGACTTACTATATATAGGTTTCCGTCACAACTAATAGGAACGATCACTTTACATAGATATATAGAACACACATAGTCTTAAGCGTAGAACTGAGAATTTGAGAACTTACTTTGAAACGTTAGTAGTGAGGAATTCCATCGGATTTCATAGAAATTCAGAACTTACTTGCTATGAAACATAGGCAGATAAGGGCCATCGCGTTGCTTAGAACTTTAGAACTTGGTTACTTCGACAAAGATTTCTATTGGCTTCGTCCGTTCTTTTAGAAGAGTTTTTGATAAACCACATACTTTCTACGCTTCTGATATCTTTGAAAGTTCGCGAGATGTAATCGTTTAAGTTTTAAAATGATTACTTAGTGTGGATTATTATTTAGTAACTCGCTCATAAACGAGTCTGCATAGGATTTAATCCATAAGTTTTTAAGCCTGGAATTTATGCAGTTATTTGTTATTCACTTATTGATCAAACGACAAAGATTCTGACCACTTCAAAATGGTTGACTTTCATTAATTTTCTTAAAAATTGAAATACTGCTCAACTGCTTGCATTAGAGACTGTTATTAAAGCTTTCAAAACATTTTACCTCTTATAGATGAATTCTGGAATTGAAATTGAATGTTTGACTCTTCTAACTCCTGTTTAGACATCTTTCTATTGGAATGTTCAAGTATTTTTCATATTCGTAATTATTAAAAATGTTTTACTTGATTCTTTAATTTAATATTTAGAATTTTCTGAGATATATTTTTTATCGTAATGAACTATATAATTGCAATTATAATTCTTTATGAATTAATAATAACAGAAAGGTATGTATCCATTCTTGTAGTTTTGTAAAGAATATTTAATCTTAATATCTAAAATGAAACATTGAGATCTGTTTACAATCTAATGGAATTTAATTACCTTTTGATTCAAATTCACAATGATAATCTTCCATAGTTCAACAATTTTGTGAGCTGTCCTCAGGAATCCGCAGCTCAGTATTTATAAAATGAACGACACAAAGAAAGGCCTATCCAAACGTATTCGAACCGATTTTTCAATACTAATCTTATCATGATTAACTTATGCTGCAAACTATTGAAATGCCCTTCGAAAAGTGTTTATTCACAGTGAAGTAAACGATAAGTATTACGCCTTCCACCACTGTTTACAATACGTATGTTTCAATTACTATCAAAACCGTGCTCTATCGTATTACGGAAGAATGGACATACCAATTCATTTTAAAAAATGAAGGTAACCTTCATATGTCCAACATAACTCAACTTTCAAAAAGCTATTTTCATCAACGGATGGGCCCTTTGTACTATGCAATTTTATATTAGCAAAAACTTCTATGAAACTTACAGTTTCGTGGATATCTGAGGTGCTAATTATTACTGCCCCACCCTGTATATCGTTATGGATGTGTCCAACAAGGCAACGATGAACAGAGTTAAATTTAATATTATGATGTCTATTATTTTACTTATAATATATTTGTTTTTCTGAAATTTTGCCAAAAAACAATGTTCACGATGTCGACAGATGAATGTATTTGCCTTAGAATTACAAGAGCCAACAATTTCGAAAGTAGAATATTTGTTTACTTCGCTAACCGAATCATTGCAAACGTTAAGTAAAGTGCGTGCCTTTCAAAACAGTCAGATGCAAATTACGATACAACGTTTCCAAGAAATGGTACGTGCCACTGTTTTTTAATTTCCGTTTATTTAATCAAGGGAAATTTAATTGAAATATCCGCAAAATTTGAGGACAAAAAGTTATTGTAATTTTGCGCAACATATGTGATGGTGATAAAGGATAAGTATACGGAACTGAAAATGGAAAGTAGCGAGCAGAAAAAGAAACTGATGGAGCTACAAAGTAGATTGATACATCCGTCAAATGATGATTCTAGGTTAATAAAATCTGTTAATCAAAGAACTATTGTAAAAATCAAGTATAATCAATATTACTTCTGCTCAAAGGCTATAATAGAATTGGACCGAAATGGGTACAAAACTGGCAATTATATCTATACGTTCTATTCTATGCAAAGGCAAATATATCAAAGAGAAAAGATGTGTTACTTACAAATTACTTATGTTCCTAGATATCTCACTAATTCAGGCTTCTTGTCTTGCAAAACTAATCATTCATTTAACATGTAAAGGGGTCAAAGAATAGTAAAAGATTTTTATATTTCATAGCCTCACTCGATACGTCGATTGGATCACGTAAAATATCGGACATTAATTGCATCTACATCTTCAGACCTTAAATATATAATTGCAACAACATATTTAATAGCGTTTTAATAACATTTTTCTAATTGTTTATATCTATGTCTAATAAATATATATTAATCGAATAAGTGGCTTTACCAAAGAATAAAAGTATCTGAGGCTTACAAATCGGAGCATTACATAACAAACGTGCATCACATATATAATATTACATGTAACAAAAGATGAAGACCAAAAAGATCGTACATAAGTTGAATCCACAATGCGGTCATAGAGATACAGAAACGGCAAAAATTGCAAACAATAATTTAAAAAATTCAAAACGCGGGGAGTGAAAATCCATCTCCTTGACGATGATAAGGAACAAGTCTGCCTCATGCACTACAATATCCCAAACAGCCAGCGATTGGCACGCCAATGACAACGGATGGAACGAATTCCGTGACAGAACTGTACTAACAAAGTGCTCCTACTCAGCTTTCGAAATGGCATACTGTTAGTACTGGGGCGGCATTCGTATCACGGCACTATTAAAGCACCGAGATATAGCACACGGGCTACACGGCCGTGACAATGACACTATCAGCTCACTATAGCTACACGCGTGGTTGTGGCGTAGGCTGACATTTACTAATGGGGAAGCTGTTTCCATAAAAATTATAAGCAAATATGAAAAATGACTAAACTGCGCAATTTATTTATTTTGTTTCCAAAATAGATACACCGGCACAAAACAAAGATATATGAACTCGATTTTATTATTTTCTATAAACTAGCTCGATAGGGCGATTTTTTCCATAAAGTCGATAATTACTTTGTCATAAAAATATATACACTTATTTTATATATATTTTCTTCAATTTATTGTTACAAATTCATGCAAGTTGAGGGTTACATTAAATACGGCGACAGCATGTTATTTCAAAAATTACACAAGGCGAAGTTAGGGACGCAAAAGCATGAATTTTTATTTTATAAGTAATATTTTTTTTATAAATAATATTTTTAGTCTATGATCGATTGAAAGAAATATATACGACTCGCTCAATAACTATAAATATAGGAAAACGACCATCGAAATGTCTATCAATACTCATATGCTGAACATCTACTGACATCTAACGGTTCTAATTTGTATGAAAGCACAGGTTCCCTATTGCCAAATGTGATCCTGCGTCATTGCTGAGGAGATTCATGAATGGAGCGATGATACGCGTGTCACCATGGTGCTGGTGCTGCGCGATTCACTTGTCTAGAACGTGCTGGTAACACGTTCTGGCATTTTAGTTAACGAATCCGGTCACAGATGACTACGAATCAGTTGACACTCCTCGGAAGTGGCAATATAGTGTCGGAATGGTGTCGCTACCATCTTGCCGTTTGTTATCTGGGATGCTTTTTAGTGCATTATTCGGAATTGAATTTGAACACATAGTTACTTAATCGCGAACTTGTATGTACTGTTACGTGGTGACATCACTAGGCTCGCTCCCCCTTCCCTGCTTCCGTTAGACTAGCTCGCAGATCACCACCCACGCGAGAAGCGCGACACGGACCATCGCGATAGCTGTATTTGCGAGGAGCGTGAAATACACGATGGTAGAACCTTCCACCCTCCCCCCTTCTTTTCTCTCTCTCCGTTCTACGGATTAGACTGGCGAGCTGATGGAAGAAGCGACCCACAAGACGCCTCTTCGGCGGATAAGAAGACCGCAGGTTCGCGGAAGGGCTGTGCGCCGAAGTAGCGTGACGGGCTCGACGGTGGAGGAGTCGGGGAGTGAGCAAGAAGAGACCGAAGCCCGAAGCTCGAAGGATACGATCCAGAGCCCTGCAACGATAAGACTGCTGCCATAGTCCATGGAGACGAACAGGATGGTTCTCGGGTGTGAGAAGGACCTCCACCCCTCCCCTGAGCCCATGGAGAGGAAAACTCAAGATGAGCAGCGGAATTGCAGGTGAGCCGTGGAAAGCGCGGCGCGCGACACGCGTCGCAGTTCAAATAATCCAGAGGACCCCCTCTAGACACACCAGAGGGGGCGATCAGGGAAGATCGCCGAAATCCACCGATCGATGCCCCGAACAATACCGAAGCGTATGGCCCTACCCCACCAAGGAGCCCTAAGGAGGATCTAAGGGGATCCGAAGACCCCCAGCAAACCTATATAATGAGCTAGCCAGCACGAAGACAGCCTCTTATTCTTCTCAACGACTTAGCGACTACTTAGCGAGCAACCGAGCAAGCGATTATACGGAGCGATTCGGAGGAGAGAGAGAGAGAGAGAGAGAGAGAGAGAGGGAGAGAGAGAGGTAGACGGACTGAACGAGATCCATACTTGTTGGAAACGAGATCGTGAGTCCTTATACGCTAAAGCGTCCCATTTGTTCCCTGCCGCAATTGTGATATCGCGTATTGTAATTTGTATTGTATAACGGGTGGTGATCTCCGGTCATTCGCGTCGAGGCACTCTAGAAAGAAGCCGTGAGTTCAGTATCCCGCGACCCTAATTTGCGCACTCGGCTAGAAGCAGTCGAGCGAAAGAGTATTTCGAAATTTCGAGGGTTTCCCCGGGTTGCGTGGTTTACTAGTTTTTGCTACTTCTTGAGTAGCTGGCGCCCTGAAAGTTCCGGCCTCGCAGCTTCGAAGTACTCGCTGGATAGGAAATTTATTGTTCTGTACTTCGCGTTGCCGAATCAGGCGGATATTCTGTACCCCGATATAACCCCGGATTAAACTTCTGGATACTCCGTTATTATTGGTTCCATATACCCTTTTCTTGCGGATTGTAACGGGAAAAACCGTCACAGTACATAATTACACATGACTGCATAAAAAGGATATCATATACTTTTATAATCAATGCGATATAAGAATATAAAACGAAGAACTATCCACTCCCATCAAGTCACATTTAATATATTATTGTTTAACAAGGTGATTTAATGTTGTTTCAAATAGGCGTGCAGAACTAGCTCGTACTTCTGTCAATGTAATTTCATTCGAAAAATACAAAGGATAAGAGGAAATATACTCCAATATATAACATATATAAATCAACGGATGCAAGAGAGAACACTCGATCTCGGTGTAACGAAACCGGGGCGTCATCCTGCAATAATCGTATAACGCCTGTTCCGAGATGGTGTAGAGAGGGAATGTGGAGGGTGAAAAGCATAAAATAACAACAATGTAACTAAAGAGAAAGAGAAAGAAAATATGTGGAAACATTACATTTATTAAGAGGAAATCCTATAAATATCAAACAACAGATTATATACCATACTGTAAGGGTAAGGTACAACGAAATAGATGATATCGTGAGAGAAACTAATAAAATCGGGAAACTTAAAAAGAAAATAATAATTTAGATTGAGCGAATCAATATCACTGATCCCGGCAAGCTTAATGGAAAACGCATAACGATGAATCGGTTAGAGTATAAGATAGATGTTGGTCGCGGTTTGAGTGGCCCTAGGAATCCTTTGCCCGCATCAGGGCAGGCTATAAGATGGTGGAGGACCTGCCCTCCTGTTGCTTGGATCTATAGAATTCACATTCTATTGTAGAATAGAAGCAGATAATTATAATACTTTTCATAGAAGATTACAGCTTACTTAATTCGAAAGGTTGAAATTAGATGAGTCATGGCATTGTATAATGCATTAGTACTCTATTGTCTCGACATGTAGACACTACGAAGGGCAATCCTGTTGCACGGAGCTGTAGAATTTACATTCTTATGAAGTTTTAAAGCAGATAAGCATAGAGCTATGCATAAGAGATTACTGCATTCTTACTTTGAAACGTTGAAATGAGATGCGACATCGAGCTGCATGAAGTATTATAAATGTCTTGCTTGGACACGTAGAGATCTGGAAACGATATTCTGTTGCAAGTAAGTATAGAATTCACATCCTTCTAAGGTCTAGATGCAAACAAATGTAACATATTGCATAGAACATAGCAATTTACCATGAATCATTGAAATGACTTGCGACATCGCGTTGAATGAAGCAATAGAACTCCATTGCTCCGATAAGTAAACAACTGGAAACGCTATATCCTAGCAAGGAAGTGTTACATTTATATTCTTTTGAAGTGCAGACGAGGTATGCATAACACTTCGCAATGAATATTAAATCTTATCATACAACATACAAATGAGATGCGATATCGCGTTTTAAGAAGCATTAGAAATCTATTGCTTCGATACGTAGACATCTGCCATCGCTATTTCCTAGCAAGGAAGTGTCGCATGTACATTCATTTGAAGTGTATGCGAGGTATACATGACACTTCGCAATGAATATTATATCTTATCATAAAACATTTAAATGTGATGCGATATCTCGTTTTAAGAAGTATTAGAACACTGTTGCTGCGATATGTAGACATCTGCAAACGCTATTTCCTAGCAAGGAAGTGTCGCATTTACATTCTTTTGAAGTGAATACGAGGTATACATGACACCTTGCAATGAATATTATATTTATCATTAAACATAGAAATGAGATGCGATACCGCGTTTTAAGGAGCATTAGAACTCTATTGCCTCGATACGTAGACATCTGCAAACGCTATTTCCTAGCACGGAAGTGTCACATTTACATTCATTTAAAGTGAATACAAGGTATAAGTGACACTTCGCAATGAATATTGTATCTTATCATGAAACATAGAAATTAGATGCGATATCGCGATTTAAGAAGCACTAGAACTCTATTGCTTCGATCCGTAGACATCTGTAAACGCATTTACTAGCAAGGAAGTGTGTCATTTACTTTCTTTTGAAGTGTAGACGAGGTATATGTAACACTTCGCATTGAATATTATATCTTATCATGAAACATAGAACTGAGATGCGATATCGCGTTCTAAGAGGCATTAAAACTCTATTGCTTCGATACGTAGGCTTCTGGAAACGCTGGTTCCTAGGAAGGGTGTGTGGCATTTACATTCTGTTGAAGTGCAGACGAGGTATACTTAACACCTTGCAACGAATATTATATCTAATCATGAAACATAGAATTGAGATGCTATATCGCGTTTTAAGAAGCATTAGAACTCTATTGCTTCAATCCGTAGACATCTGGAAACGCTATTTCCTAGCATGGAAGTATGGCATTCACATTCCTTTGATGTGCCGACGAGGTACACATAACACTTCGCAATAAATATCTTATCTTATCATGATACATGGAAATGAGATGCGATATCGCGATTTAAGAAGCAGTAGAACTATATTGCTTCGATCCATAGACATCTGCAAACGCATTTCCTAGCAAGGAAGTGTCGCATTTACATTCATTTGAAGTGTATGCGAGGTATACATGACACTCCACAATGAATATTATATCTTATCATGAAACATAGAAATGAGATGCGATATTGCAATTTAAGAAGTATTAGAACTCTATTGCTTCGATATGTAGACATCTGTAAACGATATTTCCTAGAAAGAAAGTGTCGCATTTACATTCGTTTGAAGCGAATACGAGGTATGCATGACACTTCGCAATGAATATTATATCTTATCATGAAACGCAGAAATGAGATGCGATATCGCGTTTTGAGAAGCATTAGAACTCTATTGCTACGATACGTAGAAATCAGCACACGCCTTTTCCTAGCGCAGAAGTGTAGCATTTGCATTCTTTTGAAGTGAATACGAGGTATACATGACACTTCGCAATGAATATTATATCTTATCATGAAACGCAGTAATGAGATGCGATATTGCGTTTTAAGAAGCGTTAGATCTCTATTGCTACGATACGTAGACATCTGCAAACACTATTTAATGGCAAGGAAGTCTCGCTTTTACATTCTTCTGATGTGTATGCGAGGTATACGTAACAATTCGCAGTGATTATTATATTTCATCATGAAGCATAGAAGTCAGATGCGATATCATGTTTTAAGAAACATTAGAACTCTATTGATTCGATACGTAGACATCTGGGAACGCTATTTCCTAGCATAGAAGAGTCGCTTTTACATTCATTTTGTGTGTAGACGAGGTATACAATACACTTCGCAATTAATATTATACCTTATCATAAAACATGGAAATGACATGCTATAACGCGTATTGGGAAGCATTACAACTCTGTTGCTTCGATACGTAGTGTTCCGTGGCGCACCCACGGGTCTTAGGCTATTTTCCAGACCCCTCTTCTCTGGCCCATCAGTTCCGTCTGCCATGCATGTTTCCAATCTGCCATTGTCAACCACGGGCATAAATTCTACCCAAGAGTTCGGCAGGGACCTCTGTCCCCATCTGGAAAATATCCAGCTAGCGTTCTGGCATCTACGAACCTCAATGACTACCTTCGAAAGGCAGTTCATTTCTGCTAACATTCATTGTCTGACTTTGAATTTATGGCCGCAACAGACGAAGGCCCACTTGGTTCGCATTCGGACTGTAAACAGAAACTCCAAACTCCGAAAAACTGGAGAGCGCCCATTGACAATGTCATTTTGTCGACACATGCCTGACAGGACGTAGATTTCATGGCCACTTTCTCCTTTTTTTGGAGTACCACGTTCCAAAAGACCACGGACACTCCTTATAGGTTACTGTCCGCAATAGCCACCCCCTAACAGGACTCACATAGTCCAATTAGAAGAAAGATCTTCCCTCTTCAAGATTAGAAGCTTGCGAGATTTTCCAAATGAAACCAGTTGAACATCAGCATCGCGCCTGAACGTTCATCTTTAAGCCGTACCTTCCTTCTGACAATTCATTCACCAAATTATCATTAGCGGTCGGCAGTAAAATATAGTCGAGGAGGAAAGCACTCTCCAGGAGTCGGGCTCTTTCAGCTTGATTGTCATGCTACAGCACACAATCCCTGAAAACCCACCTCAAAACCAGAATTGATCCCCAGAGTGGACAATCTCTAGGTCAGCGTTAGTCTCTCGAATACGGCCTTCTGACATTATCGCTATGCCGTGAGAGCAGGAGTTACTCCTCGCGAGACGCGTGGCAAGCACGGTCGGAAGCCCTGCCTTTATCACAACGACCTGAGCCCCTTAGGCGCGCCAAAGAGCACCGCTTGCAGTGGACCGGCTATAGTTTTCCTTCATTCGCTTATTTACACATCGGTCTCAACAGTCGGAGGTACCAATCAGAGCTTTACATCTGTTGGCCAGTTTACCTTGCCGCTGTTGAACCTTAATAAACACCAGTTACTACCGTCTATCCATCATCAGGTTCAGGCCTAGAAAACCCTCATAACACTCCTATCTCCGTAAAAAGACGTAGGAGCGCCCGTGACAAAACAGTCGGAGGCGCCGGGCAGAGCATTGCAACCTCTGTTGGCCAGTTCTCTGGCCGCTGTTGAAGCGCGAGCTTCGCGTAACGACTAGCGTGAAACACGTAGACATCTGGAAACGCTATTTCCTAGCAAGGAAGTGTGGCCCTATCATTCTTTTGAAGCGTAGACGAGGTATACATAAAACTTCGCAATGAATATTATATCTTATCATGAAACATAGAACTGAGATGCAATTACGCGTTTTAGGAAGCATTACAACTCCATTGCATCGATACGTAGGCATCTGGACACACTATTTCCTAGCAAGGACGTGTGACATCTAGATTCCTTTGAAATGTAGACGAGGTATACATAACACTTCACAATGAAGTTTAAATCTTATCATGAAACATAGAAATGAGACGCGATATCGCGTATAAAGAAGCATTAGAACTCCATTACTTCGATACGTAGACATCTGGAAACGCTATTTCCTAGCAAGGACGTTTGATATTTACATTTCATTGAATTGTGGACGAGGTGTACATAACACTCCGCGATGAATATTATATCTTATCATGAAACATAGAAATGAGATGGGATATCGCGTTCTAAGAAGCATTATAATTATATTGCTTCGGGTCTTACATATCTGGAAACACATTTCCTAGCAAGGAAGTGTGGCATTTACATTCTATTGAAGTGTAGACGAGGTATACGTAACACTTCGCAATGAATATTATATCATATCATGAAACATAGAAATGTGATGCGATATCGCG